>NC_083338.1:17082711-17424711 GCF_019175385.1 Lycium barbarum
ATATGGTGTGTGGAACTTTCTAGATCTTTCAAGAGGTATGGAGAACGTGGGAAATGAAAAATATGAACTTGGGTCATATATATATATAAAAGAAGAAAAATCTGGAAAAAGTGACCCGTCCATATTATACGGACACTTATACGGTCCGTATAAGTGGTCGTATAATACCACCAGGGACTGACCTTCCTCTGGAATATTATACGGACCCTTATATGGACCTTATAAAGTTATGTGGACCGTATAAGTGGTCGTATAACTCACAATTTTTGAAATTATTCTCGTTGATTCGCTTAATCTCCAATCCTTATGGAACCTTCTGAGCACTTTTGTAATACCTCACTGACCATCTAAGGAACCTTATAGCTCATCCTCAAGACCTTACTAAACAATTGTTAACTCGATACTTACAGGACCTTTCCCCAAACACAACTTATACTTCACTTTTCCGTTAACGAACTTTCTTCCCTTGTCTCAAATGTCTTTGGAATCTTAATTAGAATTATTATATATCCCTTCTTACTTGTAGGGACTTCATATACACGTTAGCTTGCATTAGTCTAATCACCGCACGACAATCGCGAAAATGTCCGAGGTGTAACATTCTCCCTCCCTTAAGAACATTCGTCCTCGAATGTTAAGTCATTGGGAATTCTACAAACAATTTGCCAGAGTTTCCCTTGTAATATGGCTCTACTATCCTATCACAGCAACCCAAAATAACACCACCACACAGGGCTACAACATCAACAATAAGAAACATGGCCACACACGACCCAAAATAGTAAAAGAAAGCTTCATATACCTGGAGACAATGATGTCTCATCTTGAGCCTCTTCTGGGGGTGGAAACAATTGTGAATATCTGGACTTCATATCTTCTTCTGCCTACCAAGTCATTTCTTCTTTATTGTTATTCTTCCACAGAACCTTAACTGAGGCTACATCTTTAGTTCTGAGTCTCCGCACTTGCCTATCTAATATGGCAATAGGTATTTCTTCATAAGCCAACTTCTTAGTGATTTGAACATCATCTACAGGTACGATTCTAGAAGGATCTCCGACACATTTACGAAGCATTGATACGTGGAAAACTAGATGAACGGATTCAACTTCTGGAGGTAAGTCTAATTCATAAGCTACTTGTCCCAATTTGCGTATAATTTTGTAAGGTCCAATATATCGGGGAATAAGCAGGCCCTTCTTGCTGAATCTCATTACACCTTTCATCGGTGACACTTTTAAAAATACCCAATCGTTAACTTAGAATTCCAAGTTCCTTCGGCGATTGTCCGCATACGACTTTTGGAGACTTTGAGCTGTCAACAATCGGTCCTGGATAAGCTTGATCTTTTCCACCGCTTGTTGAATTAGTTCTGGACCTATTAGTTTTGTCTCTCCTCTTCGAACCATCCAATTGGTGATATGCACTTCCTCCTGTGTAGAGCTTCATACGCGGCCATCTGAATACTAGAATGATAACTATTGTTATAGGAAAACTCAATAAGTGGCAAGTGATCATCCCAATTACCTCCGAAATCTAATATACATGCCCGCAACATATCTTCTAAGGTCTGGATAGTGCGTTCAGCTTGTCCATCGGTCTGTGGATGAAATGGCGTGCTGAATATCACTTGAGTTCCCAAACCCTCTTGAAAACACTTCCATACTTTAGCAGTAAATTGTGCTCCTCTATCCGTGATAATGGACACTGGAACACCGTGAAGTCTCACTATCTCTTTAAGTACAACCTTGCATAATCTTCTGCTGAATATGTAGTTCTGACTGGGAGAAAATGAGATGATTTCTTGAAACTATAAACAATTACCCATATGGAGTTGTATTTGCGTCGAGAATGAGGAAAGCCTATAATGAAGTCCATGTTGATTACTTCCTACTTCCAAGTTGGAATTTTCATAGCTTGCAATAACCCCCTTGGCTTTTGATGCTCAAATTTCACCTGTTGATAATTGAGACACTAAGCTACAAATTCTGCTATATCTTTCTTCATTCCATCCGACCAATATATTGATTTCAGATCATGGTACATCTTTGTCGCTCCTGGATGAACTGAGTAATGGGAATAATGGGCTTCTTTCAAAATCTGATGACGTAATCCTGCAACATCTGAAACACACAATCTACTTCGGTACCTGAGAACCCCATCTGCGAAAATCTCAAATGATGAGTTCTCCCTCTAGGGAAATGTATCTCTGTAATGGCTCAACTTGGGATCTTTATATTAACACTTTTTTACCTCCATGTCTAAGGATGAAATAGTTAGGTTATAAACAGTAACTCCTGCAGTGCCTGAGTCCATTAAGCGGACCCCTAGGCTAGCTAGTTGGTAGAGCTCATGGATTAATTCTTTCTTCTCTGGCTGAACGTCACATAGATTTCCCTTAGATTTGCGGCTAAGAGCATCAACCACTACTTTCGCCTTTTCAGAGTGATATAAAATACTCACATCATAGTCTTTCAACAGCTCTAACCATTGCTTCTGCCTTATATTCAGCTTCTTTTGCTTGAAAATATATTGAAGACTCTTGTGATCTGTGTAGATATAAACATGAACACCGTACAAATAATCTCAACATCTTTAGAGCATGAATGACTACAGCTAGTTCAAGATCATGAGTTGGATAATTTTGTTCATGTTTCTGCAACTGTCTGGAGCCATAAGCAATAACCTTGCCGTCTTCATCAACACATAACCTAACCCAACACCGGAAGCATTACAATACACAACATAGCCATCCGCTCCTTTTGGAAGTGTCAGGACTGGGGCTGAGGTCAATCTATCCTTCAATTCCAGGAAGCTACGTTCACAAGCATCGGTCTACTGAAATTTTTATGATTTTTGAGTTAACTTCGTCAATGGTGCAGAAATAGAAGAAAAACCTTCCACAAATCTTCCTTAATTGCTCGCTAACCCCAAAAAGCTACGGACCTCTGTAGGTGTTGTGGCCTTGGACAAGTCTTCACAGCCTCAATCTTTTGAGTATTTACGCGAATACCATTACCTGAAATAATATGGCCTAAAAAAGTCACAGAATTCAACCAGAACTCATATTTTGAAAATTTGGCATATAATTTGTTATGGCTCGTATTTCGTACGTTTGGAAATTTCCAAAGTTGTCGTGAAAAGTTAAGGGCAAGACCATTCTCAAAATTATTTTAATGTACGAGTTGTCACAAATATTATTTACGACTATTATTAGTATGAAAGTATTGTGAGAGGTTAAGTGCAAAAGAGAGGTTCGCAAAATGACCAATGGTAATATTGAAGAAAGTCGAGGGGCAAACCGGGAATTGGGAAAGAAGAATAAATAAATGGATGTCTTGAAATAAATTCTCTAGAAAATTAATAAGGAGACCATGTGACATGCATGTGAGGTGTGGGCCATAACCTACTTGGATGAAATATACATATGTACATATGTAATATATATTTGTCATCTTTCCACACCTAAAGAAGAATCTAGAAAATTGGAGAAAATAAAGGGCACATGACCGGCCATGTGCCCCTTTGAATATATAAATGTGACTAAGTCTTGAAAATGAGGACCAATTCACCATTTTACAACTCTAGAGATTTCAAGAGAAATGAAAAAAAAAAGGAGAAAAAAAGCCATGGCTGGCCGAAACTTGCCCCACAACATGATCATGGAAAATTCTTTTCTTCAAGCTCTCCTACTAATTGAAAGGTGCTCATTAACGTGGAAGTGTTATTGGAAGCATTAGATTATTCGTTTTCATCCGTGGCCAACTTGAGGCAAGTTGAGAAGTTGAAGAAAAAATGTGAGTTTTAATTTTGTTTTATGTGTTATGAATGGTTTATATGTGTTGTGGTATGCTAAGATGGAAGAAATTCGTGATAGAAATCAAGTTGAAGTTGAGGCCGTGTAAGTGGTGTTGGGCCGTGTAAGTGGTGTTGGGCCGTGTGTGTATGTTGTGATGAAAGTTATGAATTAATGTTAATTAGTATGTTTTGAATATTGTAGTGTGAAGAAAAGAATGAAAATCATCCTTAGGTGTGTGTTGAAAAATGAACAAATTGTCGTTAGCATTTTAGTGGCCGTCGTTATGGATTCTATGATAAGAAGTGTAAGTTTAATGACTCAAAATAATGTTATGTTGGTTGTGGGATGATTTGGAAATTTATGTGAATTTTATGAAATTTTTGTATTTAGGAGAATTGTATTGTTAATGTGTGGGGTAATGGTGTAAGTTATGAATTTGGAAGAGAAGAAGGTGTTTGGTGTAGTTCTCGGGTTTGGAGGCAATTTCGGGTGAGTTGGAGCCTTGTTTGAGTTGTTTGAAATATTGTGTGGATTGAATTTGATATTGAAGTGTTGCTAGAATAATTGTTGGTATTGTTGTTGGTTTGGCCGAGTTGAATTCTTGGGTTTGTTGTTGTTGATTTGGGGCCGAGCCATATTCTCGGGGTTGGTATATTTACAGGGGAGGTGCTGCCGAAATTCCGGCGAATATAAGTGAATGTGTTTGAAACGTTAAGGCAAGTATATGATAATGAAACTAATGAATGGATGAATCCTCTTGCATGTAGACAAACAAGTTGGATGCATAAGCGTAGCTGGTAAGGCGCGGCACAGGTATGTAAGGCTTACCCTTTCTTTCTTTTGGCATGTCTTAGAGCCAAGTAAGGTGTGATATTGATATATTGGGGCTATTCCATTATGTGATTCCGAGTCTGTTTATGATTTGTATGTCCTCCCTAGTTTAATTATCTAATAATCCTGATAGACGGATTCTGACTTAAGTATGCTGATATCCGTATTTTGACATAAGTATTCTGGTCTGAGAATTCTGACATAAATATTCTGATGTAAGTATATGGCATAAGCGTTCTGATATGAAAAGTTCTGATACAAATAAGTATTCTGAAGTAAGTATTCTGACATAAATATGCTGAGATAAGTATTCTGACATAATCCTTCTGATATAAGTAATCTGTTACGGATATTCGGATAGTACGTTAGATTAATTCATTGAGTCTTGGTTATGTGCATTTAGTTTCTCATTTTCTGCTCGTGCATAAAGTCTACTTCCTTCACCGAGTCCCGGGCCGGTTTATATCGTGCGCACGGTTCCCGAGTTCCTCGCCTGAGGGCCGGGCGCCGTATATGAATTCCGAAGTATGATGTGTTACGAAGTATGATGTGTTTGGTTCGCTGAACCGCCTATATATATTTGCATCCGGATATTATGATGTGTGTCGGAGACAGGAGCAAATCTTCCGAAGTATGATGTGTGTGGCGCCTAAGGCCGGGAGGCGCCACGTTTCCCCGGGTCCCGTAAGGGACTGGATACCGTTCTTGGCATGCATGGTCTGTGTTCCAGTAAGTTGTTTCTGCTATCTTGTATATCGTGCATACGAACTGTATATCTGAGTCTGATTATGATCCCGTCTGTTATACTTCTGTACTTTTGAGTCTGATTCTGATTCCGTCTGTTATACTTCTGTACTTTTGATTCTGATTATGATTCTGTTTACTGTATTTCTTGCCTTACATACTCAGTACATATTCCGTGCTGACCCCCTTTCTTCGGGGGCTGCGTTTCATGCCACGCAGGTACACCCAGATGAGCAGAAGACTATGCTAGGAGATGTGTCAGCGGGATTGGCGAGCTCCACCCTCATCCGGAGTGTAGCTGAGTCAGAGCGTATATAAGTTGTGATTTCTGATTTGTGTTAGAGACTTTGCAGACGGAGTCGTGGGTACAGAGAGTCAGTCCGTAAGCAGCCTCATATGTCTATAGGTTCTGTTTGATCTGATCTGAGGATCTGTGTCCTAAGCGGCCCTGTTTGCTATGATGGCCTAAACGGCCTATATGTGCATATGTGTGTATATGTTCAGGCGATGTACATTCCGCCTGCCTACTGGATTTGATACGATATGTCTGATATGTCTGATACACGTGGCCGCTTAAGACAAAGTCTGTTCACAGTCCTATTGTATGTTTCGTGTAGTCAGATTCTGGAAATTTGGAAAGAGTATGTATGAAATCAGATTCTGAGGGTTCGCTCGGCTCCGTATGCGGGGTCGGGTGCCCATCACACCCTAATAAGGTTAGGGTGTGACATAATTCATGAGTCCGAAGAATCCCAAGGACAATACGTAAATGATCTGCATGTTCTGCTTCTGATCGAGAATATACCAGAATGTCATCGATAAACACAATTACGAATAAGTCTAAGAAAGGCCTGAACACATTATTCATCAAGTTCATGAACACTGCCGGGGAGTTAGTCAAGCCAAACGACATAACCCAAAATTCATAATGACCATATCTGGTTCTGAAAGTCGTCTTTGGAATATCTTTTTCTCTAACCCTCGCTTGATGATATCCCAATCTCAGATCAATTTTTGAAAACCACTTAGCACCCTGGAATTGATCGAATAAATCATCAATTCTCGGAAGTGGATATTTATTCTTGATTGTCACCTTATTCAGCTACCTATGGTCAATGCACATTAGCAAGGAGTCATCTTTCATCCTCATGAACAAGACTGGTGCTCCCCATGGCGATGAACTGGGTCTAATAAATCCCTTCTCGAGCAAGTCCTTCAATTGTGCCTTTAACTCTTTTAATTCTGTAGGAGCCATTTTGTAAGGAGGAATGGAGATGGGTTTGGTGTCCGGCAACACATGAATAGCAAAGTCAATCTCCTGTTCCGGTGGAAGACCTAGAAGCTTATTTGGAAATATATCTGGAAACTCATTTACTACTGGGACGGATTGAAAAATCAGCGGCTTTGCTTCGGTGTCATGAACTTGGACTAGATGATAAATATATCCTTTAGCAATCATCTTCCTCGGCTCGAGATAGGAAATAAACCTACCTCTTGGAGATGCTGTATTTCCCTTCCACTCAAGCACTTGTTCTTCTCGAAATTGGAACCGAACCATTTTTGTTATACAATCCACGTTAGCATAACAAGTGACAACTAATCCATGCCCATAATTACATCAAAGTCCAGCATTTCCAGTTCAATCAAGTCAGCTATAGTATGACGATCACATACCATAACCACACAATTTCTATACACTTGTTTAGCTATTACCGGGTTGCCAACATGAGTAAATACTTCAAAAGGTTTGATTGGATCGGGTTTCACCCCAATACAACTAGCAATATAAGGAGTGATATACGACAAGGTATATTCCAGATCAATCAATGCATAAACATCATGAGGGAATATGGATAATATACCTGTAACCATATCGGGGGAGGACTGAAGATCCTGTCGTCCGGCTAAAGCATAAACACGGGGCTGAGAGCTACCGGAACTGGATGCTCCCCCTCTGCCCTTGCCATGACCTGCTGAGATCTGGGGAGTCTGCCCTATAGGGCGCATGGATTAAGAAGAACTGACTGCTGATCCTGTGGGCTGAACCCCAACTCTACCACCCATCGATGGACAATCACACATCATATGCCTGAGCTGACCACAGGCATAGCAAGCATTTGAGCCTCGACGATAGGGACCCAAATGTAATCTACCACATTGGCTGCATCGCGGTACTAGGGTTCTCCTCTGACTGATGTCACCTCCAAACTGAGAACCCGAAACTCTCAAGCTCTGACCCGGACCAGCATAACCTTCGGGTGGCAAATAACGACGAATAAAGGCATCCACAAATTCTTGCCAAACCGAGGGAGGTGCATTTTCCCCTCTCGAGAGCATCCAATTATTATACCATAGAACCGCTACATCTCTCAACCTATAGGACGCCAAATTCACTGACTCGGTATCAAAAACATGTATTATTCTCAACGTCCTCAACATCTCGTCTATAAAGCCCTGCGGGTCTTCATCTGGCTTTGACCTGAAAAATTCTGGCGGGATCAAACTTATCAAATCATGGGCTCTGGCACTAATGGCCTTGTCGCTGAGCTTCGACGACAACTAGCTGAGTCAATAACTGAATAGCCTCGATCATCTGTTGACTCGAAGCACTCGGTGGAGGAATTGGAGGCGTTGGAGCTGTATCTGAAGCCCTTTCCCGCTCCTCTGAAATAGGTGGAGTATGGGAAATACGAGATGGAGCCTTATCATGCGACTCATCCTCCTCGATATGTACCAGGAACTCCTGTTCAGTCCGCCTTCCTGTCACTGTCTTGCCCTTCTGGGCAGCTGTTACTTTCTTTTTCACCCGCATAGCTGAAATCATAGCGCACAATTAAAGAGAAAGAGGAGTCTTACATTATAGCTCTATCGCACGATCTATGAAGAGAAAGATAGTCATTATTCCTAAATGCCCAGCGGCCTCTTGTTCATAAGTGTGGCACACTTCACACCCATAAACAAGACTCTACTGGACACGGCTCGTAGACTCACTAATTCCACCAGTTTTCACTCTACCACACAACACTTTATTCGAGGCCTCACAAACACAAATAAAATATGCACATTAATGTTAAAACACCATACAGACTCACCCGTGGCCTCAGAATCCCCAACGAAGGTCTAATTTCCCACGTCATCCCCTAATGAACTCAACACAACTAAACAATAATCCCAAACAAGCCATGTTTTCAGTCCTTAGACTTCTATATTTGAGTTTCTATTAGCTCGTTCTACCCTTGGAAGGGTTCTAGTTGGTAGGGTGATCCTAAATTTTCCATAACGATTGGAAAGATCGTTACATCAGATACCAATTAAAATATTGTTTGTCCCCGAATGGACAAGGATGAGGAATCTAGGAAAAAGGTACCTGTCTCGGCGAAATGATGAGGATACTTTCTACGCATATCCAATTCTGTTTCCCAAGTAGCTTCCTCAACAGGGTCGTTCTTCCACTGAACTTTCATGGAGGCTATTTCCTTCGACCTCAACTTGCGAACTTCTCTATCTAAGATAGAAATAGGCTCTTCCTCATAAGTCAATTTCTCATCTAGTAGACCGAATCCCAACGGATTATGTACGAACCGTCGCCGTGATACTTCTTCAACATCGAATCTTGAAATACCGAATGAACACCTGATAAGATGACTCATAAGCTACCCCCCTCCCCACACTCTTGAGAATCTAAAATGGCCCAATAAATATTAGGCTAAGCTTGCCCCGCTTCCCAAACCTCATTACACCCTTCGTGGGTGAAATTTATAACAAGACTTGCTCTTCCTCCATAAACTCAAGATCTCGGACCTTTTTTTTTATACTCCTTTTCCCTACTCTGTGATGCAAAAATCTTAGCTTGAATCACCTTCACCTTCTCTAATGACTCTCTCAAAAGGTCTGTACTCGAAGGTCTCACTTCAAACGCATCGAACCAACCAATAGGAGACCTACTTTACATTTCGGAGATTTCGAATTTGTTGCATTGTGAGTAGACTAATGCGAACTTAAGGTGAATTAGAAGTCCATACGAGAATAAGGAAATTATAAGATAGCTTAAACTACCTACAATAATATTTTGAGGTCATATGAATATGTGCAATTTAGTTCGTTGAAGGAAGTGAAATGTAAGTCGTGTTCGGAAAGGTTTTCGCTATAATTGAGCTAATATGTATTAGGTAATGTCTTGTGGGGATGCTAGAGGGCCTATTTTATGGTTAATGAAGTGTTGTATAAGTGTCAAGAAGGTTCCACAAGTATTGAAGGTCAAACGAATCAACAAAAGCAATTTTGGAAAAAATGTGAGTTATACGACCACTTATATGGTCAGTATAACTTTATACGGTCCATATAAAGGTCTATATAATAGTTACAGCGAAGGGGCATTACTGATGGTATTATAAGGTCACTTATACGGACCGTATTAGTGTCCGAATAAATCCCGACGGGTAGCTTTATTTTGTTGTTTTAAATAGATGATCCTTGTTCATTATTTCATTTCCCATATTCTCTCCAAGTCTTGAGAGCTCTAAAACCCTTTTCCAAACATATTCCACACAAATCCAAGAGAAATTAAAGATCAAGAGGCAAGAATCAAGATATCCATATGCTAGAAGTCTTGCTAGGGTTAATAGACTTCAAGAATTCTTTGGGTATTGAAGCTACGGTTTCCATATAATTTGATAGCTTTCTCCAAAGCTCATCCTTGTGAGATAAAAGGTTAGTTTTCATGCTTATCTCATGTTATCAAGAATGCTTAGTTGTTGAACAACTTGGGTAGAAGGAGAAAGTAGAAAATGAGGTCTAAATATAGTTTTCATGATGTTTTTGAGTAGTAAGCCAACTTGAATCATGATTCTTAGTATGATATGGATATATTCTTGTTATAAAAGGTAATAATGATGATGAGGAAGCGTTGCATTAAAATGTGTTAAGGGTTGATGTGAAGTTGTTAGTATAAGTTGAATATGAGAATGAATTTTGAAGACTTAATGGAATGTGATTACTTGATTATTTTATTGTGGATGTTATTATGGATGTTTGGGAGTTGTTTTGGAATATGGTGGAAGTCGATGAAATAGGGGAAATGCTGCCCAATTTTCGTTAAGTTATGAATTTTTCTAGCTTGAATTTAAGAGTATCTTTAAGGCTTATCAAAGGTATGAATCCATTTAAACGTAGATTTTCCAAGTTTCGACGGTGAACGTTAAGTAGTTAAGAAGACAGAGAGGTATGTACGGCTAACCCTTCTTTCTTAAGGCATGATCCCATCGTTGTAAACCTTTATGTGAATTTCATATTGTCTTCCAAGATGACTTCATTCTTAGAGTCACTAAAGCTCATAATATTTGATAAACTCATGACACTATTGGTCTCATCCTATAATAGTTGACCTCTGAGGAAGGATATAATAAAGTAATGATGACGACGATGATGTTGAGGATACGTATGTACCTATATATATGTGTATATATCAAAGTATGACTATTGAGGACACCGAGCTTATATGGTCGGGTATTATATCTATCACGCGCACACCACTACTTTTGGTTAGGAGTAACACTGAGCCTTGGTAGGGCCAGGTACGTATAACACCAAGCTGTATTATGGTCGGGTACATAAGACACCGAACCTCTATGGTCTGGTATGATACTACTATAAGTATAAATGTATGAAATGGGAGGTCCCCATTAGAAAGAGGGTCAGTAAATACAATGAACGACGCTAGAGGTATAAATGGCTTTATCCTCCCATGACTCTTCTATCTTATGGTATTTTCTCATGCTTCGATTATGTTATTGATTATGCTTTACATACTCAGTACATTATTCGTACTGACGTCTTTTTGTTTGTGGACGCTGTGTCATGCCCGCAGGTGGACAAGGAGATAGACTTGATCCTTAGGCTGCTTATTCAGAGATTGCTTAGAGGAGCTCTATTTGATCCGGAGCTGCAGCTATGGGTACTATTATTTTGTGTATATATGGGCTTAGCGGGGTCCTGTCCCGTCCTTATGATGATGTTTCATACTCTTCCTAGAGGCTCGTAGACAGTCTTGTGTAGTAGATGTCTTTTGCCTTTCGGCTCATATTTTGGCATATTATTTTATTAGCCTCGTCGGCTTGTGTAAATGTATATAGGAATAATTGTTGACGTGGATATATAAAAGTGTTTTTGTCATTGGAAATGGTAGTATTGAGGCATAGGATTGTTAATAGGCCATGTGGCTCACCGAGAGATGAATGTAAATGTACTATGAGAGGTGCCTGGTGGGTTAGCCTCGGGTGCTCGTCATGGCCCTCTGGTTGGGTCGTGAAAAAAGTGGTATCAGAGCAGTTCCGTCCTAGAGTGTGTCTACGAGCCGTGTCTAGTAGAGTCTTGTTTATGGGTGTGTTGCGTGCCACACTTATAAACAGGAGGCTGCGGGCATTTTAGAATTGAATGACCTTCTTTATTCATAGATCGTGCGATAGAGCTATGATATGAGGATTTCTCTTTCCTTAACCGTGTGCTATGTATTTCAGAAATGCATGTAAAGAGGAAAGCTACAGTAGCCCAAAAGAGCAAGACAGTGGCAGAAAAGCCGGCCGAAAGAGTACCGCCAATGGTTATAGAGGAGGGTGAGTCCCAGAATATGGCTCAATCTCAGTCCTCACACTCATTGCATATTTCTGAGAAGCATGAGGGAGCCTCAGCCCCAGCTTCCCCACCAGAGGTTTCGGGTCAAGAGATGAAAGAGGCTATTCAATTATTGACTCAATTGTTTGCCGCTCAGGTCCGCAAGGTATAGGTCATGGTGATAGGGCGGTTAGTGTAAGAGCCGGTGATTTTATTAGCTTGAACCCTCCGGAGTTCTTCAGGTCAAAGCCGGATGAGGACCCTCAAAACTTTATTGACGGAATGTTGAGGACACTTCGGTTAATGCATGCTTCCGACGTTGAATCGGTGGAATTAGCATTCTATAGGTTGCAGGGTGTTGTGGTTCATTGGTATACGGTGTGGTTGTCTTCTAGGGGAGTTAATGCATCTCCCCCAGTATGGCAAGAATTTGTTGATGCTTTCCTTTGACATTACTTGCCTCCTGAGGTTTGGCGGGCTACAGCCGATAAGTTCTTGAATCTTAGGAAAGGAAGCATGAGTGCCTTAGAGTATAGTCTCAGCTTCAATTCCTTGGCTAGGTATGCTCCGGCCATGGTAGCAGATATGGGAGATCGAGTGCACCGATTTGTGAGTGTCTTAGGGTCACATTTGATGGATAAGTGCTTGACTGCATCCCTTTTAGGACAACATGGATATTTATCGCATTCAAGCCCCCGCCCATAATTTGGAAGAAAGCCAAAAACCGTAAAGAAGTGAGCGTGAGCTTGACAGAGGTTACAACAAGAGGGCTAGATCTTTGGGTCTGACTAATGAGTTTATAGGAGGGCAAAGACAACAGTTTTCTAGGCATTCAGGCCATTCTATGACTAGTACCCCTCCATGGTTTACGAGCCCGAGATTTGATAGGTCTACTCACTCCAGGCCGAGCCAGAGTTTTAGAGCTTCAGGTTCTCATTATAAAAGCGACTTGGGTCAGGCAAGGCCACACATGCCACGATATTCTAAGTGCGGGAAGCTACATTAGGGCCAGTGTCGACTAGGTTCAGATGTTTGCTATGCATGTGATCGGCCGGGCCATATCATGCATGATTGCCCCTCGATTGGTGGTAGGGGTAGGATCCAGCCTTCAAGGTCGGCAGTCGGGTCTTCATCATATATATGCCCTCTACGTCAAGGTTCACAGGTGCGGGTAAGCCATGGTAGAGGTAGAGAAAGAGCTCCCAGTTCTAGCGGTCCTCAGCACCGTATTTATGCATTGGCTGGGCGGAAGGATCTTGAGTCTTCCCCTAATGTCGTCACAGGTATATTGTCGGTATTTTCTCATGATGTATATGCTTTGATAGATCCCGGTTCCACATTTTCATATATTACCCCATATATTGCGGGTCGATTTGGGGTCAAATCGGAGTCAATCAATCCTTTCGAGGTATCGACACCCATTAGTGAACCGGTAATAGCTAGTCGAGTGTATAGAAATTATGTAGTTGTGATTTGCAATCATCATACTATGGCCGATTTACATGAGTTGAAAATGGTGGACTTTGATGTTAGCATGGGCATGGATTGGTTGGCTTCTTGCTATGCCAATGTTAATTGTAGAACGAAGATGGTTCGTTTTCAGTTTTCGAGAGAACCAGCTTTGGAATGGAAAGGAAATACAGCGTCCTCGAGAGGTAGGTTTATTTCCTATCTCAAGGCGAGAAAAATGATTGCTAAATGTTGTATTTATCATTTAGTCCAGTTCATGATATAGAAGCCGAATGGCCAACTCTTCAGTCTGTCCCCGTGGTGAATGAGGTTTTGAATGTATTCCTGGATGAGATTCCAGGCCTCCTTCCTGAGCGGGAGATTGATTTTGCTATTGATGTGCTACCGGATACCAAGCCCATATCCATTCCTCCGTATAGAATGGCCTCCGTAGAGTTGAAAGAGTTGAAGGAGCAATTGAAGGACTTGCTTGAGAAAGGCTTCATAAGACCTAGTTCATCCCCGTGGGGAGACCCCGTGTTGTTTGTGAGGAAGAAAGATGGCTCCTTGTGAATGTGCATTGACTGCAGACAACTGAATAAGGTGACGATCAAGAACAAATATCCGCTTCAAAGGATTGATGACTTATTTGACCAATTACAGGGCGCCAAATGGTTTTCAAAGATAGACTTGAGATCTGAGTATCATCAGGTAAGAGTTAGGGAGGAAGATATTCCTAAGACGGCCTTCAAAACAAGATATGGTCATTTTGAGTTCCGGATAATGTCATTTGGGCTAACTAATGCACTGGCAGTATTCATGGATTTGATGAACAATGTGTTCAGGCCTTTCCTAGATTTATTTGTGATTGTGTTCATTGACAATATCCTGGTATATTTTGGGTCAGAGGCAGAACACGCGGATCATTTGTGTACCGTTCTTAGAGTTCTTCAAACTCGAGAGTTATTTGCCAAATTTTCAAAGTGTGAATTTTGGTTGAATTCGATAACCTTTTTGGGTTATGTTATTTCAGCTGATAGTATTCGGGTAGATGCCCAAAAGATTAAGGCCGTGAAGACTTGGCCAAGGCCTACAACACCTACAGAGGTTCGTAGTTTTCTGGGTTTAGTAGGTTATTACAAGAGGTTTGTAGAAGGCTTTTCTTCTATCTCTGCACCACTCACGAAGTTAACCCAGAAATTAGCTAAATTTCAATGGACGAATGCTTGTGAATGTAGCTTTCAAGAGTTAAAGAATAGGTTAACTTCGGCGCCAGTCCTGACACTTCTAGAGGGATCGGAAGGCTATGTTATCTATTGTGATGCTTCAGGCGTTGGGTTAGGTAGTGTGTTAATGCAACATGGTAAGGTTGCGTATGCTTTAAGGAAGTCGCGGAAATATAAGAAAAATTATCCAACCCATGATCTTGAGTTAGCTGCAGTGATCCATGCATTAAAGATGTGGAGACATTATTTGTATGGTGTTCATGTGGATATCTATATGGATCACAAGAGCCTTCAGTATATTTTCAAGCAGAGAGAATTGAATTTACGGCAACGGCGATGGTTGGAATTGTTGAAAGATTTTGGATTTGTTGCCTTGTGAGTAGACTAATGCGAACTTAAGGTGAATAAGAAGTCCATACGAGATTAAAAGAAAGTATTAGATAGCTTAAACTACCTACTATAAGATTTTGAGGTCATATGAATATGTGAAATTTAGTTCGTTGAAGGAAGTGAAATGTAAGTCGTGTTCGGAAAGGTTTTCGCTATAACTGAGCAAATATTTATTAGGTATTGTCTTGAGGGATGCTAGAGGGCCTATTGTATGGTTAATGAAGTGTTGTATAAGTGTCAAGAAGGTTCCACAAGTATTGAAGGTCAAACGAATCAACAAAAGCAATTTTGGAAAAAATGTGAGTCATACGACCACTTATACGGTCCGTATAAGGGTCCGTATAAAATTTACAGTGAACGGTCATCACTGATGGTATTATACGGTCACTTATACGGACCGTATAAGTGTCCGAATAAATCCTGACGGGCAGCTTTATTTTCTTGTTTTAAATAGATGATCCTTGTTCATTGTTTCATTCCCATATTCTCTCCAAGTCTTGAGAGCTCTAAAACCCTTTTCCAAACATATTCCACACAAATCCAAGAGAAATTAAAGATCAAGAGGCAAGAATGAAGATATCCATGTGCTAGATGTCCTGCTAGGGTTTGTAGACTTCAAGAATTCTTTGGGTATTGAAGCTAGGATTTTCATATAATTTGATAGCTTGCTCCAAAGCTCATCCTTGTGAGATAAAAGGTTAGTTTTCATGCTTATATCATGTTATCAAGAATGCTTAGTTGTTGAACAAATTGGGTAGAAGGAGAAAGTAGAAAATGAGGTCTAAATATAGTTTTCATGATGTTTTTTTTGTAGTAAGCCAACTTGAATCATGATTCTTAGTATGATATGGATATATTCTTGTTATAAAAGGTAATGATGATGATGAGGAAGCATTGTATGGAAATGTGCTAAGGGTTGATGTGAATTTGTTAGTATAAGTTGAATATAAGAATGAATTTTGAAGACTTAATGGAATATGATTACTTGATTATGATATTGTGGATGTTATTATGGATGTTTGGGAGTTGTTTGTAATATAGTGGAAGTCGATTATATAGGGGAAATGCTGCCCAATTATCGTTAAGTTATGAATTGTTCTAGCTTGAATTTAAGAGTATCTTTAAGGCTTAACCAAGGAATGAATCCTTTTAAATGTAGATTTTCTAATCTTTGACGGTGAACGTTGATTAGTTAAGAAGACACAGAGGTAGGTAAGGCTAACCCTTCTTTCTTAAGGCATGATCCCATCGTTGTAAACCTTCATGTGAATTTCATATTTTCTTCCAAGATGACTTCATTCTTAGAGTCACTAAGGCTCATGATATTTGATAATCTCGTGATACCATTGGCCTCATCCTATAATAGTTAACCCTCTAAGGAAGGAAATAATAAAGTAATGATGACGATGATGATGTTGAGGATACATATGTACCTATATATGTGTGTATATATCAAAGTATGACTATTGGGGACACCGAGCTTATATGGCCGGGTACGATATCTATCGCACGCGCACCACTGCTGTTGGGTACGAGTAACACTGAGCCTTAGTAGGGCCAGGTATGTATAACACCGAGCTATATTATGGTCGGGTACATAAGACACCGAACCTCTATGGTCGGGTATGATACTACTATAAGTATTAATGTATGAAATGGGAGGTCCCCATTAGAAAGAGGGTCAGTAGATACAATTAATGACGCTAGAGTTATAAAATGGCTTTATCCTCCCATGACTCTTCCATCTTATGTTATTTTCTTATCCTTCCATTATGCTATTGATTATGCTTTAAATACTCAGTACATTATTTTTACTAACGTCCTTTTGTTTATGGACGCTGCGTCATGCCCGTAGGAGGACAGGGAGATAGACTTGATCCTTAGGCTACTTATTCAGATATTGCTTAGAGGAGCTCCATTTGATCCGGAGCTGCAGCTGTGGGTACTATTCTTTTGTGTGTATATGGGCATGGCGCGGTCCTGTCCCCTCCTTATGATGATGTTTCATACTCTTCCTAAAGGCTCGTACACATTCTTCTATAGTAGATGTGTTTTGCCTTGTCATCTCATATTTTGGCATATTATTTTGTTAGCCTCATCGGCTTGTGTATATATATATATGGGCATAGTTGTTGACGTTGATATATAAAAGTGTTTTAGTAGTTGGAAATGGTATTATTGAGGCATAGGATTGTTAATAGGCCATGTGGCTCACCGAGAGATGAATGTGAATGTACTATGAGAGGTGCCTGGTGGGTTAGCCCTGGGTGCCCGTCATGGTCCTCTGGTTGGGTCATGACACCTACACCTCCTCCCATACAAAGCCTCAAATGGAACCATGTCGATTCTCGAGTGGTATCTATTGTTATATGCAAACTCTGCCAATGGTAAGAACTGATGACAGTGACCACCAAAATCTATCAAATAAGCTCGAAGCATATACTCAAGAACCTGAATAGTCCGCTCCGACTTCCCATCAGTCTGAGGGTGGAATTTTTTACTAAGGTCCATCCTAGTACCTAATTCCAAATGCAGATGCTTCCAAAATCGAGATGTAAACGACGTGCCCCTATCGGATACAATGGAAATAGGAACTCCATGTAGTCTAACAACCCCACGAATGTAGATCTTGGTTGATTTCTCTGGGTTATAAGTTATCTGAACTAGAATAAAATGAGAAGACTTAGTCAACCTGTCGACAATAAAACGTATAGAATCAAATTCCCCAGCGTCTTCGGAAAACCAACCACGAAATCCATTGTTATTCTTTCCCACTTCCACTCAGGGATGGGCATCCTCTGAAGTGTACCCCCAGGTTTTTTATGTTCATACTTCACCTATTGGCAGTTCACTATGTCACGCTTCATCATAGCCTACCTATAATGTTGTCTTCGTAGTGCCTGGATGAATGGAATACCTCCAACTATGCGCCTCCGCTAGAATAGTCTTGATCAAATAACTCACACGTGGCATGCAAACTCACCCCTTAATCCGCAACACCCCCTTTTCGTCGATCACGGCCTCCTTGGCCTCACCACGTAACACCTTGTCATGAATTTTACACAACTTAGCATCCTCAAACTGCTTAGCCTTAATTTGCTCCTGAAATGATGACCTAGCCTCAACACAAGCGAACACTCTGCCCATGCTAGACATATCCAGTCTCATAAAACTGTTAGCCAGAGTCTGGACCTCCCTAGCCAACAAACGCTCCGAAGAACCCAAACAAGCCAAACTGCCCATACTACCATATTTCCTACTTAACGCATCGGCCACCACTTTTGCCTTACCCGGATGATATAGAATGGTGATGCCGTAATCCTTTAGCAACTCCATCCATCTCCGCTGCCTAGAGTTCAGATCCCTCTGAGTGAACACATGCTGCAAGCTACGATGATCAGTGTACACCTCACAACGAATACCATATAAATAGTGCCTCAAGATTTTTTCAGCGCAAACACCACTGTTGCCAATTTCAAGTCGTAAATAGGATAGTTCTTCTCATGCACTTTCAACTATCTAGAAGCGTAAGCAATCACCTTCTTTTCCTGCATCAAAACAGCAACCCAACCAGAGCGTGAAGCATCACAATAAACAACAAAATTCTTGCCCTCCACGGGCAATACTAGAATAGGAGCTGTCGTCAACAAGGTCTTGAGCTTTTGAAAGCTCTCCTCACACTCGTCGGACTACTAAAACGGTACCTCGTTCTGAGTCAAACGGGTCAAATGAGAAGCAATAGAGGCAAATCCCTTCACAAACCAACAATAGTAGCTAGCCAGACCCACGAAACTACGGAATGCGGTTACTGATATGGGCCTAGCCCAATCCTTGACTACCTAAATTTTCTGCGGATCCACCATAACACCTTCCTAAAAAATTACATGCCCCAAGAAAGACACAGAAGAGAACCAAAATTCACACTTGGAGAATTTAGCATACAAATATTTTTCCCGCAATACCCCAAGAGCAATCCTCAAATGTTTCTCATGATCCTCCTTACTTCTAGAATAAACCAGGATATCGTTAATGAACACTATCACGAAAAAATCTATATAGGGCTTAAAAACACTGTTCATCAAATCTATGAATGTAGCTAGTGCATTAATAAGCCCAAAAGACATAACAAGAGCTCATAGTGTCCATACCTGGTCCTGAAGGCTGTCATAGGAACATCTTCTGCCCGAATCTTTAATTAGTGATACGCTGAACTTAAGTCAATTTTAGAGAACACAAAAGCTCCGTGAAGCTGATCAAACAAATCATCAATACAGGGGATGGGATACTTGTTTCGAATAAAAACCTTATTCAGCTAACGATCATCAATACACATGCGCATAGATCTGTCCTTGTTTTTAACAAACAACGCGGGGGCATCCCAAGGAGAGGCACTCAGAAGAATAAACCCCTTACTCAAGAGAACTTGCAACTGCTCCTCCAATTATCTTAACTCTTCAGCGCCATCCTATAGGGTGGAATAGAGATAGGATGAGTCCCTGGGTCTAAATCAATCCGAAAGTCAATGTCACGATTAGGTGGCATACCTGGCAAGTCTGCGGGAAACACATCTATAAACTCGCATACCACTGGAACTGAATCAATAGGTGGAGTATATGCACTAGTATCACAGATATGTGCCAAATAAGCTAAACAACCGCCTCTCTACTAGCTTTTTAACACGAATGAAGGATATAACTTTCTTAGAAAGGGGACTAAGGTTACCTTTCCACTCAAGTATAGGTACCCCGAGCATAGCTAAGGTAACTAATTTAGAGTGACAATCTAGAATCGCATAATGTGGGGACAACCAAATCATGCCCAAGATGACATCAAAGTCTACCATGTCTAGGATCATTAAATCCGCCCAACTACTATATCCTATAAATGGAACAGCGCAAGAACGGTAAACTCTTTCTACCACCACCAAATCCCTGAATGGAGTAGATACATAGATAGGGGCATAAAGTGTTTCACAAATCACATCCAAACCCACAATCAAATAAAACAGAAGCCATCCGGTCACGGACTGAGATATTACCTGTCATAACGGCATTGGAGGACTCACCCTCGGGTCTACCTGAGGCGTAGAAGTGACCGCGACCTTCTGTAGCCTGTGAATCATCGCGATTTCCCTGTCCAGTCTGAGCCCCACCCCTAACAGGCTGCTGTCCACCCCTGCCTGCTTGAGATCTACATCGGTTGGGCTGAGTGCCACCCCTAGCGTAGGTATGGCCGCCTCGCCCTGCCTGTGCATGGTGCTTGCCTCTCTTATCTGGTGCGAATGGAGCTCGGAGAGCCTGATACTGAGTCTCCTGACCACCCTGTCTGAGTTTGGGGCAAAAGCCTCTTAAAATGCCCTCTTTCACCATACTAATAACACGAACTGTCAAGCGTAGGTCACTGAACAGAAGCTGATGAAGCGGTGTAGCCCCCATGCTCTAGGTAACTATGCTACGTGCCCCCATGATGACCCAAAAAATGATAATTATCCCCTGATGGGCCCCCAGCAGACACCTGCATAGCGGACTAATTCGGAGGCCCTGAATACACTTGAGAACTCTGACCCCTAAAGAAGGAGTTGCTAAAATTTCCACCCTTTTAAGCCTTCTTCTTTGCTTGCTTTGCATAACCTTCCTGTCTAATCCCCTCAACAACACGGACATGTTCCACTACCTCCTAGAATGAAGCCCTAGTAGCTGCAAGCTGAAGAGCTGATAGCTGAAGTCCATTGTTCTATCCTTTCATAAAACGTCTGATCCTCTCCTCCTCAGTAGGCAGCAAGTGAAGAGCATATCGGGACAAAGAATGAAAATGCGACTCATAAATAGCAACAGATGAGATCCCTTCATCAATACTACCAAACTCATCCTTCTTTCTGTCTCTCAAAGTACACGAAACATACTTCTCCAAAAATGCTGAATAAAATTGAACCCACGTTAACGAAGGTGACCCAGCTGGCCTGCACTCCACATATGCCCTCCACCACAACTTGGCATCATCTATGAACTGGAAAGTCACAAACTCAACAACATACTTATCCAGTGCCCCCATCTTATGGAGCCTCTCATGACAATCTGTAATGAATTCTTACACATCCTCTGACTTAGTACCATAGAAAATCGGATGCTTCATCTTAATGAACCTCCAAAATAAATCATGCTTCTCACCGGTCATCACCGGCCCTGCAACTGGCCTCAGAAATGCCTCGAAACCTTGAACTTCATCCAAGCGAGGAGCCACGGCTGCGACATGCTGAACTCTCGGAACCTGAACTCAATCCGGACCTGGAGTAGCTATCCCTGCACCCCTACTTACTGGAACGGCCGGTATCACTCCAACCTGTGCCAACCCATGTAACCAGTTCAATACCTGAGCCATCGCATCTAGTAAACCTGGAGCAGCTGCAGCCCCTGGCAGAGTTGGCACTACCGCTGGATGAGCTGGTATAGCTGTATTTTTCGCGGCCTCATTAGGGGCCACTGGAAGCACGGGATCAACTGCTGGAACTCCGCCCCCAAACGGCGCTGCTCCTCTACCTCCACCTCTACCTCTAGCTGCTGTCGTGTGTGTTCTTACAATTTTCCAGAGAATGAAGGATAGTCAGATACCAATTTGAGTCATCCAAAAACCAATTAGAATCAAGCAACACAAAAGGAAGGGAATTTTCCTAGTGTCCGGTAGCCTCCCGAGATAAGTACAGACGTCTCTGTACCGATCCGCAAGACTCTACTAGACATGTCCTTGTATGACGAGATCGATGAATCTAAGGCTTTGATACCAACTCTGTGACGACCCAACCCCCCATGACTGGCACCCACACTAACGCCTAGTGGGCTAACTAATACGCTTAACCATCTACTTATTCAAGTCCATTTTCACTTAGTAAATTCATTCAGATACCAATTAATTAAACAAAAGATTAATCAAAAGTATTCATGCCATAAATCAATAATGAAAATACGAAAGTCCTAACTATTACAACCCCAAAATCTGAAAGTCACCATCCAAGGATTTTAATCGAAAACATGTCTAAGGAATCCATATTGTCTAAAATAAATAAACATCAATGTCTAGAGTACAACTGACAGTAAATAAAGGTAGATATTGGGGTGACTTGGCACGGATAGAAGCTCACCCTTAATCTGTCACAAATGGCCTTAAGCTTAATACAAGGTCTCTGGATCACAATTTGCACTCAAAAGAATGCAACAAGGTAGTATTAGAACAAACACTATGTACCGGTAGATATCATAGGCCGACTAAGATTAGTATCATGCATGAATTATAAAATCAATAAAACAGACAGAACAACCAACAACACATAATCGGGTAATTAACAATCAAGTCAACTGAAGCAAGCAATAGAATAAACCTTGCCACAACATTCTACACTTACTTAGTCACTTATCACTCGTGTACATAGATGCTAATTGGTGTCTTTTCCCAATGGTTATGACCTGCAAGGGACCCATGGTGTCCATGTATCCTCGCTCCAGAATCTTACCTCGGATCACGAGCCTTTAACTTAGGTCACATCCTTACCTCGGTCAAATGTGCCCAAAATCTAAGTCACAGCCTCACCCCTTTCCAATGGGCCTTTTCACACACACACACACACACACACACACACACATATATATATATATATATATATATATGTATGTATGTATTATCACATCACTTTTGATGAGAGATTATCAAGTAGTATATCATTTTCATGGAGAAGATCATATTAATTTCTCACCACAAGAGTCATCAAATTATAGGAATTCCAACCACACATTATGATCGAAGACTAGACATGTTTTCTCCTATCAATCTCGTAACACATACAATCAACTAATTAAAATCTAACTCAAGTAAACCCTAACCTACCTCAACTAAAGAGCTGGAACAATGCAAATCACTCCGCTATAGCCTTTTCCTTTCGTAACGCCTCAGAACGCTCAAAGTCTAGTAATTATGATGCTAAATAAGTCACAATCACTCTAGTCAACAATATCAAATCAATGAAAACCCTTACACTTTACCCCTTTCTAATGGGTGAATGCTTACTAGGTTCAAATCATCCCTAACGGAGGTCTAATTTCCTAGGTCAGCCCCCAATGGACTCAACACAACCAAACAATTATCACAAACAAACCATGTTTTCAGTTTTTAGACTTTTACAGTTGAGTTTCTATTAGCTCGTTCTACCCTTGAAAGGGTGATCCTAGATTTTCCATAATGACTAGAAGGGCCGTTATAAAAATAATCCCCATAACTACAGTTAATTTCAGAAACTTACCTCACAACGAATTCCTAACAACTTTCCTCTTCTACCATTCTTGAATCAAATTTTCACAATCGATGGAATATGTGAGGTTTCTAGTGTTAATCTACATTATATTAAGGTAAAAGATTATAGTAATTGATCACTAACTTACCTTAGATGTGTTGGGGAAGCCTTAGGGTTGTTTGCTCTCAAAAGGTCTGTTGCATCCCGCCCTTTCGTACGCTAAGCCCACGTAAGTATAAGAACGAAAGTTTCATGAGAATTCAAGTGGTAAAATATTATCATCCTAAGGCTAATAAGGTTTATAAACATTTTTAGTGAGTATGGGAAGGTTTCAGGACCATATGAATTAAAGAAATTTAAGTTCGCCGAAACTCGGTGAAAATTTGAAAGAATTCTGGACAGGATTTTGGCCCAAATTCCAGGAGGTAAATCTCCTAGTATATAAGAAATTATGGGATGCATAACCTATCTAAATTCAAATTTAAAGAAATAGAGTCTTATTTCTAATGCAATAGATAGTTCGCAAAACTGAGATGTATAGTGCCTGGTACGACCGATACAAAAGTACGAGGGTTTGGAATTTCATCAACCTAGATCCCATGGTTTTTATAGATTCTGACCTTAGTGAGGACCCGTAGAATTTCATAGATCAGATCCACAGGACTCTACGGGTAATGCTTGCCAGTGAGACGGAGGTAGTAGAGTTAGCATCCTATCGATTAAGAGATGTAGCACTGATATGGTATGATTCATGGGAGCTATCTAGGGGTCATAATGCTCCACCAGCATTGTGGAAATAGTTCTCCGAAGCCTTCTTACAACATTACCTACCGATATAAATACGACGGGCCAGAGCAGATAAGTTCCTGAATCTAGAGCAGGTTGAGTGTGCGAGAGTACAACTTACAATTAAATTCTCTATCTAGATATTATCTCACCATTGTTGCTGAGATGAGTCAGGTACATTGGTACATTCATAGTTTAGGACCGCATTTGATCAATTAGTGTACTACAACTACCTTTGTTGGGAATATGGATATCTCTTGTATCCAGGCTTATGCTTAGAATTTAGAGGATTGGAAAAGGTAGCAGAGAGTAGACGTGGGATGATGATAGGGGTCAGTATAAGAGGACGAAATCTTCAGGGTATTCAGGAAAGTTTAGGGGTAGCTTCAGGCCACAGTTTCTGAGGCATCCTACTCATTTCCTGGCTAGTGCACCACCACAATTTTGGGGGCCGCATCATGATTGATCTACTTATTCTGGTCCTGGTCAGAATTAATGAGAATCAGGCTCGCAGTACAGAGGGGATTTTAGTCAGGCCAGACCTCTGAGGCCCCAATATGATCAGTGCAGCAAGGCACATTTTAGATAGTGCTGCTAAGGTTTTGGCGTATGTTATAGTTGTGGGCATGTTGGTCATATTATGAAAGATTGTCCTTTGAGGGATTGGGGTAGCATGGCTCAGCCAACCGGATCTGTTGAGGCTTCTTCATCTACAGTCCGTCCCCCGAGATAAAAAGCTCAGGGTACAGTAAGCCGAGGTAGGGGTAAAGGTGCAGCATTGGGGGATAGGTGGTAATCAGAATTGTATATATGCTTTGACTGGTCGACAAAATTTGAAGGCATTACCTGATGTTGTCATAGGTATACTATCCGTATTTTCTCATGATGTGTATGCATTAATTGATCCAGGCTCCACTCTATCCTACATTACTCCTTTTGTTGCTAAAAAGTTTGGTAAAGAACCTGTTTTGACAAGTAAGCCATTTGACGTGTTCACGCAGGTTGGTGACTCAATTATTGCAAAACGAGTGTATTGGGATTGTGTTGTGGTAATTTACGATCGTCATACTTCTGCAGACCTAGTGGAGTTGGAAATTGTTGATTTTAATGCCATCATGGGTATGGATTGGTTGGCCTCCTACTATGCCAATGTGGGTTGCCGAATGAAGGTTGTGAGGTTTCAATTTTTGAATGAACTTGTGCTTGAATGGAGAGGAAATACCCCGTCACCAAAGGATAGGTTTATTTCCTTTCTTAAGGCAAGTAAAATGATCTCGAAGGGATGCTGACGTAAAACCACCTACTCTTCAGTCCGTCCCGGTAGTCAATGAATTTCTAGATGTGTTTCTAGACGATCTTCTAGGCCTTCCTTCGGAAAGGGAGATTGAGTTTAGTATCGATGTACCACAAGATACTCGGCCAATTTCAATTCCTCCCCATAGAATGGCTCTTGCTGAATTGTGGGAACTGAAGGCACAACTAAAGGGTTTACTAGAAACGGGCTTCATTAGGCCTAGCACCTCACCCTAGTGCGCGCCGGTATTGTTCACGTGGAAGAAAGATAGCTCCTTAAGGATGTTTATTGACTATCGTAAGCTGAATAAATCACCATCAAGAATAAATATCCCCTTCCTAGAATAGATGATTTGTTCAAGCAACTACAGGGTGCCAAATGTTTCTCGAAAAGTGAATTGTGTTCGAGTTATCATCAACTTTCGGTAAAAGAGAAAGACATCCCGAAAACAGCTTTCAGAACAAGATATGGGCATTTCAAATTTGTAGTGATGTCTTTTGGGCTGACCAATGCTCCAGCAGCCTTTATAGACCTCATGAACAATGTGTTTCGACTGTATCTCAATGTATTCGTGATTATGTTCATCGATGACATTCTGGTCTACTCTCGCTCGGAGGCAGAGCCTGCTGGCCATTTGCAGCTAGTGTTACAAACACTCTAAGATCTCAAGTTGTATGCCAAGTTCTCAAAATGTGAACTTTGGCTGAACTCGGTAGCATTTCTTCGCCATATTATATCGGATGAAGGAGTGAGTGTTGATACCAGAAGATTGATGCTGTCAAGAACTGGCTGAGGCCAACAACTGCATCAGAAGTCTGTAGTTTTCTGGGACTAGCAATTTATTATAGGAGATTCGTTGAGGGGTTCTCTTCTATATCCGCACCATTAACAAGGCTGACCTAGAAAGCAGTTAAATTCCAATAGAGGGATGTGTGCGAGCATAGTTTCCAAGAGTTAAAGGACAGACTGACGTCAGCGAAAGTTCTTAGTTGAGTTGTACTAAAATGGAGGGTTTCATGCTATATTGTGATGCTTTGGGCATAGGTTTGGGTTGCATGTTAATGCAACATTGTAAGGTAATCACTTATGCTTCCAGGAAACTAAAGAAGCACAAGAAGAATATTCGACACATGACCTAGAATTGGCAGCTGTGATTCATGCACTAAAGATATGGCAGCATTACTTATACAGCGTTCATGTTGACATCTACACGGACCACAAGAGTCTGCAATAAATATTTAAGCAAAAGGAGTTAAATCTGAGGCTGCGAAGGTGGTTGGAGCTATTGAAAAACTATGACGTTGATAATTTATATAATCTTGGTAAAGCTAACGTGGTGGCAGATACTGTTAGTCGCAAATCCATAGAAAGTATAGTACATGTGGAAGCGGAGAAGAAGGAGCTTACCAGAGAGCTATATCAACTAGCTAGTCTGGGAGTAAAGCTTTTGGATTCCGACAGTGGTGGCGTGGTAGACCAGAATACAACAGAGTCATCCTTGGTAAATGAAGTAAAGAAAAATAAACATGAAAACCCTGTTTTAGTACAACTCAACTAAGGGATTGGGAGACATAAGACAACAACCTTCGAACTTAGGAAAGACGAAGCTCCGAGATATCACAGTCGGCTGTGTGTACAAAATTTAGTAGGGTTGCGGGAGAGAATTATAACGAAGCCAATCTATCAAGGTACTCCATTCATCCGGGGTCAAGAAAAATGTATGATGACCGTAAAGAAATATACTGGTGGAACGACATGAAGAGGGCCATTTCAGAGTTTGTAGCTCGGTGCCCAAATTGCCAACAGGTGAAGATAGAAAACTAAAAGCTCAAGGGATTGATGCAAAACATAGAAATTATGATGTGGAAATAGAAGATGGTCAATGTGGACTTCGTCACAAGGCTACCTCGTCCATATCACAAGCTTGATTCTATATGGGTGATTGTGGATCGACTTACAAAATCAGCTCATTTTCTGCCAGTCAAGACGACTTATACAATCGATGATTATGCCAAAGTATATATCAAAGAGATTGTTTAGCTTCATGGAAGCTTCATGGCATACCGATCTCTATCATATTAGGCAGAGGAGCTTAGTTCACGGCTAACTTTTAGAAGCCATTTCAGAAAGGTCTGGGTACTCAAGTGAGTTTAAGCACAACTTTCCATGCGCAAATAGACGATTAGGCCGAGCGTACTATTCAAATACTTGAGTACATATTGTGGCTTGTGTATTAGATTTCAAAGGAAATTGGGATGATTATTTACCGCTTATCGAGTTCGCTTACAACAACAGCTACCATTCCAGCTGGTACACCTCGTGGTTTTGTACATTGAGATTCATTGTGTGTTAGTGGTTCTAGTCTTGGACACCAAAGTTATCAAGGTTAAATGAGATTAGACAAGTTTATCTTATAGTTATAAGGGGTTAAGTTCGTGTTTAGCAGGCATTGGAAAGATTAGCGGCTCAATGAATTGACGAGAATACGTCTCGGCAAAAGCTGAGATTGACAGTTGTATTTACGGACCGTATGTGTTATACAGACTGTAAATTTTATGGACTCCACTATAAAATTGAATCAGTGGGTGGTAGATTTCTATTGGTGATTTACGGTCCAAATGTACGGACTGTAAATTATTTACGGCCCGTATATTAGACCGTATATCTGAGGCGGTGGCAGTTTTTTATATATATATTTTCGACCCTTGCTCATTTTAGCTCATTTCAACATTTCCCAAGTCCACGAAAGCTCTAGACCCTTCTCCTAAACATATCTAAACAACCCCAAGTGAAATCAATGATTAAAAGGCAAAGATCAAGAGATTCAAGTGTTGGAAGATTCATTAGGGTTTGTAGAGTCTAAGTATTCCTTGGTGTTGAAGTTGGAGGTTTAACTCTAGTGGAATAGTTTGATCCAAAGCTTGCACCTATGTTATTATGGTAAGTTTTCACATCTATTGCATGTTGTTGAGGATTTTGATTGTTATACAACTTGATTGAGGAAAGAAAGTGAAGAAGGAAGTTCAAATATGAATTTGAGGATATTTTGCGTAGTGAATTAACTTGAGTTATAATTTTTGACATGTTATGTGTATAGTCTTGTTATGAGGGGTAATAATGATGATGCGAAAGTGTTGTATACAAGTGTATAAGGGGTCGTGTTGAAGTTGTTATAAATTAGTTATGAGAAGGATTTGGGATTGTATTGAGTATAATTTGAATGAAATCTCTTAATCATGGCATTGTTGATGTTGTTATTGTTGTTTGGGGGTTGATTTGGAGTTTGGTGGAAGTAGATAAAATAGGGGAAGTGCTGCCCAAATTCTGTTAGCTCACTAATTACTCTAGTTTGAGCTTATGAATGTTTTCATGACTTAACTCTAGTATGAATTCTCTTGAATATAGATTTGTGAGCCTGGGAGGAGAAACATTAAGTAGTTAAGGAGACAAAAAGTTATGTTAAGGCTATCCCTACCTCTCTTATGGAATGATTCCATTGTTAGGAGCCTACAAGAAGGATACCTACTTTAACTACATTCCTAGAAATGCTAGAAGCTTATGTTCTTGATTCTATTATGATACTATTGATCCTTATTTCACGATTATTGATCTTGTCTTATGAGTATTGATGTTGTTTATTGACATTGATCTCATCTTACAATTATTGTTCCCTCAAGGTGAGATATGGCCATTAATGATAGTTCCATAATGACAATGGGAGGTTTACCGACCTTACGTCTCTCCAATAGATTTATAGCTTTTATTTGGGCTCTCATACATGCTTTATGTATATGTATGTATTTTCTCACACCACGCCGCGCTATAGTCAGCCATGCAGGCACGTAGATGTGCACACCACTGCTGTGGACAGGTTATATGGTTACCCCGGACGCAGGATGCCCTGGACGCGGGATGATATGATGTATGGATTGGGTTGCACGTTCCGCAACACTAACACTTATATTATATATGTATGTATGAATTTTTTTTAAAAGCTAAGCGTGCATGATATTCGCCTTAAGAGGCAATCAGATGTACATGTTATTTCTCCTATCTCATGTTTCTTCACATTTTCATTATGTTATTCATGCCTTACATACTCAGTACATTATTCGTACTGACGTCCTTTTTGTTTGTGGACGCTGCATTTATACCTGCAAGTAGACAGAGAGACTGACCAGATCTCTAGGTTGCTTGATCAGCAATTGTACAGAAGCTCTCCATTTGTTCCGGCGCTATAGTTCAACTGGTACTATTCTTTTGTGTATATATGGGCATGGTGTGGTCCTGTCCCGTCCTTATGATGATATCCTCTCCATGTAGAGGCTCGTAGACAGATATATGTAGTTATATATTCCATAACCTCATCGGTTCATATTTTTGTATATCATTTTTGGTGGCCTTGCTGGCTTGCGCATATGAGCATAGTTGATGCTGATTATATAGATGAACATTTATCTTTTAGACTCATGCCCTTACAGATTATGATAGTTATGAGTTATCTTTGTGGCCCACCGAGATACGCTTATGAGACGTATGATAAGAGATGCTCGGGGTGTTAGCTCTGTGTGCCCGTCATGGCCCGCCGGGTGGGTGGTGACAAAAGTGGTATCAGAGCAGTTCGTCCTAGGGTATGTCTACGAGCCGTATCCAGTAGAGTCTTATTTACGGCTGTAAAGCGCGCCACACTTATAAATAAGAGGCTGTGGGGGCATTTAGGAATGATTGACCTTTCCTTCTCATCTTAGATCGTGCGACAGAGCCATGTTATAAGGATTCCGTTTTTCCTGACTGTGTGTTATGATTTCAGAGATGCCTGTAAAGAGAAAAGCTACAGTGGCGCTGAAAGGAAAGTCAGTGGCAGGTAGGAGAACTGAATCGGTACCGCCTATAGAGGTTGAGAAGGGCAAGTCCCAGAATAAGGTTCCATCTCGGTCCTCTCATACTCCGCCCGCTCCAAAGGAACATAGAGGAGCCCCAGCACCACCAGTTTCTCCACCGGATGCCTCAAGCCAAGAGATGAGAGATGTCATTCAGTTGTTGACCCAGTTAGTAACCGCTCAGGCTCAGCAACAGGGTGCGGGAAATGGTGATAGGGCTGTTAATGCCAGAGTCCGTGATTTCATTAATCTGGACCGTCCAAAATTCTTTAGGTCAAAACCAGACGAGGACCTGCAGAACTTCATAGATGAGATGTTGAGGACATTGCGGGTAATGCATGCTTCAGATGTTGAGTCGGTAGAATTGGGCTCTTATAGATTGCGAGATGTGGTTGTTCATTGGTTTTGTACATGGGTGTCTTCTAGAGGGGTAAATCTACCTCTACCCATATGGCAGGAGTTTGTGGATGCTTTCTCCAACACTATTTGCCGCTAGAGCTAATAGGTTCCTGAACCTCAGACAGGGGAACATGAGTGCTCGAAAGTATAACCTTCATTTTAATTCATTGACTAGGTATGCTCCAGCTATAGTGGCTGACATGGGAGATCATGTTCACCAGTTTGTGAGTGGATTGGGACCCTATTTGATTGATGATTGTTTGATGGCCTCACTTCAGGAAGATATGGATATTTCTCGTATTTAGGCCCATGCCCAAAATCTTGAGGGGTAACAGCATCATCGGAGGAGTGAGTGTCAACATGATAGGGGTTATAGTAAGAGAGCTAGATCCTCAGGAGCTGTTAGTGAGTTCAAAAGGGGTCAGAGGCAACAATATTCTAGGCACTTAGGCCATTCAGCGGCTAGTACACCTCCACGATTTGCAGGCCAGAGATTTGATCGACCTATTCATTCCGGACCAGGTTAGAGTTCCAGAGCCTCGAGTTCTCAGTATAGGGGTGATCTAGGCCAGATGAGGTCATCTTTACCACAATGTACTCAGTGTGGTAAGCTACATTCGGGGAAGTATCGCTTGGGTTCAATGCTTGTTATTCTTGCGATCAGACAGGCCATATAATGCATGACTGTCCATCAAAAGGTGTTGTCACGCCCCAAATCTAGAGAGGCGTGGCCGGTACCCGGGCCACACTCGGCCCAAGCGAACCATTCTAAATCTGTACTCTGAAGGGGTAACCTCAACTTAGGCCGACTGGGCTACCCGCACACAGACAATACCAACAAGCTGATAAGGCCACATTCTGAATATATATATATATATATATATAAAGACGGGCTATCTCATCTGAACGGGGCGCACACACCCAAAACATATATACATAACTTAGCAAGCCAACAAGGCTGCTATGACCATACAAAACCAACAGTGCCCAAAATAGAGATATACAAGGTTGACAAGGCTATCACACTGGCACAATATATACATAACTCGTCTACAAGCCTCTAGAGAAAGCACAACTGTATCATGGACGGGACAAGGCCCTGACCTACGCATCAAGTCTGTAATCTCAAAAGAAAGACTCCAAAAGACCCGGTAACTCTGAACAAAAGGAGCTTACCAATTAGCTGATATAGGGTCCTGTCTACTGGGGAGGTTTATCAGTCTGTCTATCTGTACCTCCAGGCATGATTACAGCGCCCCCAGAAAAAGGGACATCAATACGAAATAATGTACCGAGTCTGTAAGGCAATAGATAACTGAAACTAAAACTAAACTGAAAGCAATATAATCTGGGGCCCAAAGAATGCCTGAATATCTCACCTGATCTGTCTCATATGAAATGCAATGTAATAGTATCATATATCTCACTGACCAAATGGCCAAGCAACTGTAATATATATATATATATATATATATATATATATATATCTCACGGACCATAAGGCCAGGCAATCTGTCTCACTGACCCACAAGCCAGGCATGTCTGTCTCACTGACTAAGTGGCCAGGCTAAAGGAAAATATATATTTAACTATCATGCTGTATATGATGTGTAAACTGAAATATATGGAGGTGTCAATATGTCTCTTTTTGACTCTTCCATTAACAATGAACTAAGGAGCGGATAGAAATCCCTTGGAATATACAATACCACATCTACAAGCATTACATTTCTATGACAGCTCTAAACAATAGTTTTCTTTAAGATTCAACAAGCCTACGGATCATGCTAAGAAAAGAAAGGATAGCCATTACATACCTTTGACGCTTAACTCACGACTCAATGTGTATAAGAAAGGATAGCCATTACATACCTTTGACGCTTAATTCACGACTCAATATGTATATGCTGCCCGAAGTACTTCGACCTACATTAAGACGTTAGAACTATGGTTAAGCTACGGAAAAGCTTAAAACGTATTTCTAAGCTAGTAGCTTATTTTTAGAAAATTGGGCAGCATTTCCCCTATATTGTTCATTTCCATCAAATTCAAACCAACTCTAAAAACAACCAGAACAACATCAACAACAACTCGTCCAAGTTACTACATCAAGAACTAGCCAAAACAAGGTCCAAGAACACCTCGAAACAGCCCGCACGCACAACGCTCCAAATCAGTCTACACATTGCAACATTCAACAATAATCAACATAACAACCATGACATATTCAAGTTATTACTAATGATTTTCAGCCACAACATGATATTATAATGACCTCATAACAGTCTACATGCCACACGCACCTCAACTACAACTTTCAAACTTTATTTCACAAGTTCTTAATCCAACAATACCTCTCCAAGCTTCTCTTCTTTTAAAACATGAAACACGATCAGAAATACATATATAGAAGTCTCTAAGCATGATAATCATCCATTAATTAAATTATAAATAGCTTCACAAATAGCCCACCATGGCACAACATCAGAAACATGGTTTGTCTTTCAAAACTCACAAGTTCTATCTTTTACTACTTGGTTACAACTCATAGAAGCTCAACCGTAGGAAGGAGAATGAAAAATCACCTTAAAATAGTTAGAACATACTTGTATTGAGCTTACTTCACTTCAAATTAACCTTTTAATTCACCACGTGAATCAGAAAAGGGAACTAGCAACCACCTCAGAAGTTATGGCACCCGAATCACTTAGTAAACCTGATTTTACCTAGGGTTGCAGTGAGAACCCTTAGAGAGGGCTTCCATGGGATGTTTATGTCTCTCACAATCTGAATATATTCCAATTACTTGATTTCCTAGAAGAAAGGAGATGATTATGGGTGTTTTGCAAGAGAATTGAAGAACAACTCAAGAACCCTAAGGGAGAAAAAGGATGGTCAGTTTGAGAGAGAGAATTTCATGGCTTCTCTTGTGTCTTACAACCTAAAAATCATAGTGAGAAATGAGGTGCATCATCCCCTTTAAGGGGTGCTTTTTGTCTACCCCTATCCTTGCCTTTATGAAGAATGAATCGTGGCCTTTCCTTTAGCAAGTAGGTGATGCACCTACTTGTCTCCTACTTGCTTGGTTAGTAGGTGTCACTTGCAGATCTTTATCTCTTTAAACACGTGTCTCGTCCCCATTTAATAATCGCGACATGTGTTAAAATATCTTAAGCAAGTAGAATGGAAAGGAAGTTAGTGAAGCAAGCACGTCGGGTAAGCAAGCAGCTCATTTTCATTTGCTCAAAATCTCATTCCTCGTGATTAAGTACGTTCTTCCACCTCAACTTAGTCGTGTATAGGTTGACGAAAATACGGGATGCAACAGGTGGTAGAGGTACGGTTCAACCCACAGGGTCCGCAGCTATTTCTTCATCATCTGTACGCCTTCTGGGGCAAAGCTTATAGACATCAACAGGCCATGGTAGAAGTAGAGGGGGAGCGTCCAGTTCGAGCGGTCATCAGAACCATATTTATGTACTGGCTGGACGATAGGATCTTGAGTTTTTGCTCTAGCTTGTCACAAATGCATTATCAGTATCTTCTCATGACGTGTATGCATTGATTAATCCACGTTATACCTTTTCGTATGTTACACCTTACATTGCTGGTAGGTTTGGGGTGAAAGTTTTGTCAGTTAAACCTTTCGAAGTGTCTACACCCATTGGTGATCCAGTGATAGTTGGACGGGTATACAGAAATTGTGTGGTTATAGTCTGTGATCGCCATACTATGGCAGAATTAATTGAGTTAAATATGGTAGATTTTGATGTTATTATGGGTATGAATTTGTTGCATTCTTTTTATGCCAATGTTTATTGTAGGACAAAAATGATTCGTTTCCAGTTTCCAATTTCCACGCGAACTAGTCTAGAGTGGAAGGGTAATACAACGTCTCCGAGAGGCAAGTTTATTTCATATCTCAAGGCAAGGAAGATGATTGCTAAAGGCTGTATTTATCATCTAGTACGAGTTCAAGATGCAGAAGCAAAGCCGCCGACTCTTCAGTCTGTTCCAGTAGTCAATGAGTTTCCAAACGTGTTTTTAGATGAGCTTCCAGGCCTTCCACTAGAACGGGAGATTGATTTTACCATTGATGTGTTACCGGCTACTAAGCCAATATCTATTCCTCCTATATAGAATGGCACCTGCAAAATTAAGAGAGTTGAAGGAGCAATTAAAATATTTGCTAGAAAAGGGCTTTATCAGGCCTAGTTCGTCACCGTGGGGAGCACCTGTGTTGTTTGTAAGAAAGAAGGATGACTCGTTGTGGATGTGTATTGAATATAGGCAGGATGGTTCGTTGTGGATGTGTATTGACTATACGCAGCTGAATAAGGTGACAATAAAGAACAAATATCCACTCCCAAGAATCAATGATTAATTTAATTAGTTGCAGGGTGCCAAATGGTTCTCAAAGATAGATTTGAGATCAAGGTACCAGGAGGTGAGAGTTAGAGAGAAGGACATTCCGAAGACGAACTTCAGAACCAGATATGGCCATTTTGAATTTCGAGTAATGTCTTTCGGATTGACTAATACACCAGCGGTATTTATGGGTTTGATGAACAGCGTATTCAGGCCTTTCCTAGATTCGTTGGTGATTGTGTTTATCTATGACATCTTTGTATATTCTCGATCTGAGGCAGAGCATGCGGATCATTTACATACTGTCCTTTAGCGTTCTCCAAGATCGGAAGTTATATACAAAGTTCTCAAAATATGAGTTTTGGTTGAATTCAGTGACCTTTCTGAGGCATATTATTTCAGATGATGGTAATCGTGTGGATACCCAGAAGATTAAAGCAGTAAAGACTTGGCCGAGATCTATAACACCTACGGAAGTTAGTAGTTTTCTGGGCTTGGCAGCCTATTACAGAAGGTTGGTAGAAGGTTTTTCTTCTATTTCTGCACCACTAACGAAGCTGACTCAGAAATCAGCTAGTTTCAATGGATGGATGCTTGTGAGCGCAGTTTCCAATAGTTAAAGAATAGATTGACTTCGGCACTAGTCCTAACACTTCCAGAAGGATCGGAGGGCTATGTTATTTATTATGATGCCTCAGGTGTTGGACTAGGTTGTGTACTGATGCAGCACGATAAAGGTCTTGCTTATGCTTCAAGGTAGTTGCGGAAACATGTGAAAAATTACCCAACCTACTATCTAGAGTTGGCTGCGGTGATTCATGCATTGAAGATGTGGAGGCACTATTTGTATGGCGTCCATGTTGACATCTATACAGACCATAAGAGTGTCCAATATATTTTCAAGTAGAAAGAGTTGAACAAAGCCGATGGTTGGAGCTATTGAAAGACTATGATGTTAGCATCTTGTATCATCCTGGGAAGGCGAATGTAGTAACCGATTATCTTAGCCGTAGATCATGGGTAGCTTATGTGATGTCCATCCCAAGAAAAGGGAGTTAGCTCATGAGCTTCAGTATTTAGCTAGCCTAGGAGTTCGATTACTAGACTCGGGTGATGCGGAAGTTACTATTCAGGATTCAGCTGTCTCGTCTTAAGTAGTTGAGGTGAAAGAGTGCCAATATGAGGATCTTATGTTAGTTCATTATAGAAATACATCTCCTCAAAAGAAAGAGTTTCCATTTAAGATTTATGCAGATGGAGTTCTCAAATACTGAGGCAGACTATGCGTTCTTGATGTTGCAGGTTACGTCGCCAGATTTTGGGGGAAGCCCATTGTTCCTGTTATTCTGTCAATTCGGGAGCGACAAAGATGTATCGTGATATTAAGTCGATTCATTGGTGGGACGGAATGAAGAAAGACATAGCATAGTTCGTAGCTCAATGTCCTAATTGTCAGCAAGTAACGATTGAGCATCAGAAGCCCAGTGGATTATTGTAACCTATTGAAATTTTGACTTGGAAATGGGAAGTAATCAACATGCATTTCATTGCAGGCTTGCCTCATTCTCAGCATAAGTATGATTTCATATGGGTAATTATGCCTAGACTTAAAAAGTCAGCTTATTTTCTACCTGTCTGAACTATGTACTCAGCTGAAGATTATGCAAAGCTTTATATCAAAGAAATAGTACGACTCCGTGGTGTTCCAGTATCTATTATCTTCGACAGAGGTGCGAAATTTATAGCTAATTTTTGGAAGTCTTTCCAGCAGGGTTTGGGGACTCAGGTGAGTCTCAGCATAACATTCCATCCCCAGATTGATGGACAGGCTGAGCGTACCATTTAGACCCTTGAGGATGTGCTACGGGAAAGTGTGCTAGACTTCAGAGGTAATTGGGATGGTCATTTTCCGCTCATTGAGTTTGTATATAACAATAATTATCATTCCAGTGTCCAGATGGCCCCGTACGAGGCTTTATATGGGCAAACGTGTAGATCACCAATCAGATGGTTCGAAGTGGGGCAGACCAAGTTAGTAGGGCCAGATTTGATTCAGCAAGCAGTGGAGATGGTCAAGCTTATTCAGGATCGATTATTGGCAGCTCAGAGTCTTCAGAAGTCTTATGTTGATAATCACCGACGAGACTTAGAATTCCAAATTGATGACTGGGTATTCTTGAAGGTGTCACAGATAAAAGGCATTATGGGGTTTGGTAAGAAGGGGAGACTTATCCCTCGATACATTGGACCTCACAAAATTATACGCAAAGTAGGCCAGATGGCCTATGAGTTAGATCTACCTTCCGACTTGGAGTCAGTCCACCTAATTTTTCATGTGTCAATGTTTCACAAGTGTATTGGAGAATCTTCCAGAGTTGTGCCTGTAGATGATGTTCAGGTTATGAAGCAATTATCTTATGAAGAGGTTCTGATTGCTATCCTAGATAGACAATGTCACGACCCAACCGGAGAGCTATGACGGGCACCCGGAGCTAACCCACCGAGCACCTCTCATCTTACTTCCATAATCATATCTAGGTGAGCCATATGGAAAACTCGAAATTTATATGCATCAACAATACAAATCTCATCAGGCTAAGGCACTTTTATATCAACATCATCAACTATGCCCATACAAATATATACAAGCCGACAAGGCTAACAAAATGATATACAAAATATGAGCGGACAAGGCTAACGGACATCTAGCTATACACCACTGTCTACGAGCCTCTAGAAAGAGTATGAAACATCATAAAAAGGGACAGGGCCCCGCCATGCCCATATATGTACACAAAAGAATATTACCAACACTGCAGCTCCGAATCAAATGGAGCTCCACTAGATGATCTTTGAATAAAGAAGCCTGAAGATCAAGTCTGTCTCCCTGTCCACCTGAGGGCATGGCGTAGCGTCCACAAACAAAAGGACGTCGGTACAAACAATGTACTGAGTATGTAAGGCATAAGCAATATCATAATAAAAACATGAAGGATAACATGAGATAGAGGATTCATGAGATAGTAGAGCTATGTATACCTCTTGAGACGTTAATCGTATTTACTTACCCTTTTTTTAATGTAAACCTTCCATACCTTTTGTCACGACCCGACTAGGGGCCATGACCGGTACCCCGGGCTAACCACCGAGGACAGCTCATACCATTACCCATCGTACTCATCAAGCGTTCATTTATTAATCTTATACTCAAATCATAGGAAAAACCATTTTTCACTTCGAAACATAATAACCTTTATATACATAAGCCCTTTGGCTGTCAAAATAATGTACATACAATAAGGACATCGTGAAACCATACTACCCACACATACGTATCTACGAGCCTCTACTAGAGTACTAGACATATGGACGGGATAGGACCCCGTCATGCCCAATACATATGTATACATAAAAGAATAAGTCAGTGGCACCTCCAGAACAATGGAGTGCTCTCAAGTCAGCTAAAAGCTCCTACGAGTCTGGATCACCTCCCTGCCTACCTGTGGGCATGAACACAGCGTCCAAAGAAAATGAACGTCAGTACGAATATTGTACTGAGTATGTAAGGAATAAATGAAATGAACATAATAGAGAAATCGTAAGACATAAGATGAAGATATAACCTACGTAACTTTTAAGGGTGGATACATTTCATACATATATCAAATATGATAGTAGTACATGTATCATCATAGCGCATACATTATCGTATCATATATATCATCATCGTTAACCTGCGTCTGGGTAACCATCATATGCCGCCCACTAGTGGTGTCGTGCTTGGCCCTCTAGGCTCAGTGTAAACATAGCAGCCCGCCTTAGCGGTGACATGCCCGGCCCTCTAGGCACGGTGTAATCGTATGCAGCCCGCCTTCGCAGTGACATGCCCGGCCATTTAGGCATGGTGGAATCGCATCATCATAAACTCATCATAAACTTAACATTATTATATATTGCTTAGGCATATCATAAGCTTAGCATCATTATACATTTATCATCAGACATACATTAGAACTTGAAGGCAACTATGGCTATTTCCGGGTGACATAAGGTCGTGAACCCCTGATTACATTATGGAGTGATCATAATCATTATGGCTCACCTTGAGGGGACTAACATTTTAAGGTGAGTGTACACAACAAAAAGCATCAATGGAACCATACTTAGGATCATTAACCTTATGGACATCGTATGTTACTCTAGGATTCTTTATACTTAAGCTCATCATCATCATTATCATGCTCGTATCGTATCTCTTTTCTTTATCATATGCGTATGTAGCTGTTTATAGTCATAGACTCATAATTTCCGTTATTTAGGAAGATCACGGAAAAATAGGAAGATTCATGTCATAGGAGTCATGCCTTAGGAGGAAAGGATTATCCTTACATACCTCTTTCGTTTAGCTATTCTATCGTTTGATCGTTCTTCTTCGTTGCTGGCGTTTCTACCTTCAAGAAAGTTCGTATTAAGATTAGCTAATCGATTATAAGAACATGCTTACTAAAGCTAGAGAAAATTGGGCAGAATTTCCTTTGTTTATACAACTTTCCCCATATTCCATATCAGCTCCCAAACATCCATAACGACATTCACAATATTATAAGCAACAATCATCATTCATCCACATTATCCACATTTCACAATTTCACTTTAATTACTCCATAATCATGGTCATAGTTCACTATTGCGTTTTCTCACATATAATACTTATCCCATATTCTAAATGTCACTTATAGCATACTTACAATCACAACATATCAATATTCATGATTCACTCCAAACTACTACTCAAAATCTCATTATTCCTATCTTTATGACCCATTTTCTATCTCCTTCCATAATTGAAGTCTTTCAACCTCTCATTACCTTAAACAACATGAAAAGATCATAAAACTTACCTTAGATAGTGTAGGAATAATCCTTGAGTGGAAATACTTCTCTTGCACGAAAACCCTAGTTCACTTCCATTGGAATTCCTTGGCTTGGATGAACTTTAATGAGTTTCATACACTTAATTTTGTTGGTTTGATGAAGTTGATCACCAATCTCTCTTGGGTTCTTCTGGATGAAGAGTGGAGAGCTCTTTAGAATGTTCTTGAAGTGTAAAGTGAGGAAATGAAATAAATGAAATGAGATTGGTCCCTTATATTTAATTTAGAAACTGTCCCGACCAGATTCTACGGACCTACATACGGTCCGTATAAATTATACTGGTCGTATGTCTGGCCGTAGATTTGGTCCAGTGAAGGCTCCATTCTGGGCACAACATACGGCCAGTATGTTGGGCCGTATTATGCCCAGCTTTCCAAAGTTCGTTCTCGTCGCCTCGTTTGACCTCCAATCCTTATGGAACCTTCTTGACACTTATCTAACACCTCATTAACAATCCAAGGGACATTATAACTCTTCTCCAAAACATCATTAAGCCATCATTAATTTGATACTCGTAAATCTTTCCCGACACACAACATATACCTTTCTTTCCTTAACAACTTTCGTCTCCTACCTCAGATGTTTTTGAAATCTCAATTAGGATCATCAAATGCTATTTCTTACTTATCGAAACATTGTATACTTCGTGCCATTCGTTAGTCTATCCACTGTACATTAACGGTAATTTTTTTGAGGTGTAACGCATACGCATACACATATATAGTAGTACCATACCCGACCATGGAGGTTCGGTGTCATACATACCCGGCCATAACAAGCCTCGGTGTTGTCCATACCCAACTATAGTGGTGTGCGCGCAGTGAATACCATACCCGGCCATACAAGCTCGGTGTTACATAAAGGCTATACATATATACATACATATACACATAGGAGTACATAAGTATCATCAACATCGTCATCATAAATATGTCTTTCTTTAAAGGGTCGACTATTGTAAGGTGAGATCAACGATATCATGAGAGTATCAGGACTTGTGAGCTTTTACATTTCTAGCAATGGAGGTATCATGGAAAATATGGTGAATTTAATGAATAAGTGTACAACAATGGAATCATGCCTTGATAAGGCAGGGTTAGCCTTACATACCTTTCTGGCTTCTTAACTACTTAATGTTCACCTCTAAAGCTCGAGGAATTTACATTCAAGAGGGTTCATACCAAGGTTAGGCTTCCAAGACACACTTAAGTTCAAACTAGTATAATTCGTAAGCTAGCAAAAATTGGGCAGCATTTCCCCTAATTTATCTACGTCTACCAAATTCCGAAACAACTCCCAACAACATTGACATTATTAACAATGCCATAATAAAGTGACTTTACTCAACTTAGGCATCATTCAATCCCCAAAACTCCTTTTCAAGATCATTCATAACAATAGCTACAGCACAACACCATATATACTTACATACAATACTTCCTCAACATCATTAATATCATCCACAATAATATTATACTCATAGCATGCTAAGAATCACAATTCAAGTTAACCTATAGCTCACAATATCCTTAAGTTCATGTTTGAACTATATTTTAACTTTTTCTTCCTTCAACCACATGGTGTAACAATCAAACAACATTAACCATATGTACAAGATGTAAGATCTTACCTTAATCACTCAAGAAAAATTCTTGGATCAGCTTACTCGACCAAGGTGAAATCTCCAACATCAACACCATAGGCAAATCTTGAGTTCCACAAACCCTAGCAAGCTTCTTAGCACTTGATTCTTTTGATTCACTTAGATTTGGCTTGGATTAGTTTATGGACTTGAACAGAGGGTTTTGAAGAGCCCCGGGATCTGATTTGGGGGAGAAAATGAACTCAAATGGGGTGAAATGAAATATATAAAGCGTAACTTAAAATCCCGTCGGGCAATCCTACACCCACTTTGACGGATCGTCAAAATTCCTACGGTCCGTCAAACTGCCTGGCCCAACATGGATTATTGTGACCGTTATACAGTGGTGATTCATCATTTTACGGGCCGTTAAATGTTCTACAGTTCGTCAAATGGTCTGTCAAAGTGTCCCTATCCGATAAGTTGCTCGTTTCGATTCGTTTGACCTCCAATCCTTATGGAACCTTCTTGGCACTTGTGTAACACTTCATTAACCATCTATGGAGCCCTATAGCTCCTTCTCAAGTCATTACTAAACAAAGTATCACTCAATTGTTGCGAAATCTTCCCAAACATGACTCACATTCCACTTCCTTCGATGAACTTAATCACATCAACTCATATGACTTCAAAATCTTATGGCACACACTTAAATTTATCAAATACCCTACTTAATCTCACAGGAACTTCATGTCCCCTTTAGGCTTATGTTAGTCTACTCATAATGCAAACAACTTGAAATTCGGAGATGTAACAGACAAGTTCGTAGATTGAGGACTAAAGATGTAGTTTCAGCTAAAGTTATCTGGAGAAAAAGTAATAAGGAAGAAATGAATTGGGAAGCTGAAGAAGATATAAAGTCCAGGTATCCACATTTGTTTCCTATTCTAGAGGAGATTCAAACAAAGACACCATTCGTTTTAGGTGCGTAATGTTCTTTTTTTTTTTATATAGTTTCTTGGTCGTGTTGGGCCATTGTTGTTATTGTTGTTGTAGCCCTATGAGGCGTTGGATATTTTAGGTTGCTGTGGCAAGTTGATAGTGGTATTATAGGGGAAACTCTGCCGAATTTTTTGTAGAATCCCTAAGAGTCTAACAGTCGAGGATGAATGTTTCTAAGGAGGGAAGGATGTTACACCTTGTGGCTTTGTACATTGAGATTCATCGTGTGTTAGTGGTTCTAGTCTTAGACACAGGGGTTATCAAGGTTAAATGAGATTAGACAAGTTTATCTTATAGTTATAAGGGGTTATGTTCATGTTTAGAAGGTACTGGAAGGATTAGCGGCTCAATGAATCGATGAGAATACGTCTCAGCAAAAGCTGAGATTGACAGTTGTATTTATGGACCGTATGTGTTATACAAACCGTAAATTTTATGGACTCCATCATAAAATAGAATCAGTGGGTGGTGGTTTTCTGTTGGTGATTTACGGTCCAAATGTACGGACCGTAAATTATTTACGGCCCGTATATTGGACCGTATATCTGAGGCGGTGGCAGTTTTTTTATATATATTTTCGACCCTTGCTCATTTTAGCTCATTTCAACATTTCCCAAGTCTATGAAAGCTCTAGAACCTTCTCCTAAACATATCTAACCAACCCCAAGTGAAATCAATCATTAAAAGGCAAGTGTTGGAAGATTCACTAGGGTTTGCAGAGTCTAAGTATTCCTTTGGTGTTGAAGTTTGAGGTTTCACTCTAGTGGAATAGTTTGATCCAAAGCTTGCTCTTGTGTGATTAAGGTAAGTTTTCACATCTATTGCATGTTGTTGAGGATGTTTGATTGTTATACAACTTGATTGAGGAAAGAAAATGAAGAAGGAAGTTCAAATATGATTTTGAGGATATTTTGCATAGTGAATTAACTTGAGTTATAATTTTTGACATGTTATGAGTATAGACATGTTATGAGGGGTAATAATGATGATGAGAAAGTGTTGTATACAAGTGTATAAGGGGTTGTGTTGAAGTTGTTGTTATAAATTAATTATGAGAAGAAGTTGGGATTGTGTTGAGTATAATTTGAATGAAATCTCTTAATCATGGCATTGTTAATGTTTTTATTGTTTTTTGGGGGTTGATTTGGAGTTTGGTGGAAGTAGATAAAATAGGGGAAGTGCTGCCCAAATTCTGTTAGCTCACTAATTACTCTAGTTTGAGCTTATGAATGTTTTCATGACTTAACTCTAGTATGAATTCTCTTGAATCTAGATTTGTGAGCCTGGAAGGAGAAACGTTAAGTAGTTAAGGAGACAAAGAGGTATGTTAAGGCTATCCTTTCCTCTCTTATGGCATGATTCCATTGTTAGGAGCCTACAAGAAGGATACCTACAATAACTACATTCCTAGAAATGCTAGAAGCTTATGTTCTTGATTCTATTATGATACTATTGATCCTTATTTCACGATTATTGATCTTGTCTTATGAGTATTGATGTTGTTTATTGACATTGATCTCATCTTACAATTATTGTTCCCTCAAGGTGTGATATGGCCATTAATGATAGTTCCATAATGACAATGGGAGGTTTACCGACCTTACGTCTCTCCGATAGAGTTATAGCTTTTATTTGGGCTCTCATACATGCTTTATGTATATGTTTGTATTTTCTCACACCGCGTCGCACTATAGTTGGCCGGCCAGGCATTTAGATGTGCATACCACTGCAGTGGACATGTTATGAGGTTACCTCGGACGCATGATGCCCTGGACGCGAGATGATATGATACATGGATCGGTTGCACGTTCCGCAACACTAACACTTATATTATATATGTATGTATGAAAATGTTTTTTCTAAAAAGGCTAAGGATGCATGATATCCTCCTTAAGAAGCAATCAGATATACTGGTTATTTCTCATGTCTCATGTTTCGTCAGATATTCATTATGTTATTATTCATGCCTTACATACTCAGTACATTATTCGTACTGACATCCTTTTTGTTTGTGGACGCTGCGTTCATGCCCGCAGGTAGGCAGGGAGACGGACCAGATCCTTAGGTTGCTTAATCCAAAATTGTACAAGAGCGCTACATTTGTTTCGAAGTTACAGTTCAGCTAGTACTATTCTTTTGTGTATATATGGGCTTGGCGGGGTCCTGTCCCGTCCTTATGATGTTATGCTCTCCATGTAGAGGCTCGTACATAGATGTATATAGTTAGATGTTCCATAACCTCATCGGTTTATATTTTTGTATATCATTTTTGGCAGCCTTGTCAACTTGCGCATATGGGCATAGTTGATGATGATTATATAGATGAGCATTTATCTTTTAGACTCATGCCCTTACAGATTATGATAGTTATGAGTTATCTTTGTGGGGCACCTAGATATGATTATGAGACGTATGATAAGAAGTACTAGGGAGGTTACCTTCGGGTGCCGTCATGGCCCTCCGGTTGGGTCGTGACACCAACATCAAGATGGTGCCTTATGAAGCCTTATACGGGTTCAGCTGTAGGTCTCCCGTAGGTTGGTTCGAGGTTGGGGAAACGGAACTGTATGTGTCCGACTTGGTTCATCAAGCTGTGGAAAAGGTGAAACCGATACAGGACCGACTACGGATAGCCTAGAGTCGACAAAAGTCCTATTCAGATGTCCAACGTCGAGATTTAGAGTTCAAAGTATCAGGATTGGGTATATCTGAAGGTCTCGCCAATGAAAGGTCTCGTGCATTTTGGAAAGAAGGGAAAGTTAAGTCCATGATACATTGGACTATATCAGATTCTTCGAAGGATAGGGCCGTAGCTTATGAATTAGAGTTGCCCTTAGAGTTAGAATCCGTTCATCAGGTATTTCATATGTCGATGTTATGAAGATGCATTGGGGATCCTTCTCAAATCGTTCCTACTAAAGATGTCCAAATCACAGAGGGTTTGTTATATGAGAAGACACTAGTTGCTATCTTGGATCGTCAGTTTTGAAGATTGAGAACCAAAGATGTGGCATCCGTGATGGTACTATAGAGGAAAAGGATACAGAGGAAATGATATGGGAGGTTGAGGAGGAAATGAGCTCCACATACCCCCACTTGTTTCAAGCTGAGGAATGACCAGCCAGATGGAGAAGCACCAAGGCCAGAGCCTAGTTTAAGAGGTAAACGACATTCATTATTTTCCCTCTGTTATGTATGAGATAGCTAGTTGAGCTTGATATGATCATAATATAATAATTCCTAGAATTCTTGACATGAACCCCCTCTCGTATACCTTAACATTCGAGGACTAATGTTCCTAAGGGAGGGAGAATGTTACATCCCGCACCTTGGTACACTAAGCCTGCCATAAAACTAAGGTTACGTAAGTTTAAGAACAGAAGTTTCATGAGAATTCAAGTGGTACAACTATGCTCATCCCAAGGCTAATAAGGTTTGTAAACATTTTTAGTGAGTATGGGAAAGTTTCGACACCATACAAATTGAAGAAATTTGAGTTCGTCGAAACTCGGGAAACATTTGAAAGAATTCTAGACAGGATTTTGACCCAAATTTCAGGAGGTATATCTCCTAGTATATAAGGAATTATGGGATGTATAACCTATCTAAATTATAGTTCATAGAGTCTTCTTTCCAATGCAATAGACAGTTCGCAAAACAGAGATGTACAGTGCCCGATACGGCCTAAATAAAAGTACGACCCATATTGAAACGATGGGTTTTGTCTATATACGAGTTCGGGCACAAAAAAATCATTTTATTACATACCCAAATTACTCTTCCTTCTCTCTAGAGCTTCCCCTTCTCTCTCTACATATACATATGTGAATACATACCATAATCAAAGATAATCCATGAAAATCACCACTCGAAAGGTTCGTAGAAATAGCGGGATCCTCGTTTTCCTACTTGTCCTTTGAATTGAGGTGGTGGTAGATCAAATATAGCTAGGGTTAAGGATTGTTGGAGAAAATTGAGGTAATAAACCATCCCTTTCTACATGCAATTGAGAATTATTAGCTTGGATGTGATCATAAGGTTGGAAATTCATGAAATTATAACTAGGGTTTTGGTGATTGGCTTGTAACTTGATTATTGGGTAGAAAAGGGAATTGCATGGGTATTGTAGCTATAGATTGACTTTGGAAGTGTGATTATCATGGGATTTTTGTTAATTATGAACCAAAATATGAAAGAATAACTTTACTGATTGTAAAATGAGCTTGTCACTCCATATATCGGTTTAATCAACTATAATTTGAGAAGTATGAACTTGCTATAGGTTGGTTTTTTTTATTATGATTATTATTGACCTGGGAAATGTAAGTAATATAGGTGAAATGCTTCCCGAATTATCGTACAATTACTCATCACTTAAGTACGTAAAGACGGAAGTAGCAAATAGTGATAATAGAATTGCTCTATGATTGTAGGTCGAGGTTGAAGTACAACGAGTGGGTTGTGGTGACGATTAGAGTGGAACTTCTACAAGGTATTTTAAGGCTTCTTCATCTCCTTACTTCTATGGCATAAGTCTAACTACATGTATATGCAAACGAACGTCGCAAAAGAAACGATTCTACTCTAAGTCTAACAATGTCCGTGTTCCTTCCTTCCTCCTTCCATATTATGATAAGTAAGTTGGATGCTCTCATCTTGATGTCTATGAGAAATCCCAAAATCATGAGAGGCTATGAAATCATATGTATGTATATTCTTGTATCTTACCAAGACTTGATGATGTTCATATTAGCTCTATAATGTTTTCGGGGGATACCAACCTTATGTTACAACAAATGGCTTAGTATCGCTAATCCATGTGTTTCATGCATCGTGTGTGTGTGTAATAACACCCTGGCCTATAATCAGCGGGCATGGAAATATGTGTTATATATGTATATTATAATACCCCGGGCTATAACCGGCGGACATGACACTAGTGTGCAATTACACCACTAAGTAAATATGAGTTACTTATAAGCACAAGCCAGAGACTTTGTGAAATTCAGCCTTTTATACTGATTAAAATATACACTTTAAACTCACATTTATGAATATGGTTGAAAATTAATGGCTGTAGATCATAATGAAATTTTAAAATCCAATTCCCAATACCTAATCTCAAGTTCCTTAGAAATTGATAAGATATGAACAAAGCACTTTAAAACCACCCTGAACTACCTCACAATTACTTCTATGCCTCCCCAAATATCGCTTAGTTACTCAAATTTCACTGATGACATTCTGAAACAAACAGTCGACATACAATTTTAAAGCAACATAGAGTAAGAGTAGGCTCAATTTGGCAGCTAACATAACTCACAAATTGAAGTGCAACAAAAGTTGGTCAAGAGACACAAGTCAATACTAATTAAACCTTTCCCACACAGCATTTTCAGTCAATGTAGAACAATTCAACCACAGGAAAAATCATTAAACACAAGACATATTAAGGATATTCACAGGTTTAAGATATAGCTCGGACAATCTGAACAAAACACATTAAGATCAATCTAAACTATCCCACATTCACTTCTAAACATCACCTCATATCGCTTGGTTATTCTGACTTCACCGGTAATTGAAATCGCCTCTCAGACAATTTATTGAACAATTTGTGTGCATAATTTTTAGGCAAAGTCTTTGATACAAATAAGAGCTTAAATTACCCTGCCAAAACATGGGAATTATAGTTCAATGATTCAAAAATATATATCAATCAATGAACCTCATAAGAATTTCACAATTGGTGCTCTCAACTCCATATAAAAAGAAACTACATGGAAAGAAAATAGAGAAGAAGAGAAAAAAATTGCCAATAGAGAGAGTGGGAGAGAGATAGAGAGAGAAGGGGATAGAAGAAGACAGAGGAAATTGGACAGGGAGAGAAGACTTACATGGTGGGGGTCTGGTTGTGAGAGACGAGGTTGGTGTTCTGTCGTGGCATTTTGTGGCTTGAGAGTGGGGTGGGGGGGGGGGGGGGGGGTGAGTACAAGTTTTGCTTTGGAGAAAAAAGATGACTTATATTTCAGGTGTGTTTTAAGTTAAGACACTCACCTTAGCACTAAAATGGACTTAGAACCAAATAAATTTGGGGCTGCACTATGACAGTATTCTTCCAACAATTTTGAAACAATGGTAATGTTGCACTTTGTGACAAAAATATGTACAACAAGCCCTTTTAACCAAAAATACATGTTGGCTCCACTTTGCGACTGCTAAGTGTAAATTGGAAAAGCCAAAAGTGATCTTGAGAGTTTTGTATAGTATTGTGCATATTTGCACTATGTAGCCACTTCAACACTCAAATTCTATTTAAATCAATTCCAAAAATTATGAAACTAGAATGATTAAAAATAATCAAAGAAACTTATTTAAAAATTAAAATTGAAAAATTAAATTAAAAATAAGGGTAATATAGGTTGCCTCCCATAGAGCGCCGCATTTAACATCGTGGCACAACATATGTTAACTTTACCACTTTTCCCTTCACTTGGAGGATATGAATTTTTTTCCCAACTTTAATTCAAGTTTATGAAGACGCTCATGGGGAGGTGGTATAAAAGCGAAGGAGCCAACTCTAAGGTGTCGCATTTTGCACTTTTTGGCCCTTAAGTGAGGCATGCCATTTTGTCTTCTTGGCATAGTGTCACGACCCGACTAGGGGGCCGCGACGAGCACCCGGTGCTAGCCCACCCGGGCACCCTCTTAGCTTACTCTTACGCTTACATCTAGGTGAGCCACATAATTATACATGCATTTCCATTCATTCGCCAAACTATCCCCATTGGACGACAACATCTTTAATCATCATAGGCGTCTATGCCACATCAATATACATGGGCCGACGAGGCCAACAAAATGATATACAAAACATAGGCCGACAAGGCTGGACATATCTAACCACATACACGTGACTACGAGCCTCTAAGAAGTGTATGACATAACACATGAGCGGGACAAGACCCCACTATGCCCATAATTATATACACAAAAGAGTAAGTACCCAAAAGATATGGCTCCGAAGGAAATGGATCTCTCTATGTAATCTATGAATAGGCAGCTATGGATCCAGTCTGTCTCCCTGTGCACCTGCGGGCATGACGCAGCGTCCACAAACAAAAGGACGTCAGTACGAAGAATGTATTGAGTATGTAAAGCATGATCAACATCGATGTATAAGCATAATGAACAACATATGAAATATCATAGGAAGGGAGACAATAATATCATCGTCATAGCACTTACCTGCCTTTCATAGGGATTTTCCATTTTTCATACGTATTTGTACACCTACGTCAGCATCCGTATTTCATAATAGTACTCGTACCATACTTGTGCTCATATTCGTATACATGTCCTTATTCGTATTCGTATACATAGTCTTATCACATTCATATTCATTTTTATACACATAGTCATTGCATATACATAGTATTTACATAGCATACCTGACCTCATAGGATCGGTGTTTCCTACATACTTGGCCAACCAAGGCTCAAGGTTACTCATACCTGGCCCTACCAAGGCTTCAGGGTTATCCGTACCATCTGCAGAGGTGTGCGCGCGTTTTGTAATCGTATACATACTTTATACATATTCATATACATATATTCTACCCGACGTATAAGCTCGGGGTTTAATTATATCCCTTGATAGGCACATATAAGTATAATAGCACGTACACACCTTTAGCATCATTATTATATCATCATCATTACTATCATCATCATTATCGTTACGTCTATATTAGGCTTACTCGTCATATGAGGTGCGTAGTACAATCGTAGTACATATCAAGGATCATGAGCTTACGAGCTCGGAATATCAATCATTTGGAGACAACATACCCATATAGAGAATTTAGGAATTTGGCCAACGAACCATGCCTTATGAAAGAAGGGTTAGCCTTACATACCATTCCATCGCACTATTCTACACTCGCGCGTACTCCTCCGATGTTCACGTTTCTTCCTTCATTAAGGGCATACCATCATTAGAATCGACAACTAGCATATATGACTAAAGATGGAGAAAATCGGACAGCATCTCCTTTATTTATACAACATTTGCCCATATCGTGATTCAACTCCCAAACGTCAATATTACATTCACAATATCGTAACAATAGTCATTAATCATCCATGTTATTCACAATATCTAGATTCCTCAATTTTCTTCTTATTCACCCATTTTCATAGTCATAATACCCCACTTCGTCCATTCGTCGAAATGTCTAGATCATGATCTTAACACCATTTATAACATATTCATATCACAACGCAACAACATTCATGATTCGACTCAAACTATTTTTCAAAATGTCACTATTCATCATTTATGACCCATTTTGCTATACTTTCCTAGTGACCAAGCATTTCAACTCTCAAATACCTTAAACAACATATAAATAGCATGAATCTTACCTTAGATGTTGTAGGGACGAGCCTTAGTTGATAATATTCCACTTTGAGTAAAACCCTAGCTTTTCTCCATTTGGATTTCTTGACTTTAGATGATCCTTGATGGGTTCTTACTCTTGATTCACTTACTTAATGTTGTTAATGGCTTATAATCCTTGAAAACTTGTATAATAAATGTAGAGAGATGTTTTAGAGAGAGGAAGGAAATGTTTAAATGATTTTATGAACTTGGTCCTTTATTTAATAACATTCCACTGATCTGTCGGGTTCCGTTATACGGTCCGTATAATGGTTATACGGTCCGTATAATAGACCGTGAAATGGGTCTGCCTGCACCCCTTCACTGTGACCATTTGACGGTTCGTTATACGGTCCGTATAAATTTATACGGTCCGTATAACTGACCGTAAAATTCCACCAGCAACCAACCTCCACTGTGATGGTTTTACGGTCCATTATAGGGTCCGTAAAACATTATACGATCCGTATAATGAGCCGTGAAACTCATCAGTTCACTGAACTTATTCTCATCACTTCGTTTCATCTCCGATCCTTGCGGAACCTTCTTAACACTTGTTCAGCACTTCAATACCAATCTAAGGGACGTTATAACTCTTCTCCAAGACATCACTAAGTCCTGGCTAACTCGTTGCTCGTAATTCCTTTCGGATACTTATCAAATACTTTTTCCTTCTCTTAGCAATCCTCTTCCCTCATCTCTAACATCTTTAGAATCTCAACTAGGGTCATCAAATGCCATTCCTCACTAGTTCGTTTACTTGCGTACCAACAAATTTTTTTCCGAGGTGTAACATTCTTCCCCCCTTAAGAACATTCGTCCTCGAATGTTAAAGTGTTCGGGAATTCTGTAAAAATTTCGCCAGAGTTTCCCCTATAATATGGCACTATCGCCCTGTCACAACAACCTATAATATCGATGCCACACAGGGCCACAACATAATAGCATAAAATTTGGCCACACACGACCCTTAGGACCTTGACGTCTCATCTTGGACTTCTTCCAAGGGCTTAAATAAATGGGGATATTTGGATCGCATACTTTCTTCCGCTTCCCACGTCATTTCCTCTCATTTACCGTTTCTCCACAGAACCTTAACCGAGGCTACTTCTTTGTTTCTAAGCCTCCATACTTGCCTGTCTAATATGGCAATGGGTATCTCTTCATAAGTCAATTTCTCTGTCACTTGCACATCATTTACCGGGACGATCCTAGTAGGATCTCCAATACATTTCCGAAGCATCGAGACATGAAATAAAGGATGGACCGACTCCAATTCTGGAGGTAGGTCTAGCTCATAGGCCACTTTGCCTATATTTCGTACAATTTCATATGGCCCAATATACCAGGGACTAAGCTTCCCCTTTTTGCCAAATCTCATTACACCCTTCATAGGTGACACTTTCAAGAATACCCAATCTTTCACTTCGAACTCCAAGTCTCTTCGACGATTATACGCATAGGATTTTTGACGACTTTGGGCTGCTAACAGCCGATCTTGTATGAGCTTGACTTTCTCTATAGCTTGCTGGACCAAGTCTGGCCCTATCAATTTAGTCTCTCCTGTTTCAAACCACCCAATCGGGGATCTACACTTCCACCCATATAGGGCCTCGTACGGTGCCATTTGAATGCTAGAATGATAGCTATTATTGTAAGCAAATTCAATGAGCGACAAATGATCATCCCAATTCCCTCCAAAGTCTATCATACATGCCCGTAACATATCCTCAGGAGTCTGAATAGTACGTTCAGCTTGCCCATCGGTCTGTGGGTGAAATGCCGTGCTAAGGCGCACTTGGGTACCTAGACCCTCTTGGAAGGACTTCCAAAACTTTGCCGTAAACTGAGTCCCTCTATCGGAGATAATCGATACTGGAACGCCATGGAGTCTCACTATCTCTTTAAGATAAAGCTTGGCATAATCTTCATCCACATAGGTTGTCCTGACCAGTAAGAAATGAGCTGACTTGGTGAGTCTATCCACAATCACCCATATGGAATCATATTTACGTCGAGAACGGGGTAAGCCTGAGATGAAGTCCATGTTAATCACTTCCCACTTCCAAGTTGGGATTTCTATAGCTTGCAACAATCCACCCGACTTTTGGTGCTCGATCTTCACTTGTTGACAATTAGGACATTGAGCTACAAACTCCGCTATATCTTTCTTCATCCCATTCCACCAATATATAGACTTAAGGTCATGATACATTTTCGTCGCTCTGGGGTGAACGGAGTAACGGGAACAATGAGCTTCTCTCAAAATCTGGTGGCGTAAACTTGCCACATCAGGGACACATAATCTGCCTCGGCATCGGAGAAATCCGTCTCCTGAAATATCAAATGATGACTCCTCTTTCTGAGGGAGTGTATCTCTGTACTGCATTAGCATGGGATCCTCATATTGTCGCTCCTTCACTTCTGTTACTAGCGACGAGACAGCAGAATTCTGAATAGTAGTTCCCTTGCTACCTGAGTCCATTACTCGGACTCCTAGGCTAGCAAGCTGCCGGAGCTCACGAGCCATTTCTCTCTTCTCTGGTCGTACATCACTTAGACTTCCCATCGATCTACGGCTAAGAGCATCAACCACAACATTTGCCTTTCCGGGGTGATACAAAATCTCAACATCGTAGTCCTTTAGCAATCCTAACCATCGTCGTTGCCGCAGATTCAACTCTTTCTGCTTGAAGATATACTGAAGACTCTTACGATCTGTATAAATATCCACGTGGACACCATATAAATAATGTCTTCATATCTTTAATGCATGAACCACCGCGACCAATTCTAGATCATGGGTAGGATAATTCTGCTCATGTTTCCGCAATTTCCTTGAAGCATATGCAATCACCCTACCATGTTGCATTAATACACAGCCTAGCCCAACACCTGAAGCATCGCAATAAACGACATATCCTTCCAATCCCTCTGGAAGTGTCAAGACTGGGGCAGAAGTCAATCTACCCTTTAGCTCTTGGAAACTGTGCTCGCAAGCGTCTGTCCATTGAAACTTTGCCGATTTCTGGGTCAACTTTGCGAGTGGTGCAGAAATAGAAGAAAAACCTTCAACAAACCTCCTGTAATAACCTGCTAAGCCCAGAAAACTACGAACCTCCGTAGGAGTCGTGGGTCTTGGCCAAGTCTTCACGGCCTCAATCTTTTGACTATCCACTCGAATACCATCGGCTGCAACAATATGCCCTAAAAATGCCACTGAGTTCAACCAGAACTCACATTTGGAAAATTTTGCAAATAACTCTCGAGTTCGAATAACTCCGAGGACAATACGCAAATGATCCGCATGTTCTGCCTCGGATCTAGAATACACCAAAATGTCATCGATAAATACTATCACAAATAAATCCAGGAAGGGCCTGAACACATTATTCATCAAATCCATAAACACCGCTGGCGCATTAGTTAGCCCAAATGACATTACCCGAAAATCAAAATGACCATATCTCGTTCTAAAAGCTGTCTTAGGGATATCTTTCTCCCTAACTCTCACTTGATGATACTCGGACCTCAAATCAATCTTTGAAAACCATTTGGCACCTTGCAATTGATCAAATAAATCATCAATCCACGGGAGAGGATATCTATTCTTGATCATCACTTTATTCAACTACCGATAGTCAATGCACATCCTTAAAGAGCCATCTTTCTTTCGGACAAACAATACGGGCGCTCCCCACGGGGATAAACTAGGCCTAATGAAGCCTTTATCAAGCAAATCCTTCAGCTGCTCCTTCAACTCTTTCAATTCTGCGGGTGTCATTCTATATGGAGGAATAGATATAGGTTTAGTGTCTGGCAACACATCAATGGAAAAATCAATCTCCAGCTCGGGAGGAAGGCCTGGAAGCTCTTCCGGGAACACATCCAGAAATTCATTCACTACGGGAACTGACTGAAGAGTCGGCGATTTAGCTTCTACATCTTGAATTCGCACTACATGATAAATACAACCTTTCGTGATCATATTCCTTGCCTTTAAGTAGGAAATAAACCTACCTTTTGGTGACGTCGTATTCCCTTTCCATTCTAAGACTGGTTCTCCCAGAAATTGGAAACGAACCATTTTCATTCTACAATCAACATTGGCATAACAAGAAGCCAACCAATCCATGCCCATAATAACATCAAAGTCTACCATTTCTAGCTCATGCAAATAAATCATGGTACGACGATCACAAATCATAACTACACAATCTCTATATACTCGGCTAGCTATTACCGATTCACCCACGGGTGTAGACACCTCAAAAGGTTTGATCGACTCCGGCTCGACTATAAATTGACCTGCAATATATGGAGTAACATATGATAATGTGGAGCCCGGATCAATCAAAGCATATACATCATGAGAGAATACTGATAATATACCTGTGACCACGTCATGAGAAGACTCAAGATCTTGGTGTCCAGGCAAAGCATAAATACGGTGCTGAGAACCGCTAGTACTGGGAGCTCTCCCTCTGCCTTTACCATGGCCGACTGGCGCATGTGAACCTAGCCCCGTAGGGCGTACAGACACCGAAGATCTGGCTACTGACCCTGATGGCTGGGCCCTACCTCTACCATGTACTGAGGGGCAATCATGCATAATATGACCTGGTCGACCACATGAATAGCAAACGTCTGAACTTGATCGGAACTGACCCCAATGCAACTTCCCACACTGGGAGCATCGTGGCACGGGTGGCCTTGACTGGCCTGAATCATCTCTAAACTGCGGTCCTGAATAACTCGGACTCGGCCTTGAACGAGCAGACCTATCAAATCTCTGGCCTGAAGACCGTGGAGGTGCACTGGTCATAGAATAGCCTGAATGCCTTGGGAACTGCTGCCTGTGTCCACCTCTGGACTCACTCATTGGGCCTGAAGATCTGGCCCTCTTGCTATGACCCCTATCCTGCTCACGCTCACTTCTCCGCTGTTGTAGGCCTTCTTCTAAGTTCTGAGCATGCGCCTGAATGCGTGCAATATCCATGCCGTCCTAAAGGGACGCAGTCAAACATTTATCCATCAAGTGTGGCCCTAGGCCCTTTACAAATTGGTGTACTCGGTCACCCATATCCACTACCATGGCCGAAGCATACCTAGCCAAGGAATTAAAATGGAGGCTATACTCTAGGGCACTCATACTACCTTGCCTCAAGTTCAAGAATTTATCGGCCCTAGCTCGCCGTATTTCCGGAGGCATGTAATGACGGAGAAAGGCATCAACAAACTCTTGCCATACCGGGGGAGGTGCATTGGCCCCCCGTGAAGCCATCCATACCGTATACCATTAAATCGAGACATCTCTCAATCGATATGACGCTATCTCTACCGATTCGGTGTCCGAAGCATGTATCAACCGAAGCGTCCTCAACATACCATCGATAAAATCCTGAGGATCCTCCTCCGGCTTTGACCCAAAGAATTCCGGAGAGTTTAAAGTAATGAAATCACGGGCCCTTGCACTAACGGCCCTATCACCATGCCCTGAACTTTTCCTCTGAGTCTGGGCCGCAACCAACTGAGTCAACAAATTAATGGCCTCTTTCACATCTTGGCCAGAAGCATTCAGTTGAGGGGCTGGAGGTGCGGAAGCTGGGGCTGAGGCTCCCTCATGCTCCTCTGTAATAGGCACTGTCTGGGAAGACTGAGACTGAGCCGCACTTTGGGACTCGTCCTCCTCGACTACCGGTGACGGTGCTCTTTCAGCCCGCTTTTCTGCCACCGTCTTGCCCTTTTGGGCTGTTGTACCCTTTCCATTTTTAGGCATCTCTGAAATACATAACACACGATTTAGGGAACAAGAATTTCTTTCACCATAGCTCTATCGCACGATTCTGATGAAGAAACAAGGTCATTCATTCCTAAAATGTCCGCAGCTTCTTGTTTATAAGTGTGGCGCGCCACACACCCATAACCAAGACTCTACTAGACCCGGCTCGTAGACACACCTTAGGACTGAACTGCTCTGATACCACTTTTGTCACGACCCGACTAGGGGGCCGCGACGAGCACCCGGTGCTAGCCCACCCGGGCACCCTCTTAGCTTACTCTTATGCTTACATCTAGGCGAGCCACATAATTATACATGCATTTCCATTGATTCGCCGAACTAGCCCCATTGGACGACAACATCTTTAATCATCATAGGCGTCTATGCCACATCAATATACATGGGCCGACGAGGCCAACAAAATGATATACAAAACATAGGCCGACAAGGCCGGACATATCTAACCACATACGTGACTACGAGCCTCTAAGAAGTGTATGACATAACACATGAGCGGGACAGGACCCCGCTATGCCCATAATTATATACACAAAAGAGTAAGTACCCAAAAGATATCGCTCCGAAGGAAATGGAGCTCTCTATGTAATCTCAGAATTGGCAGCTATGGATCAAGTCTGTCTCCCTGTGCACCTGCGGGCATGACGCAGAGTCCACAAACAAAAGGACGTCAGTACGAAGAATGTATTGAGTATGTAAAGCATGATCAACATCGATGTATAAGCATAATGAACAACATATGAAATATCATAGGAGGGGAGACAATACTATCATCGTCATAGCACTTACCTGCCTTTCCTAGGGATTTTCTATTTTTCATACGTATTTGTACACCTACGTCAGCATCCGTATTTCATAATAGTACTCGTACCATACTTGTGCTCATATTCGTATACATGTCCTTATTCGTATTCGTATACATAGTCTTATCACATTCATATTCATTTTTATACACATAGTCATTGCATATACATAGTATTTACATAGCATACCCGACCTCATAGGATCGGTGTTTCCTACATACTTGGCCAACCAAGGCTCAAGGTTACTCATACCAGGCCCTACCAAGGCTTCAGGGTTATCCGTACCATCTGCAGAGGTGTGCGCGCGTTTTGTAATCGTATACATACTTTATACATATTCATATACATATATTCTACCCGACGTATAAGCTCGGGGTTTAATTATAGCCCTTGATAGGCACATATAAGTATAATAGCACGTACACACCTTTAGCATCATTATTATATCATCATCATTACTATCATCATCATTATCGTTACGTCTATATTAGGCTTACTCGTCATATGAGGTGCGTAGTACAATCGTAGTACATATCAAGGATCATGAGCTTACGAGCTCGGAATATCAATCATTTGGAGACAACATACCCATATAGAGAATTTAGGAATTTGGCCAACGAACCATGCCTTATGAAAGAAGGGTTAGCCTTACATACCATTCCATCGCACTATTCTACACTCGCGCGTACTCCTCCGATGTTCACGTTTCTTCCTTCATTAAGGGCATACCATCATTTGAATCGACAACTAGCATATATGACTAAAGCTGGAGAAAATTGGACAACATCTCCTTTATTTATACAACATTTGCCCATATCGTGATTCAACTCCCAAAAGTCAATATTACATTCACAATATCGTAACAATAGTCATTAATCATCCATATTATTCACATTATGTTGATTCCTCAATTTGCTTCTTATTCACCCATTTTCAAGGTCATAATACCCCACTTCGTCCATTCGTCGAAATGTCTAGATCATGATCTTAACACCATTTATAACATATTCATATCACAACGCAACAATATTCATGATTCAACTCAAACTATTTCTCAAAACGTCACTATTCATCATTCATGACCCATTTTGCTATACTCTCCTAGTGACCAAGCATTTCAACTCTCAAATACCTTAAACAACATATAAATAGCATGAATCTTACCTTAGATGTTGTAGGGACGAGCCTTAGTTGATAATATTCCACTTTGAGTAAAACCCTAGCTTTTCTCCATTTGGATTTCTTGACTTTAGATGATCCTTGATGGGTTCTTACTCTTGATTCACTTACTTAATGTTGTTAATGGCTTATAATCCTTGAAAACTTGTATAATAAATGTAGAGAGATGTTTTAGAGAGAGGAAGGAAATGTTTAAATGATTTCATGAACTTGGTCCTTTATTTAATAACATTCCACTGATCTGTCGGGTTCCGTTATACGGTCCATTATACGGTCCGTATAATGGTTATACGGTCCATATAATAGACCGTGAAATGGGTCTGCCTGCACCCCTTCACTGTGACCATTTGACGGTTCGTTATACGGTCCGTATAACTGACCGTAAAATTCCACCAGCAACCAACCTCCACTGTGATGGTTTTACTGTCCATTATACGGTCCGTAAAACATTATACGGTCCATATAATGAGCCGTAAAACTCATCAGTTCACTGAACTTATTCTCATCACTTCGTTTCATCTCCGATCCTTGCGGAACCTTCTTAACACTTGTTCAACTCTTCAATACCAATCTAAGGGACGTTATAACTCTTCTCCAAGACATCACTAAGTCCTGGCTAACTCGTTGCTCGTAATTCCTTTCCGATACTTATCACATACTTTTTCCTTCTCTTGGGAATCCTCTTCCCTCATCTCTAACATCTTTAGAATCTCAACTAGGGTCATCAAATGCCATTCCTCACTAGTTCGTTTACTTGCGTACTAACGCAAAATTTTCCGAAGTGTAACACATAGCAAATTTCAAAATAAAAACCCATTGTTCGTCATCACAAAATTCCTCCATAGGCTCGGGTGGTTCAATGTCCATATCACCCACCAAGCACAATGTTGAAAAATATTTAGAATGTGGTCCAATGCGCTTTCATTCTATTAGATTTGCACGACCTGAGTGTCTTTCCCGAGGTATACCTACTTCTCGCCTGAGGACAGAACATGTAACCTAACCTATTCTATAAACGTGTTCTGTGGAATAAAAAATAAGATAAAGGACACAATAATGTTATGTGAAAACCCCTCGGCTCGAAAGGTGATAAAAACCACGACTTGCAGACTTGTAGGATTTCCTCAACAACTTAACTACAACAACGAGCCAACTGGAAATTCAAGTTACAGATCTATAACCTAGGAACTACACTCTAATTCCTATCTTACTAATCACACTTTGATTAGCAAGCAGATTTCAAATAATAAACTCCTACTTGAAGTTGAATGTATAACAACTATTTGTATCAACTTGTATGCTTCTATGTAAGCGGATAAAGATACAACTCAATAGAACAAACCTAATACAAAATTTCTAGATTTGTGAACTGGAGAACATTATAGTAAAACAGTTCCTTCAATCCTTCTTCTTTCACTAGGGATGCAACCCTGGATACTTGAGTATTCTTGGTAACTTGTTCGCTCAATATTATGAATTCTCTCTTTGTGGATGCGCAAAATTCTTTTGGGTAAGGCTTGGGTATTTATAACATTGAATCTCCATGGGTCGTTTAACACAAAACCCTTTTCTAGTCGGTCAATAACACAAACGTAGGGTTTGTGCAGTACTATGATTCTTGCCTTGCTGAGTTTGCTTCTAATACGTATAAAAGGCTTACTAATCCCCACAAATATGGCAAGGAATATTTCATACTTGACCACTACGTTCTTTCCATAATTTTGTAAATCCTAGTTACTGTGGGACTTGCCCTGGAACATGTTCACGAACCTGCTTAATCTGCCTCTGAATCTCTGCATTGTTTGAGATCAAACGTGTTCCTATACCTGTTCCACCAATCTCTTTCATTCTTCGTCTTTCTTTAAATTGCTTCTGAGATCTTAGCTGGAACATGTTGATAGACCAATTTCTATAACTATAAGCTTTGCGTCTGCAACTGGTCAACTTTATCTCTGATCACTCTATGCTCTTTTTTCATTTAATGTCTTCGCTTCTAGGTCATTCATCACTACACCTGATGACCTGTGATCATTCCTCCTTCTGCATATGATGACTCTTTGGTATAAAACTTGTTTTGCATACTTGTTCTATTTCTTCAATGAACTTCTTCTTTCACTGAGTCATCTATTCTCCCTTTGCTGCCTTGTTCAATTGTCTTATTCATTGAATAATTTATGTTGCATATTGAATATCTTTATAGACTAGCTTAACTGTGTTTGTTTGCTTGTCTATATCTGATGGAACATGCTTGTGGACATGATTCATTGGCATTTTTTGTAGCTTTCTCTTACGATTGATCAGGTCTTTGTACCAGTTCAATGTGTTTTGCATTCCTGCTCATTCAGATATTGCACAGTGTTTGGAGCATTCTCTTTAATTAGCCATAGGTGTAGCGTTGTCTTCTTCATGTATCATGGTCAATAATTGTTCTTCTTTTGTCAAGCATCAAAACTCATATATGCATTAGTCTAGTTAATGCCAAGAAATTCCCTCTTTCTGATGATAACAGACTCTCTATTTTTTGTGTGCTCATTTAACTTGTTCCTTCAACCCGTTCAAAACACTCACAGCTTTGACCTGACTTCCAATTTAATCGTGTTAGCACAGTTCACTCTTCCCCATGTTGGCATTATTGAAAATTTAATCCCAGATTATTGTTAGAAGTAGTCAACTCATGCCCCCTGGTGCTATTGCATATACACAGATAAAACATTTACTTGTTTAGTCAAGAAAACATTCATGTCATACAATTTAGGCACAAAATAGTAAGATATGCAATATATTTTAGATGTCAACAAGTATAATTCTTGTCCCTTGGTTACAACCACATACACCAGATCATACGAACTGGCCTCTAAAAGTTGTACAAGGATATTTTTAAGGAAAGACTAATCCTATGGAGTTCTAGTTACTGGCGTGACTTTGGTTGGAGGTTCTGATTGACCCCAGTTTCTTCTTTGCTTTGAGATCTCCTTCCACATTCATGTTTTCCCCCTATGAAGATCCACCATATTTTTCCACCAATTTTTCCCATGAGGACGAAGATACAGATTGTAATTCTTTTCTTGATGGTGAGGGGTTGTTTTTCTGTTTCAACCTTACATAGTTCTTCCTAAACCCTTATATCTCCGTTGCTCTTTTTTCTTGATAGCTCAAATGGATCCTTTTTAGATGAGCTTATATCAATGATTTTCTCCATTATATCCCTTATTTTGGAATTTTCCCATATCCCCTTGTTTATGTGTTCCAACCAATGCTCTTTTCCCTTTTATGTTACCAGTTGGTAAAGTCATTTGGACATCAAGGAAGGGTGTGTTTGTGAGGGTAATTATAGGTACATTATTTGATTTGGAGGGATCAAGGGAGGGTGAGGAGATGGGAGGCTGATCAGAGCTTAAGAAGTATTTGCACATCTAGTTTTTCATTCAAGCTCCAAGGTAAGAAAGATGGGATGAGATTTGTGAGGTGAGGGTGAGTCTATATTGGTTTATGTAGAAATTTGATCGGGTAGTTAAAAAGTTCTCTTTTTGGGGGGAGCATGATTTGATTTTGGCTGTCTTTTCAAGGCTATCATCATGACTCACTTTTTCTTCTCTCAATGTACTCCTTAGACAACTAGTCATGATTAGGGTAGATAAAATAGGTTTTCTAAGCTGTTCCATGATCTGAGTTTATAATAGACTGCCGGGAAAAGAATATCCTTGGAGCATATTTGCAATCTTTAATTTGAGACCTGCTTCTGTGATAGTCATCATGGTTAGACTTTGCAAGATCATGAACTTAGCCTTCCTAGTCAACTTTGAGGGATACATGTGCACCTTTAATCCTTCCCAGTGCTAGCATAATCTTCCTTTAATAAGCCTAGTGGGAACTCTTTATTATTGTAGTTCGTACGCACATGATCACACAATTTTCTTTTGCCATGAACGGGTTCTCCGATTTTACTCCCTGGTTTTTAGCACTTCATCTCCTGTGTGTACAACACCTGTTCCTGTTTGACCGTCTCCTTTTAAACTGAGGAACAAGTTCCTAAACTTTTTTCATGCACACTCCCCCTGTTTGATTGCCTTTCCACTTTTGATAACGTTTCTTTCCGCAGAATCATCTTCTTTCTATCTTAAGAGTGAGGCGAATTATTAACGTTTTCCTCCCTTCATATATTGAGAAAGCACTATTCATAAGTCATTATAGCTTACTCTTCTGCTCTCCTTTTCTTCAAAATAATTAGGGGTTGGTTTTGGGCACCTATGCACGCTTGGGCCCCTCTCTTTCATCCTTTGGATGGATGAACTCTTCCTTTGTCCACCCAGGCAATACTCATGTAATACTCTTTCCAATATTTTATTACACATTGATGATTGTGGCATTATTCTTCATAATCTTTAGGTTTTTTAGTTCAAGGCTCATATTTACAGGGCAGTCAAATTTGCAGTGCCCTATTTTACCACATAGGATGCATAGTACTTCTTTTGATACTTCAAGCTCAGTCATCCTATCAAATCCCAATCTTGTTGTAATGTTGTTTGTTTGACTCGTGAGATTTGAAAGCAATTGAGAAGTTTGTATCCATCGATTTGCTCTTTCCAAATCATCCACTTTTTGTAGTAGTCTTGAGCTGATTTTCTTGTTCTAGGGCCAGCTCTATTTTTACTCTCTTTAGCATAGACTCGACCCCTGGCTGCTCTTCATTTAATTCACGCTTTCCTAATCTAAGCACCAACTTAAGAACTTCAAATTGAAGAGCCAAAATGGATTAACCAAGTTGGACAACCTGTTCCTTTAACGATATATTCTCCTTTTCAGCTTTGCTTCTGCTGACCTAACTGAACATTTAATCTTATAAGCTTACTAATTTTTTTCTCTTTGTGCTTATCTCATAAAATTCATAAGTTGATTTTTTTATTAAGGACTTTAATTCATCTTCTGATATCATGTCTATTCTGTCCTTGAGCCTATAGTACTTACCTTGATGTCTTCCTCCATGTATGATTCTGGAAGATCATCAACTATGAGTCCAGTGTGATCAACCTCATCTTCTAAGTCATTATATGATCCCCAGGATACTACCATAGCCTTAGTTGACTCCTTGCTCTTGCTGGCTTACTCTTTTTTTTTTTTCTGCCCTTCTCTTCATCCACTCTATTTCCCATAGTGGGCAGTCTCTGATTGTGTGATCAGTTTTGTCACATTTAAAGCATCCCACAACTTGTCCTATTTCAAAACTCTTTCATTTATCAGAGTTTCTACTAGACAGTTTTTCCTTTCTGAGGAATTTTCTGAAATTTCTTGTGATTAGAGCCATATCCTCTTCGTCTTCTGTATCAGTGGTTTTAAGTGCTAGAGATCTTCTTGAACTTGAATCTTCAGTTCTTGCATTCTCCATATCCATCTCCTAGTTCTTTAGGTTTCCTACCAATTCCTCTTAAGACATCTCCTCTATGTCTTTTGCCTCCCTAATTGTTGTAACTTTCATCTTGAATTCTCTTGGCAGGGCTCTCGATTTTGTTTATTGAGTCCTTAGTTGAGATAACCTTTCCAAGTGAGATTAGTTCAGTCACAGTGGAAGTATATCGAGTGAATATCTCAACAATTTTCCCTCCTGGCTTCATCCGGAAGTTTTCACAATCAGTAGAGAGAATTGCCTTCCTGAACTTCCTTACTTGGCTGGTTCCTTCATGAGCAGTCTTCAGAGCATCCAAATCTGCTTGGCTGTTGTGCATCCAGAGGTTCTATTATATTCATATGGACCAAGTCCACAAAGTAGAGCTTTTTTGGCCTTGACATTCTCTCAAGAATTATGTAATCACCTTCTTTGTACTCAGCCTTTTCTTTTCTCACTTATGTCCCATCTTCTTTCTTCTTCATGGGATATTTAGGTCCTTCGATCACCCTGTCCCATAATTCATAATCTTCTACTTGCAGGTGATCTTCCATTCATGCCTTCCACCATTGATATAATTATCCATTGAATAATGGCGGCCTTCTAATAGATTGACCCTCTGAGTGTTATGTAGGAGGTGCAAGATACATCATGATCTTCCCTAAGGTGTTAACCCTTTAAAGAGAACCTGTTGTGATAACACTTGTTAGCTTTGCATGACCTGAGTGTCCGTCTCGAGGTGTACCTACATCTCGCTTGCGGATAGAACACGTTACCTAACCTGTTCTATAAGCGTGTTTTGCAGAATAAAAACAAACAGGAAGGTAAAGGACACAGTAATTTTACGTGGAAACCACCCGGCTCATAAGGTGATAAAAACCACGACCTACAAACCTGTAGGATTTCCTCAACAACTTCACTACAATAACTAGCCAACTGCAAATTCAAGTTACAGACCTTTAACCTAGGAACTACACTCTAATCCCTATCTTACTAATCACAATCAGACTAGCAAGCAACCTTCAAATAGTAAACTCCTACCTGAAGTTGAATTTATAATAGTTGTTTTTATCTACTTGTATGCTTCTATGTAAGCGGATAAAGATACAACTCAGTAGAACAAATCTAATACAAGATTTCTAGACTATTGAACTAGAGAATATTAGAAAATAAAACAGTTCCTTCAATCATTCTTCTTGCACTAAGGACGCAACCGGATTATTGAATATTCTTGGATATAACTTTTTCACTTAATATTCTAAATTATCTCTTTATGTGTAAGGAAACTTCTTCTTGGAAAGACTTGGGTATTTATAACATTGAATTTCCACAGGTCGGTTAACACAAAACCCTTTCCTAGTTGGTCAATGACACACACGTAGGGTTTGGGTAGTACTTGGATTCTTGCCTTGTTGAGTCTGATTCTAATATGTGTAGAAGTCTTACTAATCCCTATAAATATGGCAAGGAATCTTACCGCAGAGTTCTTTCCATAATTCTTTAAATCCTAGTTACTGTAGGACTTGCCTTGGAACTTGTTCACAAACCTGTATCATCCACCTGGTTTGTCTGTCTCTGAATCTTTGCACTGTCTGAGCTAGAACATGTTCTTGTACTTGTTCCACCAATCTCTTTCATTCTTCATCTGCCATTGAACTGCTTTTGTGATCTTTGCTGGAACATGTTGACAGACCTGTTTCTATAACTGTAAGCTCTGTGTCTGCAACTGGTCAACTTCACTTCAGATCACTTTAAGCTTCTTTTTTTCATATAATGTGTCACGCCCCAGCCTTGGTGAGGCGTAACTAGAACCCGGCATCTTACGAAAACCGAGCGAACCAATTTGTAACTCTCATCCTCTATGTCTCAAACATAATATCATGCATAAGTATATATATATACAATGGGCCACGAAGCCGATATAATAACTGGCAAGACTTAACTAAGCGGTATACAAGACACTGTCTACAAAGCCTCTATGAACTGACTGAAGTATACAAGTCGGGACAAGGCCCCCGACATACCTATAACACACAAAATACATATACAAACCCTGAATCGGCAATGCTCCAGGAAGAAGTGGAGGCCACCAATCAAAACTAGTACCTGAAAGCAGCCTACTAGGGAAGATCCTCGTCCCGTCTATCTACACTAGCGGGTATGAACATAGTGTCCACAAGAGAGGACGTCAGTACGAATAATGTACCGAGTATGTAAGGCGGAAATGTAATATAATAAACATATACTGCAAATAAGAAGGATAAGGATCAAGTTGGCACATCTTACTTACTAATGTCTCAAACATAATATCATGCATAAGTATATATATACAATGGGCCACGAAGCCAATATAGCAACTGGCAAGACTTAACTAAGCGGTATACAAGACACTGTCTGCAAAGCCTCTATGAACTGAGTGAAGTATACAAATTGAGACAAGGCCCCCGACATACCGATAACACACAAGATACATATACAAAACCTGAATTGGCAATGCTCCAGGAAGAAGTGAAGCCCACCAATCAAAACTAGTACCTGAAAGCAGCCTACTGGGGAAGATCTTCGTCCCGTCTATCTACACTAGCGGGTATGAACACAGTGTCCACAAGAGAGGTCATCAGTACGAATAATGTACCGAATATGTAAGGCGAAAATGTAATATAATAAACATATACTGCAAATAAGAAGGATAAGGATCAAGTTGGCACATCTGACTTACTAATGAGAATCTATTATGCAAATGTCTTTATACTCTTATATCTTTAACTCCATCTACGTACAATACTGTGATCTTGATCTACATATTATCCTGGTGTTATCTTCCCAACTGATTAGTGGTAACTGCCTGACCAGCCGTAGCACGGTGGTAACTGCCCGTCCGATTACCACCCGATGGTAGAGTGCAACTGCCCGACTGACTAGTGATAACTGCCCAACCGGCCGTAGGTCGGTGGTAATAACTTCCAAACTAGCCGTAGCATGGTGATAAATACATAACTGCCCAACTGGTCGTAGACTAGTGGTAAATACATATCTGCCCAACCGACCGTAGCCCGGTGATAACATCTTCCCGACTGGTCATAGACCAGTGGTAAATACATAACTACCCAACTGATCGTAGACCAGCGGTAAATATAATCAAGATCATGACCTGTCCTTCCTGAGTAATCTCTATGCACTTCTCATGCCCATCACTTGTCCGTTATAGCATACACGATCACATAAATCTTATAAGCACAGTTCTAGGCCATTAAGACCTCTTACTTCTTAGCTAAACAATAACCAAACTCTGAGATCAATCATAAGCCTCTTTTCTAGCATCAAATACCTTATTAGAGATCCTCTACCAGCACTCTATTCGTGTACTACAAAACATTACTTATGCACACATTTCAAAACCCATCGGAGTGACGTAAGGTCAGTAAACCTCTGATTAACATTATGGAACTATCATCATGAGCATATCTCACCATGAAGGAACAAGATTATAAGATGAGATCAACTACAATGAATAACATCTATAGTCATGAAACAAGCTCAATGATATCATAAGAACATCAGGAACTATAAACTTTGGTATCTTTAGAAATAGGATTATGGAAGATATCATGTATAGGTTCTCAACGAAAGAATCATGCCTTAAGAAAGAAGCGTTTAGCCTTAACGTACCTGGAAGCTCACTTTCCAACTTATCTTTTATCTTGCAATCTACTTAAGATCATTCATAGTCTCGCAATCTACATATAAAACCATTCATACTATTGTTAGGCTCACTAACATACACTTGTCTCAAGCCTTTAATTAAAATCCTTTTAAAATATGCCGAAATTCGGGCAGCATCTCCCCTATTTATATGCCTAGCCCAAAATCACAATCTAGCAACCAACAATAATAACAAAATTACCAACATCAACAACAATATTATCAATGCCAATATATTCCATAAACCTCCCACACGATGTTTTATCCAATTTCTCAACCCATAAATTCATTATACGGTCAGTTAATAAATTTTCTTTCGTAAATAAGCTTAAATCAATATTTGTAAGGGAGGATTCATACCTTACTTCCACTAGAACTGCAATCTCCTTGATATTCACCTTGAATCCAAGCCAAGTTCCACCGCAATACGATATTATAATCACAACTATACGCTGTCCGGACCTAAATCCGGAGATTTCACTTAGTTTGTGTTAAAATTTGATGAATGAGAGTTGGGGTAATTCTCCAGAATATTTAGTGACTTTTAAGGGGTATTTGGTCTGAAAATAAGTGGGTAAAACCCTTTTTATACTAAGCTAGAGTCAGCTAGCACCGACTCAAAAATTGCTCAGCGCGATCGCGCTGCCTTGTTGCCCATTAGCACTGAGTTGCTAGGTTCTCCTCTGCGTGTTCGCGCCACCTTCTAGCGCGTTCGTGTAGGGTTAATTCCCTACTCTGATAGCCTATCTTAAGTTGCTTATAATTCTTTATTCCGACGTCGGATCGACGCGCGGTTTGTTGCGTTGGAAACTATACTTCATGAACTTCACTTTAAGCTTTTGCTTTGCTTCAAAACTTTACATATACTAAAAGATATTCTTTCTCCAAGTTTGGCCAAAATTCCCTTCATATTTTCTCCAAAGTTCCAACAAACTTAATTTCTTTAAATCACTTGTCCTCCAATACTTCCATAGCTTATTCTATGAACTTAAACCCTCATAACCATAAGATAAAACACATATAATCTCACATACCTCCTGAAAGGTAGCTCAAATCTCAACATAAGAAACTACGGGGTGTAACATAATGTTGCGCTTCTAGGTCATTAATCCACTGCACCTGATGACCTGTGATCATTCCTCCTTCTGCATATGATGACTCTTTGGTATAGAACTTGTTTTGCATACTTGTTCTATTTCTTCAATGAACTGCTTCTTTCACTAAGTCATATATTCTCCCTTTGCTGCCTTGTTTAGTTGTCTTATTCATCAAATCATTTATATTGCATACTAAACATCTCTGTAGGCTTGTCACGACCCGACTAGGGGCCGTGACGAGCACCCGGTGCTAGCCCACCCGGGCACCCTCTTAGCTTACTCTTATGCTTACATCTAGGTGAGCCACATAATTATACATGCATTTCCATTCATTTGTCAAACTAGTCCCATTGGACGACAACATCTTTAATCATCATAGGCGTATATGCCACATCAATATGCATGGGCCGACGAGGCCAACAAAATGATATACAAAACATAGGCCGACAAGGCCAGACATATTTAACCATATACACGTGACTACGAGCCTCTAAGAAGTGTATGACATAACACATGAGCGGGACAGGACCCCGCTATGCCCATAAATATGTGCACAAAAGAATGAGTACCCAAAAGCTATGGCTCCGAAGGAAGTGTAGCTCTGCTATGTAATCTCTGAATAAGCAGCTATGGATCAAGTCTGTCTCCCTGTGCACCTGCGGGCATGACGCAGCGTCCACAAACAAAAGGACGTCAGTACGAAGAATGTACTGAGTATGTAAAGCATGATCAACATCGTTATATAAGCATAATGAACAACATATGAAATAGCAAAGGAGGGGGAGACAATAATATCATCACCATGACACTTACTTTCCTTTCATAGGAACTTTCCATTTCTCATACGTATTTGTATACATACATCCTCATCCGTGTTCCATAATAGTACTCGTACCATACTTGTGCTCGTATTCGTATACATGTCCTTATTCGTATTCATGTACATAGTCTGATCACATTCATATTCATTTTATATACATAGTCATTTCATATACATAGCATTTACATAGCATACCCGACCTCATAGGATCGGTGTTTCATACATACTTGGCCAACCAAAGCTCAAGGTTGCTCATACCTGGCCCTACCAAGGCTTCAGGGTTATCCGTACCATCTGCAGAGGTGTGCGCGCGTTTCGTAATCGTATACATACTTTATACATATTCATATTCATATATTCTACCCGGCGTATAAGCTCGGGGTTTCATTATAGCCCTTCATAGGCACATATAAGTATAATAGCCCGTAGGCACCTTTAGCATCATTATTATATCATCATCATTACTATCATCAACATTATCGTTACGTCTATATCATAGGCTTACTCGTCATATGAGGTGCGTAGTACAATCGTAGTACATATCAAGGATCATGAGCTTACGAGCTCGGAATATCAATCATTTGGAGACAACATACCCATATAGAGAATTTAGGGATTTGGCCAAAGAACCATGCCTTATGAAAGAAGGGTTAGCCTTACATACCTTCCCGTCGGACTAGTCTACACTTGCACGTACTCCTTTGATGCTCACGTTTCTACCTTATTAAGGTCATACTATCATTAGCATTGATAAATAGCACACATGGCTAAAGCTAGGGAAAATCGGACAACTATTCCTTCACATCGTAATTCAACTCCCAAACGTCAACAATACATTCATAATATCATAACAATAGCTTTTAATCATTGCACATTACCCATATTCTCAATTTACTTTCATTAGTCCATGTCCATGGCTAGAACCTACGACTATATCCATTCACGTGCATCACTCATCTAGCGTTCCCAACATCATTTATAACATATTTTCATCACATTACATCAAGGCTCATAACTCAATTCAAAACATTTTCTAAAATGTTACTATTCATTATTCATGACCCATTTTACCATATTTTCTACAATCCATGCATTTCAACTCTCCAATATCTTGAACAACATATAAATATCATGAATCTTACCTTAGATGTTGTAGGAACAAGCCTTAGTTGATAATACTCCACCTTGAGCAAAACCCTAGTTTCCCTCCATTTGGATTTCTTGACTTTAGATGCTCTTTGATGGGTTCTTACTCTTGATTCACTTATTTAATGTTGTTGATGGCTTATAATCCTTGAAAACTTGTATAATAAATGTAGAGAGATGTTTTAGAGAGAGGAATGAAATGTTGAAATGATTTCATGAACATGGTCCCTTATTTAATGAATCACCACTAATCTGTCGGGATCCATTATACGGTACGTTTTACGATCCGTATAACCATTATATGGTCCGTAAAATTGACCGTCAAATGAGCCTGTCCTGCACCCCTCGCTGTGACCATTTTACGGTCCATTATACGGTCCGTAAAATGGTTTTACGGTCCCGTATAACTGACCGTAAAACGTCACCAGCGAGCAACCTTCTCTGTGATGGTTTTACGGTCCATTATACGGTCCGTAAAACATTATACGGTCCGTATAATGAGCCGTATAACCCATCAGTCCACTGAACTTATTCTCATCACTTCGTTTGACCTCCGATCCTTATGGAACCTTCTTAACACTTGCTCAACACTTCATTATCGATCTAAGGGACGTTATAACTCTTCTCCAAGACATCATTAAGTCCTTGCTAACTCGTTGCTCGTAATTCCCTCCCGATACTTATCAAATACTTTTGCCTTCTCTTGGCAATCCTCTTCTCTCATCTCTAACATCTTTAAAATCTCAACTAGGGTCATCAAATTCCATTCCTCACTAGTTCGTTTACTTGCGTACCAACGGAAAATTTTCCGAGATGTAACATTCTTCCCCCCTTAAGAACATTCGTCCTCGAATGTTAAAGTGTTCGGCAATTCTGTAAAAAATTTGCTAGAGTTTCCCCTATAATATGGCACTATCTCCCTGTCACAACAACCCATAATATCGATGCCACACAGGGCCACAAGATAATAGCATAAAAATTGGCCACACACGACCCAAAAAGCATAAAAAGGACAGCATACATACCTTATGATCTTGACGCCTCATCTTGGACTTCTTCTAAGGGCTGAAATAAATGTGGGTATTTGGATTGCATACTTTCTTCTGCTTCCCATGTCATTTCTTCTCGTTTACTGCTTCTCCATAGAACCTTAACTGAGGCCACTTCTTTGTTTCTAAGCCTCCGTACTTGCCTGTCTAATATGGCAATGGGTATCTCTTCATAAGTCAATTTCTCTGTCACTTGCACACCATTTACCGGGACGATCCTAGTAGGATCTCCAATGCATTTTCGAAGCATCGAGACATGAAATACAGGATGGACTGACTCCAATTCCGGAGGTAGGTCTAGCTCATAGGCCACTTTCCCTATCTTTCGTACAATTTCATATGGCCCAATATACCGGGAACTAAGTTTCCCCTTTTTGTCAAACCTCATAACGCCCTTCATCGGCGACACCTTCAAGAATACCCAATCTTTCACTTCGAACTCCAAGTCTCTTCGACGATTATCCGCATAGGACTTTTGACGACTTTGAGCCGCTAACAACCGATCCTTTATGAGCTTAACTTTCTCTATGGCTTGCTGAACCAAGTCTGGCCCTATCAGCTAAGCCTCTCCTATGTCGAACCACCCAATCTGGGATCTACACTTCCGCCTATATAAGGCCTCATACGGTGCCATCTGAATGCTAGAGTGATAACTATTATTGTAAGCGAATTCTATGAGTGGAAAATGATCATCGCAATTCCTCCAAAGTTTATCATACATGCTCGTAACATATCCTCCAGAGTCTGAATAGTGTGTTCAGCTTGTCCATCGGTCTGTGGATGAAATGTCGTGCTAAGGCTAATTCGGGTCCCTAAACCCTCTTGGAAAGACTCCCAAAATTTAGCTCTAAACTGAGTCCCTCTATGGGAGATAATAGACACTGGAACACCATGAAGTCTCACTATCTCTTTAAGGTAAAGCCTTGCATAATCATCTGCCACATAGGTCGTTCTAACCGGTAAGAAATGAGCTGACTTGGTGAGTCTATCCACAATCACCCATATGGAATCATACTTACGTCGAGAACAGGGTAACCCTGTAATGAAGTCCATATTAATCACTTCCCACTTCCACGTCGGGATTTCTATAGCTTGCAACAATCCACCCGGCTTTTGGTGCTCGATCTTCACTTGTTGACAATTCGGACATTGAGCTACAAACTCCGCTATATCTTTCTTCATCCCATTCCATCAATATATAGACTTAAGGTCGTGATACATTTTCGTCGCTCCGAGGTGAGCAGAATAATGAGAACAGTGAGCTTCTCTCAAAATCTGGTGGCGTAAACTTGCCATATCAGGGACACATAATCTGCCTCGGCATCGGAGAACTCCGTCTCCTGAAATATCGAATGATGACTCCTCTTTCTGAGGGAGTGTATCTCTGTACTGCATTAGCATGAGATCCTCATATTTTCGCTCCTTCACTTCTGTTACTAGCGACGAGACTGCAGAATTCTGAATAGTAGTTCCCTTGCTACCTGAGTCCATTACTCGGACTCTTAGGCTAGCTAGCTGCCGGAGCTCACGGGCCATTTCTCTCTTCTCTGGTCGTACATCACTTAGACTTCCCATCGATCTACGGCTAAGAGCATCAGCCACAACATTTGCCTTTCCGGGGTGATACAAAATCTCAACATCGTAGTCCTTTAGCAACTCTAACCATCGTCGTTGTCGCAAATTCAACTCTTTCTGCTTGAAGATATACTGAAGACTCTTATGATCTGTGTAAATATCCACGTGGACACCATATAAGTAATGTCTCCATATCTTTAATGCGTGGACCACTGCGGCCAATTGTAGATCGTGGGTAGGATAATTCTGCTCATGTTTTCGTAATTGCCTTGAAGCGTACGCAATTACTTTGCCATGTTGCATCAATACACAACCTAGCCCAACACCTGAATCATCACAATAAACGACATATCCCTCCAATCCCTCTGGAAGTGTCAACACTTGGCAAAAGTCAATCTACCCTTTAACTCTTGGAAGCTACGTTCGCAACCATCTGTCTACTAAAACTTTGCCGATTTCTGGGTCAACTTGGTAAGTGGTGCTGAGATAGAAGAAAAACCTTCAACGAACCTCCTGTAATAACCGGCTAAGCCCAGAAAACTACGAACCTCCGTAGGAGTTGTGGGCCTTGGCCATGTTTTCACGGCCTCAATCTTTTGGCTATCCACTCGAATACCATCGGCTGCAACAATATGCCCTAAAAATACCACCGAGTTCAACCAAAACTCGCATTTGGAAAACATCGCAAATAACTCTCGGCTTTGAAGAACTCCGAGGACAATACGCAAATGATCTGCATGTTCTGCCTCGGATCTAGAATACACCAGGATATCGTCGATAAATACTATCACAAATAAATCCAGGAAGGGCCTGAAAACATTATTCATCAAATCCATAAACACCGCTGGCGCATTAGTTAGCCCAAATGACATTACCCGGAATTCAAAATGACCATATCTCGTTCTAAAAGCTGTCTTAGGGATATCTTTCTCCCTAACTCTCACTTGATGATACCCGGACCTCAAATCAATCTTTGAAAACCATTTGGCACCTTGCAATTGATCAAATAAATCATCAATCCTCAGGAGAGGATATCTATTCTTGATCGTCACTTTATTCAACTGCCGATAGTCAATGCACATCCTTAAAGAGCCATCTTTCTTTCGGACAAACAATACGGGCACTCCCCACGGGGATGAACTAGGCCTAATGAAGCCTTTGTCAAACAAATCTTTCAGCTGCTCCTTCAACTCTTTCAATTCTGCGGGTGCCATTTGTCACGACCCAGCCCCGTGGGCCGCAACTGGCACCCTACCTGGGTACCCAGACCAAATCACATATTCATTTGTCAAATCCGAACGTATTTTAGAATTTCATAAAATTCATACCAACATAGGTTACATCAAAATATGTCTTAAGCGGTCGCAAAAATCAAAATGTCGTATCGAATCCAAACGGAGCGGCGGAATAGACATCGCCGGTCATAAGTGCAAATATAAGCATAAGGGCCATTTAGGGCCATCATAACAAACTGACCGCTGTAAGACCAGAAAACAAAATCAAACAAACATACATAGGACCCTCGCCCCACATATATGACTATAGGCCTCTACGAATTCAAAACAAAGACATATGGCGAGACAGGGCCCCGCCGTACCCAAATGGTCAAATGTACAGAATATATACAAAGCAAAAGGAGTCTGTACCAAAAGTGGATTCCGGATCAAAGGGGAGTACTCCGGAATAGCAAAGAGTGAAGCCTACTGCGGAGGGTCACCAATGTCTGTACCTGCGGGCATAAAACGCAGCCCCCGAAGAAAGGGGGTCAGTACGAAATATGTACTGAGTATGTAAAGCACGGAGTACAGAAATATGGATCAAAACTGACAGCAAATCAGATAACAAAATGGAATACAAATCGGTATGTCAAAATCCGTATCAAAATCATATACGTATATACAATGCAAACGAAATCATGCAAACGCTTAGGAACGTGGTCGCCACTCCGACGCTGGCGCCACACACAGCATAACACAAGAAGGTTTCAAATCTCCGTACATCCCCGAACACAAACATAATCAGAGGTGAGCGTATCGCATCACGAGCCATATCACAGCATAACTCCAAACGGAACCCGGCCCTATGGCGAAGCCTCGGGAACCGTAACACAGCATACGGCCGAATTATTATAAGGCGCACGAATCATAACCGGCCCGGGAACAGGTGAACGAAGTTATAATAAGGCACGAGCGGAGTCGTGAGCAAACAAATGCAAATCATACTTCAAAATAGTCTTTCAAAACATAATAGTTTTACAAATCGTTCCATAGCACAAAATAAGCGAATACTTAGTCGATACAAAGATCCGTTTCACAAAAGTTTCCAAAATGGTACGTATGGCTCAAACGTAACTTAGCACATCATAATATTCAAAACATATCTCATAGGAGGGAGTTCCAAAATCGAAAGTATCATATCAAACTTTATTCACAAAGATAGCCCAATAAGGCAAATAGGGCGTATCGGGGTTAGCGGGCCCACCTCGAGTCAAATTGAGGTGGCGAACATATTTTCTGAACATTCATAGGCCAAAGGGTCATACATAATCATTTCTAAGTTACCCGACCACATTTCGATAGGTTTCGGACGAGTGGTGGCATTCTAGCCAAAATAGAGCCCTTAGGCTTCAATTGAATTGAATGAATAGTAACTTTTCTGTGGATCAGGTTTCGAGGAGCAGGAATGCTCCGGAAGTTTTACATACCTTACAGACGTCGTATACTCTCCCAAAAGTCAAGTCCCGTTCCGTCTAAAATCTGCAAATGGTCAAAGTTACCAATTGAGATTCTTAGGCTTAAAAATGCCATTAACTTAATTTTTGCCTACCGAAATTTCGGCAGCACTTCCCCTATAAATCTAACATCCCCGAGACTTAGCTCGGCTCAAAATACAACAACAACAACAACAACAACAGCCCACACATCAACAAACAACACAAATCATAATCAAACCACTCTACCTTCAAAGTCCTACCTTATTACCTAAGTTGGCAACTTTTCATTCAAACTTCCAAAACTCCAAATCTATATCCACATCATTATATTCATTTACTCATTCGCGATTATTCAAACACATCCCAAACATATTCCACACTATATACAAAATTATCCAAAATTCATTACTTTCCCTAATTCCTTCAAGTACATCAAAACTTATAACGAAAGTTCTAACTTGCGTCGTTTCATTCCGAATTCATTAACATCAACTATATGCCACGCTTAAAGTCTTTAACATCCTAAATATACAATGATATACACAATCATACCAAAGGTATACACTTTCCGATAATGTCCGAAATCATTTTCCAATGCCCATTTAATTCACTAACCAATCATTTACGTCCTAAATGTTATAACGACGCCACAAACCAACTAAACAAGATAAGATTCCCATACCTTTGCACTACATATAACTCACGGCCAACATACCATATACACCCACACCCACGGCTTTCTATATACATCAAAGTTACGGGATTCCCGTCTACTCTCAATCCTTAACACATTCATAACAATTATATAACATTAAAGGGGCAAAATTCTTACCTTTTCTTGAAAACCCGACTTGTCGCAAACGAGGTTCTTGTGCCAAACTAATTATACCCCGTTGAAGAGGGCCTTGAGTACTTCACAACTATGTAGAAATTAGGATTTTTTGGATCAACAACAAAGCTTGGGAAATTTTTTTCTCTCCTTTCATTAGGTTCGGCCGAATGCCCCTTTTGGTGGTGTTCTTGAATTTTTCTTTGATGATCTTGATAATTGCTAAGTATTCTTGATATATATCCATAGTATTGGTCATGTGCACATCACATGACTTAAAAAAAAAATGGGCTTGGACCTTGCTAGGGCCGGCCACCCTACTCTTTGGGCCTCAATTTTTGTATTCAATTTTTTCTTGGCCCAATTCATTAAAAGTCCCGTTTTGTAATTCCCGAAACTAATTTTCGAAATTCCAAATTTATCCTCGGCCTTCCCCGATGTACAACATAGTCATATTCACCAAAGAAAAAAAATATATCCTTATAACACATAAATCGTAATTATTTCTCGCTTTCCAATTATACGAAAACACGGGACATAACACCATTCTATATGGAGGAATAGATATAGGTTTAGTGTCTGGCAACACATCAATGGCAAAATCAATCTCCCGCTCGGGAGGAAGGTCTGGAAGCTCTTCCGGGAACACATCCGGAAATTCATTCACTACGGGAACTGACTGAAGAGTCGGCGACTCAGCTTCTATATCTTGACCTCGTGCAAGATGATAAATACATACTTTCGTGATCATCTTCCTTGCCTTTAGATAGGAAATAAACCTACCTTTTGGTGACGTCGTGTTCCCTTTCCATTCTAAGACTGGTTCTCCTGAAAATTGGAAACAAACCATTTTCATTCTACAATCAACATTGGCATAACAAGAAGCCAACCAAGCCATGCCCATAATGACATCGAAAGCTACCATTTCTAGCTCATGCAAACCAATCATGGTACGACGATCACAAATCATAACTACACAATCCCTATATACTCGGCTAGCTATTACCGATTCACCCACGGGTGTAGACACCTCAAAAGGTTTGATCGACTCCGGCTTGACTATAAATTGACCCGCGATGTACGGAGTAACATATGATAATGTGGAGACCGGATCAATCAAAGCATATACATCATGAGAGAATACTGATAATATACCTGTGACCACGTCAGGAGAAGACTCAAGATCTTGGCGTCCAGCCAAAGCATAAATACGGTGCTGAGGACCGCTAGTACTGGGAGCTCTCCCTCTGCCTCTACCATGGCCGACAGGCGCATGTGAATCTGGCCCCGTAGGGCATACAGACGTCGAAGATCCGGCTACCGACCCTGATGGCTGGGCCCTACCTCTACCATGTACTGAGGGGCAATCACGCATAATATGGCCTGGTCGACCACATGAATAGAAAACGTCTGAACCCAATCGGCACTGACCCCAATGAACCTTCCCACACTGGGAACATCGTGGCACGGGTGGCCTTGACTGGCCTGAATCATCTCTAAACTGCGGTCCTGAATAACTCGGACTCGGCCCTGAACGAGCAGACCTATCAAATCTCTGGCCTAAAGACCGTGGAGATGCACTGGTCATAGAATATCCTGAATGCCTGGGGAACTGCTGCCTGTGTCCACCTATGGACTCACTCGTTGGGCCTGAAGATCTGTCCCTCTTGCTATGACCCCTATCTTTCTCACGCTCACTTCTCCGCTGTTGTAGGCCTTCTTCTAAGTTCTGAGCATGCGCCTGAATGCGTGCAATATCCATGCCGTCCTGAAGGGACGCAGTCAAACATTTGTCTATCAAGTGTGGCCCTAGGCCCTTTACAAATCGGTGTACCCGGTCTCCCATATCTGCTACCATGGCCGAAGCATACCTAGCCAAGGAATTAAAACGGAGGCTATACTCTAGGGCACGCATACTACCTTACCTCAAGTTCAAGAATTTATCGGCCCTAGCTCGCCAAACTTCCGGAGGCATGTAATGACGGAAAAAATCATCGACAAACTCTTGCCATACCGGGGGAGGTGCATTGCCCCCCCGTGAAGCCATCCATACCGTATACCACTGAATCGAGACATATCTCAATCAATATGACGCTAGCTCTACTGATTCGGTATCTGAAGCATGTATCAACCGAAGCGTCCTCAACATACCATCGATAAAATCCTGAGGATCCTCCTCCAGCTTTGACCCAAAGAATTCCGGAGGGTTTAAAGTAATGAAATCACGGGCCCTTGCATTAACGGCCCTATCACCATGCCCTGAACTTTGACTCTGAGTCTGGGCCGCAACTAACTGAGTCAACAAATTAATGGCCTCTTTCACATCTTGGCCAGAAGCATTCGGTGGAGGTGCTAGAGCTGGAGCTGAGGCTCCCCCACGCTCCTCAGAAATAGGTACTGTCTGGGAGGACTGAGATTGAGCCGCACTCTGGGACTCACTAGCCTCTACTACCGGTGGTGGTGCTCTTTCGGGTCGTTGTTCTGCCACCGTCTTGCCCTTTTGGGCTGCTGTAGTCTTTTTCTTTTTAGGCATCTCTGAAATACACAACACACGATTTAGGAACAAAAATTTCTTACATCATAGCTCTATCGCACGATTCTTATGAAGAAAGAAGGTCATTCATTCCTAAAATGTTCGCAACTTCCTGTTTATAAGTGTGGCGCGCAACACACCCATAACCAAGACTCTACTAGACACGGCTCGTAGACACACCCTAGGACTGAACTTCTCTGATACCACTTTTGCCACGACCCGACTAGGGGCCTCGACGAGCACCCGGTGCTAGCCCACCCAGGCACCCTCTTAGCTTACTCTTATGCTTACATCTAGGTGAACCACATAATTATACATGCATTTCCATTCATTCGTCAAACTAGTGCCATTGGATGACAACATCTTCAATCATCATAGGCGTCTATGCCACATCAATATGCATGGGCCGACGAGGCCAACAAAATGATATACAAAACATAGGCCGACAAGTCCATTTAACCATATACACGTGACTACGAGCCTCTAAGAAGTGTATGACATAACACATGAGCGGGACAGGACCCCGCTATGCCCATAAATATGTGCACAAAAGAATGAGTACCCAAAAGCTATGGCTCCGAAGGAAGTGGAGCTCTGCTATGTAATCTCTGAATAAGCAGCTATGGATCAAGTTTGTCTCCTTGTGCACCTGCGGGTATGACGCAGCGTCCACAAACAAAAGGACGTCAGTACGAAGAATGTACTAAGTATGTAAAGCATGATCAATATCGATATATAAGCATAATGAACAACATATGAAATAGCATAGAAGGGGGGGACAATAATATCATCACCATGACACTTACTTTCCTTTCATAGGAACTTTTCATTTCTCATACGTATTTGTATACATACATCCTCATCCGTGTTCCATAATAGTACTCGTACCATACTTGTGCTCGTATTCGTATACATGTTCTTATTCGTATTCATGTACATAGTCTTATCACCTTCATATTCATTTTATATACATAGTCATTTCATATATATAACATTTACATAGCATACCCGACCTCATAGGATCGGTTTTTCATACATACTTGGCCAACCAAGGCTCAAGGTTGCTCATACCTGGCCCTACCAAGGCTTCAGGGTTATCCGTACCATCTGCAGAGGTGTGCGCGCGTTTCGTAATCGTATACATACTTTATACATATTCATATTCATATATTCTACCCGGCGTATAAGCTCGGGGTTTCATTATAGCCCTTCATAGGCACATATAAGTATAATAGCCCGTAGGCACCTTTAGCATCATTATTATATCATCATCATTACTATCATCATCATTATCGTTACCTCTAGATCATAGGATTACTCGTCATATGAGGTGCGTAGTACAATCGTAGTACATATCAAGGATCATGAGCTTACGAGCTCGGAATATCAATCATTTGGAGACAACATACCCATATAGAGAATTTAAGGATTTGGCCAAAGAACCATGCCTTATGAAAGAAGGGTTAGCCTTACATACCTTCCCGTCGGACTAGTCTACACTTTCACGTACTCCTTTGATGCTCACGTTTCTACCTACATTAAGGTCATACTATAATTAGCATTGATAATTAGCACACATGGCTAAAGCTAGGGAAAATCGGACAACTATTCCTTCACATCGTAATTCAACTCCCAAACGTCAACAATACATTTATAATATCATAACAATAGCTTTTAATCATTGCGCATTACCCATATTCTCAATTTACTTTCATTAGTCCATGTCCATGGCTAGAACCTACGACTATATCCATTCACGTGCATCACTCATCTAGCGTTCTCAACATCATTTATAACACATTTGCATCACATTACATCAAGGCTCATAACTCAATTCAAACCATTTTCCAAAATGTTACTATTCATCATTCATGACCCATTTTACCATATTTTCTACAATCCATGCATTTCAACTCACCAATATCTTAAACAACATATATATCATGAATATTACCTTAGATGTTGTAAGAACAAGCCTTAGTTGATAATACTCCACCTTGAGCAAAACCCTAGTTTCCCTCCATTTGGATTTCTTGACTTTAGATGATCTTTGATGGGTTCTTACTCTTGATTCACTTATTTAATGTTGTTGATGGCTTATAATCCTTGAAAACTTGTATATTAAATGTAGAGAGATGTTTTAGAGAGAGAAATAAAATGTTGAAATGATTTCATGAACTTGGTCCCTTATTTAATGAATCACCACTGATCTGTCGGGATCCATTATACGGTACGTTTTACGATCCGTATAACTATTATACGGTCCGTAAAATTGACCGTCAAATGAGCATGTCCTGCACCCCCCGCTGTGACCGTTTTACGGTCCATTATACAGTCCGTAAAATGGTTTTACGGTCCGTATAACTGACCGTAAAACGTCACCAGCGAGCAACCTTCTCTGTGATGGTTTTACTGTCCATTATACGGTCCGTATAATGAGCCGTATAACCCATCAGTCCACTGAACTTATTCTCATCACTTCGTTTGACCTTCGATCCTTATGGAACCTTCTTAACACTTGCTCAACACTTCATTATCGATCTAAGGGACGTTATAACTCTTCTCTAAGACATCATTAAGTCCTTGCTAACTCATTGCTCGTAATTCCCTCCCGATACTTATCAAATACTTTTCCCTTCTCTTGGCAACCCTCTTCCCTCATCTCTAACATCTTTAAAATCTCAACTAGGGTCATCAAATGCCATTCCTCACTAGTTCGTTTACTTGCGTACCAACGAAAAATTTTCCGAGATGTAACAAGGCTATATTGACTGTGTTTGTCTGTATCTGATGGAACATGCTTTTGGACAAGATTCATGTGCATTGCATTTTTTCTCATTCTGACATTGCATAGTGTTTGGAACATCTACTTCAATTAACCATAGGTATAGCCTTGTTTGTCTTCTTCATAGTATCATGTAGGAAAGTAAGGACGCAGCATTTTGACGTTGAAACTACATGGCTCACAAGGGTGAAAAAATCATGACCTACACCTCTGCAGGATTTTTCTCAAAACTCCAATACTACTGTGAGCCATTGTAAGTGCAGATAACAAACTCTGTAACCTAGGAACTTACTTTAATTCTTATCCCAAAATTCTCCCTAGACTGTTAAGCCCACTTCAAGTTACCCTTAACTTGGAGATGAATTTTACAAGTATCTCGATTTCTGATTTTCTCTCTAAGTGATTGTGTCAAATTCTTCAAAAGAGGACTTGGATATATATAGCTTTCGGTGCGCATTAAGTCGGCTAACCACAAAGCCTACACGATGAGGCCTAATATAAGAATTAGGGTTTGAGTTGACTTGGGTTTCTTGCGTGTGTCATGCGGCTTCAATATCCCTTTAGGAGTCTGAAGCATATCTGGATAATAATGACAAAAAGACCTAGAACTTGTCCGCCAATTCCTCATCTCTTAATTCAAGAGTTCCACTCGTAGCAAGACTTTGACCTGGAACTTGTTCATAGACCTGGCTCAAGCACCTAGTTCGTTCGCTTTATCTCGCATCTGTTACTGGGATGGAACATGTCCATTGACCTGGTTTTTTCACTTTGGCAATCATCAAAATATACACGTTCTATTGCCAACAAACCGACAAGGACTTATTATTAACTATTTACAAAACTAAACAATCCTAATTATCTATACGAGCATTAAAACCAAACGTCCTGTTTCTAAAGTGATGAATATAAAAAGAAAAAAAATTATAAACTTTAGCGAAATTTTATGTTATCAATTTGACAAAAATAATCTAGGACTATGGGTTATCTATCAATCACATTTCATTCTTCAATTGATTCAACTTCTTAATTTATCTAGTTTACTGATTAACAGGGATAATATTACGACTAAGAATCTCTTGAGTTCTTAGCCGCCTATTCATATTACTTTCACGCCTATATTTCTATGGTCATGAAAGCAAATTCGTTTAAAACTTATGTATATTTACCAAGCAAGGCGAACTACGTTTATATCTAATCTAGACACAAATCTGCTCCCCGAGGCCCAGGGTTGAGATCATGCTTGTTACACCTCAGATTGTTTTCGCGTCATTCGTATTGTAAGTTATTTAATAAGAGTTCGAAGAGGCCATGAAACCTTTATAAGGCTGAGAAAGGTCTTGAACTAGTGTTAAGAGTATGTCGTAAAGGTTAAAGGTTTAACGAATTGAAGGAAATGAGCTTCGTCGAAGTTTGGGAGTGTCGGAAGGGCGTTCCGCATCGCAGAACCCATTATGCCTTGCATAATGGATGAATATGAAGGAAAAATGATAGCCAACTTTCTGCCTTGAAATGCATAAGGGTATGCATTCGCAGGTGGTGATCTGCGAAGCAGACCTCAACGCATATCAGAGCCGGTGGCCGACTTTAAATGTTTTAAATTTTATGGGGACATTAATTCTCATCATTTTTCACCCAAAATCCATCCATAAACTTTCCAAAGACCCTCCTAACATATTTCTAAGGTCCAAGGAAGTGAATCTACCTAAATATAAGCTTAAATGTGTTGGAGATTACAAGAGAATGCTTGTATGATGTTGTGGTGATATTGAGGGTTGTTTCAATTGAAGAGGAAACTTTGGTGATAGGTTATTTCTACTTTATAAGGTAAGTTTAACCTTGTTTTAATTATTTTTAAGGATATATAAGTATATTTGAATGGTTTGGAGAAGAAGAAGTCTTAGAGTACTTGAAAGTTGTTCATGTTATTGTTGTTGAGTTGATGGGCTATTTTGTTGCATTATGTGATAGATATAAGGTTGGTTTATGATATGTATATGTTTGTAGCATAGTTTTTTATATCATTAAGTTAACATAAGATATTTATAAGGGGATACAAAAGTTATACGGGTCCCAATCCGAGCTTGCCGGTCGTCGTGAAATATTGATGACTTGTTGTTGATAAATGGTATATTGTTGTTGGTGTTGTACTTTTTGTGTTGTTATGGATTGTTATTGTTGAAGTATGGAATTGGAGGAAGTCGATGTTACAGGGGAGATTCTTCCCAAATTTGCATAGACAAGCTATTAGCTTACACTTACAACATAAGTTCCTTCTTGACACTATTTGAGGGCCCTATTGTGTTAATATAGATTAAGTGTATCGTGGGCTGCTTTAGAAGTATTGTGGAAACAAGGAGATTGAGGTATGTTAAGGAACCTTCTTTCATTCTGTCACGCCCTAATTCGGGAACCTACTATTTCCCACCTCAGTAGGCGAACCCGCCCTTTATGCAACAAACCAACAATAAATAAATAAATGAAAACCCAAGAATAATACAATAAGTCTGACATAATATGTAAATACTAAGTGCGGAAGATAAACAAATCCCCAATCGTGGTCTGATCAGTACAAGAGCTACTAAATGCTACGACAAGTCTGAATAGTCAATACATCATCTGAAATACATATTATCTTGAAATATAAATGGGACAATAAAGAAGATAGAGTCTCAGGTTGCATGGATCATCAGTAGCTCCCCCTCAGAAATCTAGGAACGCCGCCTCGGGATTAGTCGCGAGGTGTGGAAGTCTCTCCAATAGAAAACTCTGCACTCATAAACAGAGTATAGCAAGGTAACATCAGTACAAAACATGGTACTGAGTAAGGATCATAGGCTGACAACAGTTAGATCACGCATGCAAACAAGAAAATGGAAAGATAATCATGCTCACAAACATATAAAAGTCAACAAGTCCAAGTAGTACAATCAATCACCCAACGATGTCTCAAGTAAATCACGAATCCAAACATAACCAAATAGTCACCAAATAACTCAAGTATCACCGAAGATCAATATCAATCCAAATGACAATAAGAACATAAAATATGTATGAAAATGGAATGCAATGCAATGATACACACATGCTTCGGGGGGACGATGTCCACCTCTCGACAGTCATGACCCACAGGGGACCGCTAAGTCCATGTACCGTCATTCCGTATCACACAGCCTAGAATGACTCCTCCATCCAATATCATGCTAACCACTCCGTATCACACAACATAGAGATGGCTACGCAAATATAGTAATGTCGCATGAATCATACTTAGCCTTGTCATCACCATTTCTCAATATCAAGGTCAAGACAAATATACCATGGATATGAGAAAGTATGTCATGCAATGAGATTATCATAAATAACATATGGATTCCAATCAATTCATATAAGGACAAGTATCACATAAATCCGTTCCTTCCAACCAATCTCCCATAATACAAAGAAACCACCAATTCTCATAAGAAAAGCAAAGCATAACCTGGGGATTCTAGGGGCCATGAGCCCGAACACACAAGTCACACAACAATACCAATCCTAAGAATTCTAACCCAAACTTCATACCCGAAGGTTCACATGTTCTCCAACAATTCTCAAGTACTACATACGAGTCGCTACCCAAAGTCTAAACAAAAGGTAAACCATGACCTACTTGGAGTGTCGAACAGGAATCCCAAACAAATCACGCGAGCGCCTTACGCTTCCTCAATGCCTAAAATTACTTAGGGTCTATTTATAATGTAATCTAGATTAGAAATCATAAAGAACAGTACCCATATTGCTATGCTTTCATTTTGGTCAACTTAAGCCTATGGGATTTGGGGAAACAAGCCCACAACGGTAAAACAGAAAATTCGAAAGTGAAACATGCAATTCAAGTCTAAGTGATCAAAACCCACTAATCAATTTCTAAAACAACTCAATATTAAGCTAAACTCGTATTTAAAAATAAACCCCCAGTACCCCAAAACCAATTTTCTAACCCAAGTCCCAAAACGCACTCCAATGCATTGGGAAATGAACCGAATATACCTACGAGTCACAAATGACAATCCGGACCTCTCGGAATCGATGAATTTTCAAAAAAGGTTTTTTTAACCAAAAGTCAATGCTAGGTCAACCTTTTTGGCTTAAAGGCTCATTATCACAAAAACCAATCTAACATTCATCTGATGACCTCGGAAATCGCACTACTCGTCCCCGCAAGTCTAATATAAGCTAATGAAACTCGAAAAAAGGGTCAGCAAGTTCAAAAGTACCGTAACGGTCAAACGGTTCATTACACATTCTTTTGGGATTATTCTAAACAAACAAAACGTAAGCGAACAATATTCATAAACGACTCTACTCGTAGTGGAATAGAAGCTTATATCCATTGTCTCCCATGATATACACATGATTTATATCACATTGATCTTCAATTTCTAATGAATCATATGTTGATGGTATTTTATGTTTCTTGTGACGCCATATGTTGATGAATTAGCTCACATAATATATTCGGAAGATTACCGACCTTACTTCACTCCGACGAACTGAGAATGTACTCTTATTATACTTACGCATTTATACATATATGATATTATACTAATGATGCCCACAGAGACCGATGGCGTCATATACGCATATGTGTGTGCGTGTGTGCGCAAAGGCATTATATACGCACCACTGATTAGTTGGCCATGATGATGATGCCCACAGAGGCTTGATGGCGTTATATATGCATATATATATATATATATATATATATATATATATATATATATATATATATATATATATATATATATATATATATATATATATATGTATGAACAACATTATATACATATATATACAGTACTTATGCATATCATGGCCCTCAACGGCACTTCAGACATACAGGTTGATTCCTTTTATCTCATATTTTTGACATGTCTTTCCTATGTTACTTTCCTGCCTTACATAATCGGTACTCTATTCGTACTAACATCCTTTTTCCTAGGGACTCTGTATTTCATGCTTGTAGGTCTCGATAGATAGGCTGACGGTACTCTCAGTAGGTTGCCAGCTCAGCGGAAGGTGTTGTAGCTCTATTTTCTCTGGAGTTTCCCTTGAGAGTCAGTCTACTTACGCACACATGTTTATAGGTATGGCGGGGCCCTGTTCTGACCTCATGACGTTTATGTACTCTTTAGAGGCTTGTAGACAGCTATCATGTTTATCGATGTTTGTATGTCCTTGTCGGCCTATGGGTTGAAATACGGATGTTCATGTCGGCCTTGTAGGCCCGTGTATCTCATGTATGTCATTTTGGGATTGTTCCTCGTTTAATACTACTTATGTTTTACTTAGATTGTTTCATGATGGTCCTCTTGCCCCACCTAGGTATGCAGAATGGTTGTTGATGTATATTAGGGTGGTGCTCGACAAGTAAGGCCTGGTTCCTCGTTGCGGCCCTCCGGTTTGGGTCGAGATAATGCTCTGCTTCACCTTATTTGCAATCTAGAATTCCCTCTCTCAAGGTGAACTCTAGATTCGTACATAGTAGTTAAATAGTGATCAAACAATCAAATAATGAAGCTCATGATTAAGTAAATAAATCAATAAGATAAACTAATTAATCGAAATCAATATTCGAATAACAAAAATCATGAAAAATCGTGACTCTAGAATGAGAATTTTAACTCCACATAGACATGGAGGAAAGGCAACAAATCAGCCAAAAAAAATATAAAAATGAGTAGTAAGGTGAAGAAAAGGTAAAACCCAATAACTCTGGCATCCACGACAACTTTTAGCTCTTTTTGGGTTCAAAATTATGTATAACCATACAAAAAATATATTTATAGAGTACCAGAAGACCAAGCCTTCTAAAAACCAAATTCAAATCGGACCAAGAGAAATACCGTGCTCGTGCCACCCTTGCTGAACAAAGGTGGCGCACAGAGCCAAACTAAAGTTCAGAGACGTGTTTTCTTTTGTGCCGCCAGTGCGGTCAATATAAATTAGAAGAAGCAAAACGTGCAACCAGGTACATTCTCTAATTTCAATTGTTAGTTCTCTTGTACATATGCACTTCTTTCAATCATCACTTCATTATGATGTCTCCCTAGTTGTCTCTCTTCATTTTCAGTCACTTTTCTTCCCCTCTCTCTCTCTCTCAATTAATAATTTCGAAACTTCTCCGCCAATTTTTCTCATATCTCTTCATCTCCACACCGCTTTATTCCTACTTAATAACAATATAATATTAAGCACAATTAATTATAAGTAATACTCAAAAAATGATAAAAACAACTAAAATGTTAGTTAAATAATGGCTAAATATATGCAATTTTGGCCGAACATCACCACCCCACACTTAGATTCTTGCTCGTCCTTGAACAAGCATTAAACTCAACAAGTCAAGCTTAGGAACACCACCACTATAACTGATACCAACAATTAGGCCCCATAACAACTCAGACAGTTATATATACTCTTTCTGATCGTCATGCAAGATATATGAGTCAACTCAAGCTAACAACTAATGGTTAACTTCTTAACCACATAGACGGACTCTAACTCATCAAATTTAAGCTCGCTCACCTACTCTGTCAAAGAAAGCTAACCATATATATATATATATATATATATATATATATATATATATATATATATATATATATATATATCATGAAACAAGTACCCTCAAAATAAGAGATAGTCCACACACTCAAATCAAATAATAGAATGTAATTTAAGGACTTAGTTTCAAAGAAGAATCTCTCACACTCATAAAAGAATTCACATGTATGCAAAAAAGAACTATAGCCTTGGCCATTGTATATATATATATATATATATATATATATATATATATATATATATATATATATATAATAATTAGGTGTGCTCGAATAGAATCAAATAAGACTTTAACGTGTTTTAATTTTAGCTAGGGGGCGGGTAGGACAACTATATGATAGTGACTTATACTTGCCTAAGCACTTTGCCCTTTAGACTTAATCACCCATTTTTCTCTTCTCTAACTTTATTTTCCAGTCCTCTCTTCATCAATTATTTTAAAAGTATTTTCCTCATATCAAGAACGTTTCAACCATATATTTTTTCTCCACAAGAATTTACATGATGCACAAAGAATTATGTCTTTCTGGCTCAACAAATTCAAGAATACAGGCACTTTGTTCCTCATCCTTTGACTCCACCATTGGTTCAAATGGATTGATTATTATCTCACAATCCAAACACAATGTGGAGAAATTATTTGAATGAGGTTCAATGCGCCCTAGCTCCTGAATTGCATTATTATTAACAACCTCATATTTACACAAACTAGAGTCTTAAAAAATAATACTATTTACTTCCTCACATGACTCTAGTATACTCTTAGATCTCAACATTGGCATCATCAAGAATAATATGGTCTAGTGATTGACACTCTACTTTTAGCTCCTCAATTTGACTTTTAAATGCTATTTCAACTACACACAACTCATCATTAAGCTATTGAGAGTTAAATGCATCAACCTACTATCACGACTCAAATTACGGATCGTACGGGCACCTACCTTATTATCACTAATAGGCGAACCCTTACCCGTTAACCCATTAATCACTAGCCAATTTCAACTTCTTTAATCATTTATACTCTGACAATCAATAAATAAGTGAACGAATAAATAGTCTGACCAAGTCATAAATAATAAATAATATAAGTGCGGAAGTCATAACTATTACACCCCCAAAATCTGAAAGTCATCATACAAGGACTCTAACCAACAATGTCTAAAGAATGAAATATATGTCAAATATACTAATAAATAATGTCTGGAATGGAAGTAGACATCTGAAAAGAGAGATCTTCAGGTGGCATGCCATGGGTAGAAGCTCACCCTCAAATCTGATTGAGCAAACTAGCTTCAAGCTAGAGATGTATTCTGGATGGAATCTCTGGAACACAATCTGCACTCAAAAAGGGTGCAGCATCAGTACAAACACTATGTACCGGTAAGCATCATAGACCAACTAAGATTAGTTCGCGTATATAAGCATAAAATCAACAAGATAAACACACAGGCACTTAATACTCAAATTCAAGTCACAGAATATCCCATAACAGAGTCAAAACCTAAGATGAAGCTTCTAAATTGCAAGTCTGTCAAGTCTTAATAGGCATTCAACATCCATATCAAAATGCAGAATAAAATTTAATGATGTACAATGCAAAATATAATGAAGTGCATGCAATGCACTGGCCAAATACTCACTGTACACACATGCTCACTGGTGTTAATGCCCAGAAGTCATGACCTGCAGGGGACCCATGGTGTCCATGTCATGACCTGCAGGGGACCCATGGTGTTCATGTACCACTTGTTCTAGATTCACTCCTCGAAACCGAGCCACATTCAAGGCCACACCCTCACCATCGGTCAAATATGCCTTTTCACATATATATACCTCTCGATCCGGAATGAACCTCGGACCACGAGCTCACAATTAGGCCACATCGTTACCCCATGTCAAATGTGCCTTTTCATATACATATATCTATATATTGTCACATCACTTTTAATGAGCGATTATCAAGTACCATGAATCAAATAGTATCACAACTTTAACAAGAAGATTATATTAACTTCTTTACTAATTTCACATCACAATGTATGTCTCAACGTATTCCATTTCATTAGTATGTATGGACTATGAAAAATTAGCAATATAAATGTCAAACACAAGGCATCATGCCACAAGTCTTTCATGAATCGTTTCCGAACCATTTCCATCATGTATGAGTGTATGAATGCATAAATGAGTGTAAACATAGTAAATCAATGCAAGCCAATGAAGCAATAATGAAGGTATAAGTCACAAGCCACAAGTTGTATCAAGACCTAGATCAAGTCAATCATGAAATGAATCATAGAAACCGTCTGAACCAACATAAGAGTCTATGTCCCTCTTTACTTCCAAATATAGCAAGTACGCCTCACAACTTAGTCTTGTATCACCAAGATGCTCCATTATTCTATATATTATCATCAACAGTAAATCATAGATTAAATTTGCATCTATGTACTGTCATAAGTTTATATCACAATTCAAGTCTAAACTCATTATCCTTCCTTTCTCCGATGATATGTGTCACAATAAGAGAGAACTGAGTGCAGCACGACATTTTAGGTAATAAGTCTAATCACAACAGCAGGGCAACAAGCCACCATCAACAACAATCAACCTAATAGAAATCCATCCTGAATCACCACAGTATGAATACAACTACACCTCATATTTCAGTACATAAATTAATGGCGACAAGCCCACAAAATTAGAAGTCATACCAACCTAGCTAATATTCAACCAAAACACTATGTCCAAAGACCTAATCATGCTTTCTCCCATCAATTCTACACAATACATATGTTTCGCTAATCAAAGTCTAACTAAAGTAAGCCGCAACCTATCTCGAATGCAGAACAGGAGCCACGAACTACTCCATACGAGCCTTTTGTTTCCGAAGCACCTCAAAACAATCAAAGTCTAACATTATGATGCTAAGTAAGCAACAAACCATATATTTAAAAAATAACAACAATTCGGGGAAGAAGACCCACTTACTTCTACCCTTTTCAATGGATGAAACCATCCTTTAATGGTGAATTTATCATAACTTCTATCTGTACAATCATTGAGTTTCAATTCATGGGTTTCTAATTAATTTTACCCTTTCAAATAGATTTTAGGACAAAGTTCCTATTTTGGTTAAAACCCTAAGTCTCAACATGCAATTTCAACCATAAGAAATCAAATTCCATTCCTAGAAAATGATAATCTATACTCCTAGATGATTAATCAACAACAAACTCAATAACCCATCAATTATTTTAGGGTTTACTAATTCTAGGGTTATAGGATTTTCACCCACCATTGATGGACCTTAAACTAATCATGGAACTTGAAGAAGAAAGGGAAAGGAACAAATAAATGTGGGGACTTACCCTCCAAGATGCTTTCACTAATGAACGGATTGAAATTTGCCTCTTTCTTTCTTGAAAACTGACTTTGGGGTCTTGTGGGTAATGGTTCAGAATTGAGATATAAAAATAGGGCTCTCTGGCCCCATCGGTCGCTGCAGCGGTCATCATGGCCGCTGCAGCGGTCCTGCTATGGCAGCCCTGGGTCTGCTACAGCGGACCTGCTGGAACAGTCTGCACAAAAATGGTCATAACTCTCTCATACGGAGACGAAACACGACGATGCTTTTTGCTGTAGCTTCGTAATTACGATACGGATCTAATGGTTCGAACCTTACACAAAAAAAAAAGGTCGTTTGATCAATGTGGAACCCTTTCTATCCAAAAACCTACGGCGAAAACATCGAATACGAGCGGGACAAAATCCAAACCTATCTGGAACTCTTCAGCACCTCACCAAAACTTTTGGACAAGTTAAAATCATCATATTAACTTGTTGGAACTTCCAAAAAATTGTCACGGGGCCATCCTAACCTAGAATTGACCGTGGTCAACTCCAACTCGTTAGCTTAACTAGTTCCTCCATCAATAACTCAGATCATACTCAAACCTTTTGGGAACTAAACCAATGACTTCACTAAGTCATAGATCATACTAACGGGACTCTGGGGAAGGGTCAACAAGGATACTTAGGTCAAAACCACTATAACGGTCCAACAGGTCGTTGCATTTGCACTCAAATCCTCATCCAAATTGTGAACAGCCAAATAAAAACTTTCAATCTCATGTAAGAACTCAATTTTTTCTTTAGCGAAGTAATAGAAAAAATGGTGAGTATATCACGTCGAGCTACATAAATTTCAAAGTTATATTCAAAAAATGCTAAGTCATGACAATATAAAAATGTCTTATTAAGAAAAATACATAAAACTAAACAAAGATAGAATAACTAAAAACACTTGTATAGATAAAAGTAAAAGTATAATCTATAAAAACAGATAATTTTTAAGTTCCCGGCAATGGCGCTAAGAACTTGTTGCTCCCAAATGCACACACAAGCGTACATGATCGTACAAGTAATATAGTGATTTTCAAAATCATATGTCGAACCCGCAGGGACTTATGATCAACCATAAACTAAATTAACTAATGCTAATATTGTACAAGAGATGAAATTCAAAGGTTATAATTACAAACTAACTAAAAAAAACAAATAGTGAACTTTACCAAGAAAGAGCGGAATTTTATGTTATGAATGTGATGAAAACGATTTAGGTTTATGAGCTATCTAACAATCACTTTGCATTCTTCAATTGATTCAACTTCTTAATTTATCTGGTTTACTGATTAATAGGGTCAATATTATGACTAAGAAAATCTCTCGAGTTTTTAGCTGCCTATTCGTATTATTTTACACCTTTATTTTTATGGTCATGAACCTTAACACAAATGCAGTATATTAACCAAGCAAGATGAACTATGTTTCTACCTATGCTAGATGCAAATTCTCTCCCCGAGGCCCAGGGTTGAGATCATGCTCTAGTTAACCCTGTTTGCAATCTAGAATTCCCTCTATCAACCTGAACTCTAGATTCCATATAGTATTCAATTGGTGATCAAAAAATCAAAGGATTAAGTAGATAAACTAATACGATAAGCTAATTAATTGAAATCAATATTCAAATAACAACAATCATGAAAGAATCATAACCGTAGAACAAGAAGTTTAGCACTACCTAGACATGGAGGAAAGACAACAAATCATCCAAAGAAAATATAAAAACAGTAGTTAGGAGAAGAAAAGGAAAAATCCAATAACTCCGACCTTCACTGCAACTTCTAACTCTCTCTAAGTTTAAAATTGTGTAAAACCGTGCAAAATTATATTTATAAGTACCAAAAGACCTGAAATTTTAAAAATCAAAGTCTAATCGGACCAAGAGAAATACCGTGTCGTGCAACTCTTGCTAAATAAAGGTGGCACACATGGCGAAAATAAAGTTCAGAGACGTGAAGAAAAGGAAAAACCCAATAATTCCGACCTTCACTGCGACTTCAAACTCTCTCTGAGCTTAAAATTGTGTAAAACCGTGCAAAATGTATTTATATGTACCAAAAGACTGACAAGTGAGGGATGGCTCAGTGGTTAAGCACCTTCACCCACGACCGGTAGGTCCTGGGTTCGAGTCACACTGGAGGGGAAGTGTGGAAACACTATAAATCCTCCTAAAATGAGAGGGGGGAAAAAAAAAATGTACCAAAAGACTTGAAATTTTAAAAATCAAAATCTAATTGGACCAAGAGAAATACGTGCTCGTGCAACTCTTGCTGAACAAATGTGGCGCACATGGCCAAAATAAAGTTCAGAGACGTGTTTTCCCTCGAGACACCTATGTGATGAATATAATTCGCAAGCCCCAGAACGCGAAGTAAGTCTTCAATTTCATTCTCTAATCTCAATTGTTAGTTCTCTTGTACAACTACACTTCTTCCGATCATTATGATGTCTCCCTAGTGTCTCCCCTCATTTTCAATATTTTCTTCTTTTCTCTCGCCCCCCGCCCCCCCGCCCCTCCCCCCCCCCCCCCTCCCCCTTTTTTTTAAAAAAGTAATTTCAAAACTTTTTCATCAATTTTTCACAAAATGTATTTATCTTCACACAGCTTTATTTTTACATAGTAAAAATATAATTAATACTCAAAAGACAATCATTGCACCAAAATGTAAGTTAAATGATGACTAAATATATGTAATTTTAGCTGAAGATCACCACCCTACACTTAGACTGTTGCTCGTCCTCGAGCTAGCATTACACTAACCTCGATAAATCAAGCTCAGTAACATCACCACTTTGATTGATACCAATAATTAGTCCCCATAGCAACTCAATCCATTATATATACACTTCCTGATTGTCATGCCAGATATATGAATCAACTCAAGCTCCTTAAATATGCATTGAACAATTTTGATCCTTAAAATTTACCAAAAGTTAACATTTTCAGTCTCTATTAAATATTTAACAAAGTATGATCGTTCGTTAGATTTGACGGAAATGATAAAATGGTCTAGCATAAAAAATAAAAAGTCTCATCAAATCCTAAAATATACAACACAAAACACTGCACTAGACACTAATTAACAAGATTAAAAAAAAAAAAAAAAAAAAAAAAAAGAGCAGAAATTACACTTACAAAAAGTTGCACCAGACTATAGAAGTAAATCCGAAATAGTAGAAACTACAAAAATTGTACTTCTAAATGTGAGTTTCTACTAATTTTTTTTTTCATTATTCCCATTAAATTTTAAAACAGAGTTAGCTAAATGTTTGACGGATACTAAAAGTGTTACATTTTGAAAAACTGAAAGGACTAAAATTGTTCAGTGCATACTCAAGGGACTATTTCGAAACTACCCTACATTTCAATTTATGTGGCATAATTTTTGTTTTAATCTATCTCAAAAAGAATGTCACATTGTTATAATTAGAAACAACTTAACTTTATAATTCTTCTTTTATCCTTCATGAAATGATTTATATCCACATAAATATCTAAAGTTTATTTTAAACAACAAATTCAAACAACTTCATTTATTTCTTAAACTTTGTGCCTAGTGTGTCACGTAACATACGACGGAGGGTGTATCTTTTCTAACAATATATATTTTCAAAAACCTGATCTTGGGTCAAATTGAAATATGATAGATATGTGGTGAGTACCGTGAGGAAGATATGGTACATAAGGAAGAACAAGATATATGCTTGAGAATGCTCCCTTATCCTTGAAAGGAGTAGATAGAAATGCTCCCAACTTATTTTTCCTTTCGTTTTCAGAATCGTCCTCACATTTGTTAAAAACTTTCCAACAAATTAAATCTTTTCAATTGCCCCCACGCTACCCCTCAAGCAAGCACGAATAATGATGAAATAAAAATTCTACAACAAAGTAAAAGCCTCTCCTATATATTCTAGTGCATCTCTCACCTTAATCAACACCATTCAAATCGATAGTTCCCTAAAATTTTCATCTACTTCTTCTTAGACTTCTCCCAATGGCGTGTTATGTTACAACACTAACTGTATTTTTAATACTGTACTTAGTTGAAGGTGCACCACAAGTACCTTGCTATTTCATTTTTGGGGATTCGTTACTTGATAATGGCAACAACAATGACCTTAACACAACGGGAAAGACTAATTATCTACCTTATGGAGTTGACTTCCCTGATGGTCCTACTGGTCGATACACCAATGGCCGGAATATGGTTGACTTACTAGGTCTTTCTCTTTCTCCAAGCTTTAAGATTATCTACATCTGCTCTTATAATTTGTTGAAGCATGTGATCATGTTATTTAAAAGGTTATGGTGTTAAACAACATACATTTTTATTGCTTAATTAAGTGTCCAACACGCTTATTCACATGCATGGGTAACGGTGAGAACAGAAATATCTGTCTGATATTGTTAGAAAATAGATTCTAGAAACAGAAAATATCCTCCCACTTAGTTGATGCACAGATCCATGGTGGCAGAATTCCTCTCGATTTTTTTAAAGCCAATAATGTTGGAGTTTTCAGCAATAAATTCGAATTTCACACAAGAACAAATATGTTTTGCAGTGAGCAGTAAGAGAAGAAGATATGTATTATAATTGTTATTTGTTTTGGAGAAGATACGGGGATTTAAAATATTTTTAGGAGTTTGTTGGAATCAACAGACTCAAAACCTTACCAACAGACATCTTTTAAAATTAACAGTCACCTATCTCAAATTTGAAAACTTCTTAAAAGTAATTTTCTTAATTAATTAAAAATAAAAAGGTTTAAATTATTTTTTTATTTTTGATAGGTGACTAAAAAATATTATTAATTTCAGCCTACTTAATAATACAGCCAAACTTTTTGATTTCCTCCAAAACTATTTTCAGATAATTCAAATCAAGTAACATAAAAAGTGTTTAAAAACACTTCTACTTTCTTCAATCTTAGCAATGAGGACAAATTTCATTCTGCCAAATACTCCAATAACACTAACTATTCTAACAAATATGATTCCATATGTTGAAAATGTGTGTTCATCTTATATTCTTATCTGAAATTTTAAATCATTAGAGAGGTCATAAATTGATTTATTTAACATATCTTTAACATCTTTTGATATTTCTGATTATTTCGTACAATATTTTAATTTATAATCCGCAAACGTAATTAGTAGCATCATTTTGTTATTAGTGATCTTGTTTACCGTATGTTTTAGTTTTGACTTTGTCATATCCATTAGCTTATGTTGTTTCCTTAAATTGTAGCCGAACACCTTGGTTTTGATCACTACATTCCACCTTTTGCAAGTGCAACTGGTGATGAGTTATTGCAAGGGGTGAATTATGCATCTGGTTATGCTGGAATTCGCAACGAAACAGGAAGTCATGTTGTAAGTATAGTTGGATATTTGCGACTTATCCCGCTATAACTATTTTTGTTACTTTGCTATTAATCTTGTGAAGCAAAATGATATCTAATTAAGTATATTATATGATAGCAATATATCTTAAGAATAAGAAATTTTATCTTCTTGTTCAAATGTAAATCGAAATAAATATATTTAAGTTTTCATAGAGTTAAAGATTTGGTATAAACTCTTGATTTAATGTATAAATTAGCGTAATTATGTTCGCAAAAGTATTTTGGAATAGTTTAAACCAATCAATTGGACTTCCTATTAGACTTCATACAGACTTACCGGTATTACTAATAAAGAAGAGAGGAGCCTTCCACCAAGAATCTTTTTCTCTAACTATAGCAATTCTGGAAGATTATTACTCTCCTTGTCCCAATTTAAGTGATATAATTTGACTAGCCACAAAGTTTAAGAAAAAAAATGAAGACTTTTAAAATTTGTAGTCTAAAATAAGTCATAGATATTGGTATGGCTGTAAACCATTTCATTAAGGATAAAAATGGAAGTTTTAAGTAAAATTATTTTTAAATATAGCAATATATCATTCTTCTTGGACAGACTAAAAAGGAAAGTGTATCCCATAAATTGAGACAAAAGGAGTATGAGATCTATAATTGGCAAGGGGTGTTCAATCATATAAAAACATGTTATATTTTGCACTATTGGGGCTAAAAAAAAAAATAGGAGCTAATTTTCATGTCGCATGTCTTAAGTAATTAGCTACTAAAGTCACTTATCTTTATTTTGTCTTTTAAAAGTTATCCAACTTTGCCTAGTTAGTCTCCATGGTCATTTCAACCGCACTTACAATTTTTGATACCTATTTAATGATGTGGCACCTGTAAATTTTTAGAAAAAGATATTTAAGAAATTAAAATCAATACTTGAATTAACTTAGGTCCCAGCACACCCTAAATCCGACTCAATTAAGGGTCACCTCCTTAAACCTATGGTTCATCTTCTCCAAAAAGGTACCCTCTTCCCGCTTGCTTGTGGAAGGGAATAATATTGATGAGGTGGTCGAATGAACAATTTAACTATGGCACTCCACTGCAAGTATATGACAACCCCTTCATGCAAGAAGATGATGATCATGATGTCTTGAACACTGGATACACTTCAATTTCCTATCAAGTTGCTCCCTGTCTAAATTCTGTTCAAGTAGTGATCTACATCATTTTTCATCCTCCGCGATGGTCTTGCAAGCAATGATGATTGACGCTTTTACTATAGAAGAACAACTTGCAAGTTTGACTAAAGCAGTTGAAGGTTTGACAAAGCACGTGCAAAAACTAGATGCCAAACTTTCGAAATTGAAAAATAATTTGGAGAGCATGGCTGAGAGAGAATCAGGCCTATAAAGCTTTCTAAAATTCAAGAGAAAGGACAGTCCTCCACAAAGAAAACTACAACAACCAAAGAAATTCAAGTCTCCGTTGAAGTTTTGATTTCTGTTGACCAATTGAAGGACTTCATCATGGGGGCCATACAGATAAATCTGAGTCCTCATCCATACCTTCTCTCACGTATGCAAATTCGTATACGCAATTGATTAATAACTTGAAGATGCATGTTGGCTATCAACCTCCTAAGTTGCAACATTTTGATGGGAAAGGAAATGCCAAACAATATGTAGCGCACTTCATCGAGATGTGCAACAATGCTAAGACTTATGGTGATTATCTCGTTGAGCAGCTCGTCCGATCTCTGAAAGAAAATGCTTTTTATTGGTACACAAATCTCGAACCTGATTCCATAGAGCTCTAGGAGTAGCTGGAGCAAGAATTCCTCAACCGTTTTTATAGCACACGGCATATCGTTAGTATGATTGAACTTACAATACTAAATAAATCCCTTTATTTGTCCAAATATGATAAGGTATGATATATAATTCTACCATTTCATTTGACTCTATATGCATTTCATGAAACATAAGATAAGGCATAATTTCATTAAACCTTTTTCTTATCCTAGCTGAACAAGCTAGATTATATAATCACGCCCCTCCAGTAAAGCTTAATCAATAATTTTTCCTCTAAGATTAGCTTATATTTGATCGTCTATTAGAATCAAACTAAAGCTGTTTGATACTTACAAAAGAGAGATTAATTTTCAGGGCGATCGGAATTACTTGGGCAAACAATCGCAAAATCATAAAGTCACAATTTCTCGTATTGCTGATCTACTGGGGAATGCACCCTCAGCCAAAAAGTACTTGAATAAGTGCCTCTTCATTGTGGGAATATGTAACAATGACTACATCAATAATTTTCTCTTGCCAGATATATACCCAACAAGTCATTTGTACACACCAAGTTAGTACGCAACAATCTTGATAGAACAGTACTCCCAACAATTAAAGGTTTGAATAATCTTCTTTTGGTGCAGATTGTTACATTCATATTTTTTTAAAAAGTAAACGTGTTATAAATAACTGTTTTGAGTTGATTAGAATACTTCTATGACTCATATTGGAATTTTATGGGTACTAGGATTTGTATGAAGATGGAGCAAGGAAAATCACCCTTTTTGGACTGCCCCAAATTGGCTGCATTCCACAAGAGTTGAAAAAACACAGCACACTATTATGTGTGGATTCAACAAATAAAGCAGTTCAATTATTCAACAAAAACCTAAAAGCTCTTGTTGATGATCTCAATACCAATTTACCAGACGCACAATTCATATATATAAACATTTACAGCATTTCATCACCGATCGGTATGTTAACATTAGTTTTATCTATACCGAAGCAGATTCAGGATTTTGATTTAATGGGTTTAATCTTTAGGTTTTACCACAAAAATCATTACACTTTTGAAATTATGGGTTCATAATCTAATTTATATATTACTCACTCCAATTCAATTTAAGTGATAATTTCATTTTTAATCTATTTAATAAAGCGTGTCTCTTTTTCTATTTGATAACTCTATAATTTTAACAGTGTATATGACTTGTTTAAAACCACATGATTTAAAGATAATTGTTGTACATGCACACATATTTAGTATAAGATCATAAAATTCAAAAGTGCCCCTTATTTTCTTACACTTTGTGCCTAGTAAAATTAAACTAAGTCACTTAATGAAACGGAAGAGGGTAAATTTGTAATTTTTCACCTATCTCCATGTACAAAAACGATGGATTCATATGAACCAATTACTTATGTTCTCCATCCGCCACTGTATACATAGGGGCGGAGGTAGAAGCACAGCTATGGGTTCGTCGAACCCGATAATGTTTGCTCAAATATTGTATTTTTTTAAGAAGTTATTTACAACCCAATTACTAGCCCTTGAAGTTGTCGTTCTAAAATTCAGAACTCATGAAGTTTGAATTTCTTACTCCTCCTATGTCTGTTTTATTATGCAACACTGTAATATATTATCAATTTTTAATTTTTTTCTTTTTTTTCCAGCTCTAACTCTTTTGAATTATCCATGCTGCCAAGTTTTGAAGACCATGCCTGAAGGGCAATGCATCGCAGGAAAAGCACCATGTCTCATTAGGTCTATACACCTCTTTTCTGATAATATTCATCCGACTGAAATCGCCAATTCCATTGCTATAAATAGAGCTTACAACGCCCTTCTACCCTCTGATGCTTATCCTATGGATATTCGTGACTTGGTCATGGGCAACAAACTATCATAAAGTTAAGGGTAAGGTCTGCGTACATCCTACCCTTCTCAGATCTCACTTGTGGAATTATACTGAATATGTTGTTGTTGAGTGGTTGTCACGGGCAACAAACTGTACAATGATGATCAGTAATTTTCATGTGCTTCGTGATTTTCGTGGATATTTAATGTAGTAACCTTCTACGACGCTCTATAATGAGAATTTCCATCGAGCGCGCTTTGTCTTATGGAGTAAAATGGTTTATGTTCCAGGACGTTGATCCATGAAGTTATATATTGGGCAATTAGTCTTTGTTTAAATTGGCCTTTTAGGTGTTTTTTTTTTTAGAGAAAACAATACAAAATGTCTACTGCACACAAACTAATTACACGAGAATGCCCCTTCATGAACTAATTTACTACTACTCATTCGGCTGAAATATATTACCCGAATGGGCCATCACTTTTATTTTGCATTGCTGAAATGCAACTGACGCCGAAGCACACAGCCGACATCAGCAGGTAAGTTATTTCTTGTCTCTTCTTTTTTTTTCTTATTCTAGTTTTTTTCTCCTTTCCTTTTTGTTTTCTATTTTAAATATAAAATTAAATGCAGTAACAATGATTTTTAGATTAATAAAATTATAAACAAAAGTAATAAAGAAAATACTAAACTCACTAACTTATTTATTAAAACTAGATTAATAGAATATATATTTCTATGAGTTTTTCTCTTTTCAAAATAAAAGCAAAACGCATATCTAAAAATAATTCTAAAATAAAATATCAAAATTAAGCTTAACTTCTTTTATCAAAATTAAGCTTAACTTCTTTTGTTGTATGTTTAGTATAATTTTTCTTTTCTTTCGAAGGAATGAACATGTCCTTTATGATATCCTGTCAATATATAATAAATATCATATGAGTATCATAAAGGACTGAAGAGTTGTTTTTAAAAGAAATGAATCAGTCCTTTATGATACCCTATGAGTATATGTTATATACCATGTGGGTATCATAAAGGACTGGGAAGTGTTTTTTTGTTATTTTTTTTTTTTTGTACTCCATCTGTTTCAATTTATGTGAACCTATTTTCTTTTTAGTCCGTGCCAAAATGAATGACCTCTTTCCTAATTTGGAAACAAATTCACTTTATGGAATGATTTATAGCCACACAAATATTCAAGACTTATTTTGAACCACAAGTTTCAAAAGTCTTCGCTCTTTCTTAAATGTTGTACCTAGTCAAATGGGTTCACATAAATTGAAACGGAGGGAGTAATTTGTAATAAATGAGTTGTGTTTTTTCCCTGAAGGAATGAACAATTTCTCTATGATACTCTATTAGTATATGAAATATACCATGTGAGTATCATTGCAGACTCATGAGTGCTTTCTTTTTAAGGAATGAATAAGTCATTTATCATATATATCATGTGGGCATCACAGAGGATTGAGCAATGTTTTTTATAGAATGAATCTGTCATCTATAATACCCTGTCAGTATATAATATATACTAGGTTGGTAGTGTTTTTCTTGAAGGAATGAACTGACAGTCAGTTCTCTATGATGCCTTATCAGTATATGGTATAACATGTTGGTATCATAGAGGACTGAGTGTTTTTCTTGAAGGAATGAATTGACGGTCCTCTATGATAACTTGTCAGTATATGGTGTACTAGGTTCGTATTTTTTTTTAAAATGAAACCACCAAACTGGTGTGAAATTTATTAAAGAAATCCAAGTATTTACAGAAGAATCCAAAAAAATAAAGCAAGAAACTATGCTAAGCTATTCTAACATTACAAGTGGAATTAACATAACACAATATTCTAGCAAGAATCAAATCCTAAACAACTAACTTTCAGACAACCTTGGCTTGTATTCATTTTTCACACCTTCAAGTCTCACAGGTGGAATGAATCAAGCTCTCATGAAGTGTCACTTCAGGCAATGTTGATTGTAGTTGTCTTCCCTTTAATGTTTTCTAGTAATGTGTCATACTAACTATTGATCAAAGTTGCTGAAGAGTTGAAACTCCATCTACTGATCTAAACAAAACCAGATCCTGTCACTTGGAACTCAACCTGAAATATCAGCATTTTTAGTAGGCTGAACCAATGGTTAATACCACACACTAAAAATAAGGATATTGCAAGTTTTGATCCAATTCCAATGGTAGAGATATCTAGCTAGAATTTTGTGGTTGTGTGATGCTCCATTTGATCCTGTAGTGTCCTTTACTGTGATTGCATATGAGTATTTCCTTGATAGCTGCTGTCATTGTTATTGATACTTCAAAGTTTTGATGCAGTTCTGATTCTGAAGTTTGCAATTTGGCTTCTATCCATGTTAAGAAATCTCCTTCCCTGAGATGGAATATCAGTAAAGTGATCATACTCAATTGTACCTGCAAAATCAAAAACCAGATTAGTGATAAAATCTGCCACACAGTTGCCTTCCCTTAGCACATGTTTCACCATCACATCCTTGCTTCATACAGTTTTGAATGGACCTAACAATCATTGTAATACTCCAAGGCACCTCTCATATTCCATCCAAGATTTTCTCTATAGTGAGTGAGTTTGTTTCCATAATAAGAGGTTGCAGATCATGTGTAATACAAAACATTAATCCTTCCTCCAAAGCTAATGCCTCTGCTACAAGATTTGTACTGTCTACAATTCTTCTTGCCTTTACATATATGAAATCTCCAGTATTGTTTCTTACACAAAAGGCAACAGAACTAGGTCCTAGATTTCCCCTAGATGCTCCATTAGTGTTGCATTTGTATCCAATCCAAGGTGGCTTTCATGTTACTTGCTTACAGGTTAAAGGAGTTCTTCTATTCTCCAAGTATTGTACCAACTCTTTGGTACTTCTGGTAACCATGGATATGTATGCTGTGCAAACATGAAAATCTGCCTACTCGCTTCATGTATGGCTTTTTGCACTGATACTGTTCTCCATGACTTCTGGTGTTTCTACTTTTCCATAGTTGCCACATGATGAAGGCTGGCATTTCCTGATAAACAGGTTTCAATCTCGAGACACAGTTTGCATTCCACCATAATAACACTGCCTATTTTGTCTGATGATAAGATCCTATAATACCTGCTGCAGCTGAAAAGTACCGCCATATCCTTCTGGCAAATGGTCTTGTAACAAATACATGATCCATGGTTTCTTGTTGGTCTAAAAAACACCCACACCTTGATGTAATGCTGATTCTCATTCTCATAAGAACTTCATCAATAAACAGTTTCCAAAACCAAATTCTCCAAAGACAAAAAGGAGATTTTGGATGGCACTCCTTTGATCCATATTTTCCCATATAATTCAGAGACTTGTTGCTTTTGTCTCATCTCCTCCCATGCACTGCTTACTGTGAACTTGCCTGAACTTGTAACTTTCCACCAAGGCTTGTCTGCTTCTTCTGATCTAACCAAAAATCCCAATTCATGGTTCACATATTCAACCACATTGTTAGGAATGGATGCCTGTAGTTTTGGAAAATTACAGGAATACAAAGTCATAAACTCTTCCAAGTCATCTCTTATGCCATTTTGTACGGGTAATACATCATGAAATGATCCCAACTTGGACCAGTTATCAAACCACATTGATGATGTTCGATTCCTAGGTTCCCACCAGATGTTTTGCTCAATCTCATCCCTAGCCTGCAACATCATTTTCCATGTTTGTGAACCTTCTTTCCATTGTACCACTATAGGCCTGAATCTCTTGCAGTATTTATTCCACATGAAATTAGACAATAAGGTACCAGTAGTCCTAAACTTCCACCAAATCTTAGCAAACAAAGCTTTTAATATATCATATAAAAATTTGAATCCCAAGCCTCCCTCATTTTTAGGATAACAAATCTTCTCCCATGTAGCCCAATGTTTACTTCTTCCCTCCTCTTTTGTTTGCCAAAGAAATATGTTAAAAATCTTATGCAGATCTTGTATGACACACTTTGGAGGCACCATGACTGACAGCAAGTAGATTGGCATGCTTTGTAGCACCCTTGAGATTAAAACTGCTTTTCCTCCAAATGACAGTAATTTACCTTTCCAAGCTTGTAGTTTGTCCCTCACCTTCTTCATCATCTCTTTATAGAACTGCTTTTGCCTTTTTGCATGGAATATGGGACATCCCTGTAGCGGGTCGATATTTTTTTCCGATTCGCATTTGCACTTGTCTCATTTAAAAAGGAAAGTGTCCTGGGGAAGTACGGTTGTCAATCATACCGGAAAAAAGGAAAAAATATACCTCTACGTAATGGTACTCTAAATGGATGATGTTTTAGAGTCACCGCCTAATTTTTAGGAAATTAAGAAAACCGATTCGAAAAGTTTTCGTTTAAAACGATTAAAATTTTAAAAGAATCCTAATCTAACCAAAGTATGGGTGAGGGTTCTGGTGATCTCCCGAGGAAGGTGTTAGGTACCCCAATATTAAGGATCCGTAAAATACGGTTGACCTACGGGTTCTAATAGTATGCCTTTGTAGATATAAATTGCTTGTGATAAAAACAGTTTTTGTTTCATAGTTCCGCAAATAGAAATTAGTCATTCATGCCAAAAAACACTCTTTTTCAAGAAACGAAAATAGTAGAGTTTTTCCCAAAATTGTGCGTTTTCGGATTTAGTACTAGAACACCTAGGTTAAAACCCGAAGGCGTTAACCTAATTAGAACACTACGTAAGCCCACCCAAGTTTAGAAAAAGGGTTTTTAGAAAAAAAATGTTTTTAAGTATAGAAAATAGTTTTTATAGGCATACTAATATACTCCATAGGTTAGTCATATTTTTAGAACTTTTATCCAATTCTTGGTTTTAATCTTTCCAAAAAGTCTCAAAGTTAACTCATTAGCTTTTTTTAATAGTCAAAACAGTTCACCCAAAATGATAATCCAAGTTTACAAAACATTTTTTCCAACTCAAGTTTCAAATCAATCATAGTAGTCCTAAAATTTGCCTATAAGTTCAAAATCATATCAAAGGTATCCAAAATCCTCAAAATCATCCACAATCCTAAATGCCTTTTTTTGTTTTTTTGAAAATCAATTTTAGCAACTCTTAGGTGTGATAATCTCATTCAGGATTCCAATTTATATACAATCATACATATATATAATCAAGTAAATAATATAAAGAGTAGGGAATTGGGCAGACCAAGCCCAATAGAAAAATGCATAAATAAATATTTCCACTCCAAATTATACTCCAATGCCTTAGTCCTTCCATGATAAGGGTTGACTCGATCTAGAAATGTTAGTGGGCCTCGAAAGATCCATCAACAAATTGGGGAGGTCGCAAAAGATAGGTGTACAAAACATTAGTAATGGGCCGAGGTCAATTATTTAATTTACAAAGCCAAAAAAATGAATTACAATACTTTTAAACCAAGCCCATAATTATCATACTTATAAATAAAAGGACAATTTATGCAAAAGGCCCAATAGTTGCTATGAATTAGTAACAAACTCACAAGAACTAAGGTTTTTTTTTTTTTTTTTTATATATCAAAAGCTAACAAGAATGAATAAATCACACTAAACCTATCAACACAATGTCAAAATTTTAACTTAAGCTACTATTTTTCTTATTTTTATCAATTTTAATTAACCTAAAATCACTTAACATTGTCAAAAATAGTAATAAATCCATAAGATACTCACTTAATCATGTAAACAAAGTTAGGCTAGCACATAGTCCTTTTCAACTATACAAGCATCATAAATAACATATAATCATAACTTAAAATGAAATAAGGGATGGATTCTCTTTTTCTTATTTTTATCTATTTAACTAACCTAAAATCACTTAACATTGTCTAAATCAAACTTCTAATTTATTTTCATTTTTTTCAATGGTATCAAATTCACATAATATCCACTTAATCATCAAACACGACTAAGCTAGCAAAGAATTATTTTTAACTAACACAAGTATCATAATAAATACATATAATCATAACTAGAAAGGAAATAAGTAATAGAATGAGAGGTTACCTTTTGATGGGGCAACTTAAAGATCAAAATGAGGATTGGTTCAATCTACCTCAAGCACTAAACACTTCACAAATCTTTAAAACACTTTTTCTTTTGAATTTTTTTCCCTCTTTTTCTATATGTATATCTTATATTTTGTATCTTTTGTTGCTAAGCTTTGAATATATAAATCAAACTTTAGCTTTTAGGATGCTAAATTTGAACTCGTTTTTTTCTTTTCTTTTTTCCTCTTTTTTTTTCCAAAAATAGAAAAAGAAGATTCCCTTTTTTTTCCCTCTAAAATGTGACCAGCCAAAAAAAATCTCAAAAAAAAAAAAACTCTCCTTTTCGTAATGTCCATCCCTTCTATTTTTAGGCAAGCCAATTGAGAATTCCATGGACAAAAATAGGTCATGTGGCCATAGTTTTTCCCCCCAAAATCCTTATTCAAATTTTCAAAAATCATCCAACTAAGCAATTAGAATTCTATGGACAAAAATAGGCCACTTGGCCGTACTTTTCCCCCCAAAATCCTTATCCAAATTTTCAAGATCTTCTAACTAAGCATTTAGAATTCTATGGACAAAAATAGGCCACTTGGCCGTACGTTTCGCCCCAAAAATCCTTATCCAAATTTTTAAGATCATCCAACTAAACATTTAGAAATCTATGGAAAAAAATAGGCCACTTGGCCTTACTTACCCCCCCCCCCCCCCCCCCAAAAAAAAAGACCTTATCCAAATAGTACCAACAAAGGTACAAATGGATAAAATCCCCTTCTTATTTTTTATAAAAATGTAGCATAGTTTTTATATAGTTTCAGGTTAATTATTCTAATACACCCCTCGTAAAATAATATTTTGACAAAATAAAAATTATAATACGTCGTTTTAAAATATGAGCTTCAAAACGAGCCCAATATGATATACTTCCGAGCAATATTTAAAAATGTGAAAAAATGCGGTCAAAATGAGCCGTAATTCATACGTCATTTTTAATTAACAATTTTTCCGAGTTAGACGGAGCGAGATATGTATATTCTTTTCAAATCACGTGTGTGAAAGTAAATAACTTGTAATTGTTAATTTTTTATGAAAATAATAATTAAACATCAATTTTCGCAATTTTCTCGAAATTTTTAAATTTTTAATTTTTTAAGGGAATCCTTACTCCGTCTTTGACTAGGAAAATTTGAAATTAAAAATATGTGTTTTATCAGGTGAAAATTAGATATCAACAGCCTAAAATATTCAATTTGTTTATAGCAGTGTTTTAAAAGGCGTGGGCTCAGGCGAGGCACTTTACATATGCCTCAGCATGGCGTAAGCCCCGAGGCACGGGTCATATAAGTCTGATGGAGTGCTTTGGTTAATACTTGGGGAAAAGGCCATCCAAGTATGTGAATGGAAATTCTCCTTTACTAAAACCTGTAATCTGCTGCACTTCTTGAATCAAAACCTCAGCCACCTTAAAATGCATAAAGAATGAGCTCTTATCTACATTAATTTTCTGATTAGAAAACTCTTCATAATCTTTCAAAATCTTCATAATCATCTGTAATGACACCTTATCTGCAGAGGCAAATATTATTGTGTCATCCGCATATGCCAAATGATTCAAGTTTGAACTCCATTTTTGGTATTCCATAGCCTCTAAAACTGTCTTCTTCAAATAATGCATTCATAGCTGCAGGCAACACTTCAACACTTAGAACAAATAGAGCTGGAGATAAAGGATCTCCTTGCTTGACCCCTCAAGTTGAGTGAAAGAAACCATGAAATTGCCTATTGACCAGAATAGAATACCAGTTATTAGCAATAATCCTCCATATCATATCTACATATATGTCTGCAAATCCTATCTTCCTTAACACTTGTATCAAATATCCCCAAGAAACTCCGTCATATGCCTTTGCCATGTCTAGCTTTATGATAACATTTGCAGGTTTCCCTCTCTTTCTTATATCAGTGACCAACTCCTGAGTAAGCAACACATTTTCACTGATATTTCTACCTTTCACAAATCCTGACTGATTTGGTGAGAGTAATAAAGGTAGAATGGCCTCAAGTCTATCATGTAACAATCTTGAAATTACCTTGTTGATGAAGTTATTAAGGCTGATAGGCCTTAGATCAGCAAAAGTATTTATAATCTCCTTTTTTGGTAGCAACACTAGACTTGTGTGAGTGATAGCTTTTAGCAAAGTATGATCCTCATAAAAATCTTGAACCACATTATAAACATCTGCACCAATGATGTTACAATACTTCTGATAAAACACCCCAGAGAAACCATTAGGTCCACAAGCACTATCACCTGATAATGAGAAAACTGTAGTCTTCACTTCTTCTAGTGTAGGCATTCTACATAATTCAGCATTTTGCTCCTATGTGATCCTCTCAGGAATGTGCTCAAGCATATTGGAATGTTAACCTCTTTATGTGTAAATTGCTTCCGATAAAAGGAAATGGCTGCCTCAGCTATATCATCGAAATTTTCTACCCATTGTCCTTCTAAATTCTTGAGTTCTGGATATACATAATCTTTTCCTTCTACCTTTCATAAGACTATGGAAATATCTTGTGTTTCTATCACACTCTGAGAACCATTGAGTAACTGTTTTTTTGTCTCCAATACTCCATTTCAAAATGGAGGTATTTTTTGAACTCTACCTGTGCTTGTTGTAATACCATCCTATTCTCTTCAGAAGGATTCTCCTCAAACAATTTCTCTAAAATTTTCATAATGTCCTCTCTTATAGTTAGCTGTTGGACCAGATCTCCAAAAGTATTTCTACTCCATTGTGAAAGACAAGCCTTTAGTTTCTTCATTTTAAACTTGAAAGTGAGAAATTGATCTCCCATGTATTCAGTTGTCCAATGTTGCTCCACCTCTCTTAGAAAAGATTCGTGATCAATTCAAAGTTTCAAAAATAAAAAATTCTTGTGGAATTGTTGAGCTTGTTCACCAACAGCCAACAAAAGAGGGGCATGACCAGAACTAATCCTGGAAAGATCCTCCATACTCAAATTAGAAAACATGTCTTGAAAAGCCTGGTTAACTAATATCCTGTCTAATCTTTTCAAGATACAATCTTGGCCTGCTCTTCCATTCCACCAAGTAAAAGGACTTCCTTTAAATTCAACTTCTGTAAGCTCACAAGAATTCGTACAGAAGGCAAAATCTTCATATTCTGCAGCATGAATAGGTAAACCACCTATCTTTCCCTCCTCATTTATGATAACATTAGAATTTCCTCCAACCATCCAGGGTAGATGTAATTGACTAGCCAAGCTATAGATGTCATCCCACAGGAGTACTCTCTCAGTAACTGTGCACTTAGCATAAACTAAAGTTTCAATTAGAGATTTTCCACTATTATGGATCAAAAGTTTGATTGTGACCTATTGAACAGTGTCCATTAAAACTTCTACATCCACACCATCATGAGTAAAAAACCAAATCTTCATATTGTATTTAAAGTTTGCATATTGCATAGCTAGCCTCCTCTTGTAACTGTTAATATGCCTTGACTTTGAAAAGGTTCCAGTAAGGCAATTAGAACAAACTTATGATGCTTATTCAGTATTTGAACCCTGTGGAAAGCCTTTCAAGTCTTCACTGATCTAATATTCCAAAAAAGAGTTGTAATCATCATTGAGAATTTGATTTATTAGAAGCCTTCCTCTTTTGTACCAGCCTTGTAGGCTCATTATTCTTGATGACTGGCTGTGTTTTCCTACTCTTAGAAGTTTGGGTTTCCCCCTCTTTAGGCTCATTATTCATAGAAGGACTATCCCCCTCCTTTTGCACCTGCACCATAATCTCAACATCTTTCAACTTCTCACTGGTAATCTTTGAATCAGCCACACTTGATCCAAAGGTATTTTCTACCCACTCCTTTTTATTCCCAGCCACTTTTAATGACACTAAAAAGGTGTGTCTATCTTCATTAGCCTCACTCATCTGAATCTCACTACTGCTAACACCTTCCTTACCAATTGAGTTAAAAACTTCAAATTTGTTAGTAGTCTCAGTTTTTCCATTGCTTTCCTTCATGGAATCATCAAATACTTCATTTTTTCCATTATTTGTCAATTGGTTGCTTTGATGCTTTCCTTTGTTTTTGCCAGGATAAGTCACCACCTTGCCACTAGATAAGACCTTTGGCATATACTTCTGAACTAGTCTATTCCATTCGTAATTTTTCCTATAGCCTTGTTGATAAGCTTTTACTGGCTCATCTACCTCAACCTTTTCTTTAACTTTGTCTTCAACTTTATCTGAACCTTTATTCTTTGAATTTAGTTTAGGATGCAATACTTTACAATCATCTTCAGAGTGTCCTTGCAGTTTGCATTCAGTACAATAACTAGAAGTAATCATACTGAATTTTCACCTTCACTTCTCTACACTCCTTCTTTACTTCATCTTCTATTTCCATCATCACAAACATAGGATGATTAGCCAATAAGTCCACCTGAACTTTGACCCTTGCACAATTTTGCCTTGTCTTAATAACAGTAGCCAAGTCTAGTTGCAAAGGTTTTCCAATAGCCGAGGCTAATGTAAATAAAGCTTCTTTAGCAAAAAATGTTGGCAATAAGTTTGGAAAGGAAATCCAAGCCATTGGAATGGATGTTTCTTCATAAATCTTAAAGTTTGAATCATAAATTAGTGGCCTCATTTGATAAGAAAAACCATCTTTTGACTTCAACCAAAAAGCTAAAGTTGAAGATATCTGTTACACCTCGGAAATTCCGTATGTGTTGCTTTGTGGATGGGTTAATGTGAGCTTAAGGTGATTATGAAATCCCTACGAGGTTAAGCGAACGATTAGATAGCTTGAAGTTCATACAATAAGATTTTGAAGTTCTATGAATATGTGAAGTTTAGTTTGTTGAAGAGAGCGAAACGTAAGTCGTGTTCGGAAAGATTCCGTTATGATTGAGCTAATGTTTATGTGGTGATGTTTTAAAGGGATGATATAGAGCCTATTGTATGGCTAATAAAGTATTATACAAGTGTCAAGAAGGTTCCATAAGGATTGGAGATCGAACGAAACGACGGAAACCACTTCAGGGAAATGGAGTTATACGACTACTTATACGGTCCGTATAACTTTATACAGTCCGTATAAATGGTCCGTATAACTCCCATTAGGGAGTTTATTTTCTGTTTGGTGAACCACGACCGCTTATACGGTCCGTACAATATTATACGGACCGTATAAGTGCCCGTGGAAGTCCCGACGGGCTGTTTTTCAATGTTTGTATAAATAGATGCCTTGGGTTCTTTTACTTCATTTTTCATATTCCACAAGTGTTGAGAGCTCAAAAACCTTTCTCTAAACATATTCCACTCAAGTCCAAGATAACATAAAGATCAAAGACTAGAATCAAGTGCTTATTTGTTAGAAAGCTTCCAAGGGTTAGAGGACCACAAGAAATTCCATTGGAGATGAACTAGGGTTTTGGCTCAAGTGAAGTATTTCCACCCGAAGCTTGTTCCTACAACATCTAAGGTACGATTTATGGTATTTCCATGTTGTTTAAGGTATTTTAAAGTTGAAACACTTGGATTGTAAACGAATATAGAAAATGGGTCTTGAATGGGAGAATAGTGATGTTTGTGAGTAGTAGCTTGGGTTGAGTAATGATTCGTGAGATGATATGATTATAATCATGTTATAAATGATGTTAAGAACATGGGATAGACATTGCATATGGACGAATGTAATAGTGTGCTATGACTATGGATATGGGTGACTTGAAGTGAATTGAGAAATATGGATAATGTAGAATGAATAAAGACTATTGTTATGATATTGTGAATGAATTATTTACGTTTGGGAGTGGATATATAATATGGAGGAATGTCGTATAAGTAAAGGAGATGCTGTCCTATTTTCTCTAGCCATAGTCATGTATGCTAGCTATCGATTTCTAATGATAGTATAACTTTAATGAAGGTAGAAGCGTGAGCATTGAAGGAGAACGTGCAAGTGATAGAATAGTTGAACGGAAAGGTATGTAAGGCTAACCCTTCTTTCTTAAGGCATGGTTCTTTTGCCACTCACTTGAATCTTCTATAAGGCTATGATGTCCTTCAAATGATTCTATGTTCAGAGCTATTAAGCTCACGATTCTCGACATGTTACGATTGTACTAAGTTTCTTGTATGACGAGTAAGCCTATAAAGACAGATGTAATGGATGATGATAATGGTGATAATGATGTTGATTATGACTATAATGGTAATGACGATGACGATGATAACAGTAATGATGTTAAAGATGATTATGAGCTATTATGTATATGTGCCTATGTATGACTATTATGGAACCTCGAGCTTATAAGGTCGGGTAGAATGTATATATATACATTTATGTAACGCGCGCGCACCTTTACAGTTGGGTATGGATAACCCTGAAGCCTTGGTAGGGCCAGGTATGTGTAACCTTGAGCCTTGGTTGGCCAAGTATGTATGATAACCGATCCTATCCATGGTCGGGTACGTGAAACACCGAACCTTCGTGGTCGGGCATGCTATATAAATGCTATGTATATGATATGGTTATGTATATGATATAGATATGAGTATAAATACGAATATGATACGAATACGAATAAGACTACATATATGAACACGATTATGGACGCAAGGTAAATGATTACGGATATGGCTGTATGAACACGAATACGCATTAGAAATGGAAAGTCTCCATGAGAAGCACGAAAGTGCTTATGACGATGATTCTACTATCTCCCATCTTATGCTATTTCTCATGTTGCTTATTATGCCTCTATATTGATATTGATCATGCTTTACATACTCAGTACATTCTTCGTACTGACGTCCTTTTGTTTGTGGACGCTGCGTCATGCCCGCAGGTTCCCAGAGAGATAGACTTGATCCATAGCTACATTTCTCAGGGACTACTTAGCGGAGCTCCATTTCATTCGGAGCTATACCTTTTGGTATTGATTCTTTTGTGTACTTAATTATGGGCATAGCGGGGTCCTGTCCCGCCTATATGATATGACATACTCTCCTCGTAGACATGTGTATATAGTTAGGCGTGTTTGGCCTTGTCGGCCTATATTTTGTATATCCTTTTGTTAGCCTCGTCGGCTTTTGTACATTGATGTGGGCTTAGTTGCTAATGTTGATATAAAGGTATTATTGACCAATGGAATTCGTATGATTGATGAATAGAAACGTATGATATAATATGTGGCTCACCTAGATGTGAATGTGAAGGTACGTTAAGAGTTGCCCGGGTGGGCTAGCACCGGGTGCCCGTCGTGGCCCTCCTTTTGGGTCGTGACAAAAGTGGTATCAGAGCATTTCTGTCCCAGGGTGTGTCTACGAGCCGTGTCCAGTAGAGTCTTGGTTATGGGTGTGGTGCGTGCCACACTTATAAACAAGAGCCTGCGGTCATTTTAGGAATGATTGACCTTCTTTCTTCATAACATCGTGCGATAGAGCTATGATATAAGAACTTCCTTCTCCTTAACCGTGTATTGTGTATTTCAGGACATATATGGATATTTCACGCATTTAGGCCCATGCTCAAAATTTGGAAGAAAGTCTACAACTGCAAAGAAGTGAACGTGAGCATGATAGGGGACATAGCAAGAGGGCCAGATCTTCGGGTCCGATGAGTGAGTTTAGAGGCGAGCACAGACAACAGTTTTCTAGGCATTCAGGCTTTTCTATGACTAGTGCGCCTCTACAGTTTTCAGGCCAGAGATTTGATAGATCTACTCGTTCCGGGCCGAATCAGAGTTTTTCGGGATCTCAGTTCAGAGGTGATTTGGGTCAGGAGGGCCACCCGTACAACGATGTTCCCAGTGTGGGAAATTACATTGGGGTCAGTGCCAATTGGGTTCAGAGGTTTGCTATTCTTGTGGTCGACCATGCCATATTATGCGTGATTGCCCCTCAGTTCATGGTAGAGGTAGGACCCAGCCTTTAGGGTCGGTAGCCGGATCTTCATCGTCTGTACTTCCTATGGGGCCAGGTTTACATGCACCAGTCGGTCATGGTAGAGGCAGAGGGAGAGTCCCCAGTTCTAGCGGTCCTCATCACCGTAATTAAGCTTTGGCTGGACGCCAAGATCTTGAGTCTTCTCCTGATGTGGTCACAGGCATATTATCGGTATTTTCTCATGATGTATATGCTTTTATTGATCCGGACTCGACATTATCATATGTTACTCTGTATATTGCGGGTCAATTTAGTGTCGGACCGGAGTCGATCAAACCTTTTGAGGTATATACACCCGTTGGTGAATCGATAATAGCTAGCCGAGTATATAGAAACTGCATAGTTGTGATTTGTGACCATCGTACTATGATTGACTTGCATGAGTTAAAAATGTTAGATTTTGATGTTATTACGGGCATGGATTGGTTGGCTTCTTGTTATGCCAATGTCGATTGTAGAATGAAAGTGGTTCGTTTCCAGTTTCCGGGGGAACCAGTTTTTGAACGGAAAGGGAATACTACGTTACCAAAAGGTAGGCTTATTTCCTATTTAAAGGCAAGGAAAATTATCACGAAAGGATGCATTTATCATCTAGTTCGGGTTCAAGATGTAGAAGCTAAACTGCCGACTCTTCAGTCAGTTCCCGTAGTAAATGAATTTCCGGATGTGTTCCCAGAAGAGCTTCCAGGCCTTCCTCCTGAATGGGAGATTAATTTTGCTATTGATGTATTGCCAGCCACTAAGCCTATATCTATTCCTCCTTGTAGAATGGCTCCCGTAGAATTGAAAGAGTTGAAGGAGCAATTGAAAGACTTACTTGAGAAAGTCTTTATTAGGCCTAGTTCATCCCCGTGGGGAACACCTGTATTGTTTGTCCGAAAGAAAGATGGATCCTTGAGAATGTGCATTGACTATCGGTAATTGAATAAGGTGAATATTAAGAACAAATATCCTCTTCCAAGGATTGATGACTTATTTGATCAATTGCAAGGTTCCAAATGGTTTTCCAAGATAGATTTGAGGTCTGGGTATCATCAAGTGTGAGTTAGGGAGAAAGATATCCCTAAGACAGCCTTCAGAACAAGATATGGCCATTTTGAGTTTCGGGTAATGTCATTTGGGTTAACTAATGCACCGGCAGTATTTATGGATTTGATGAACAACGTGTTCAGGCCCTTCATAGATCTGTTTGTGATTGTATTTATCGATGATATCTTGGTGTATTCTAGATTCGAGGCAGAACATGCAGATCATTTGCGTGCTGTCCTTAGAGTTCTTCAAACTCGAGAGCTATTCGCCAAATTTTCTAAGTGTGAGTTTTGGTTTAACTTAGTGACATTTTTGGGGCACATTGTTGCAGCCGATGGTATTCGGGTATATAGCCAAAAGATTGAGGCCATGAATACTTGGCCAAGGCCCACGACTCCTACGGAGGTTCGTAGATTTCTGGGCTTACCAGGTTATTACAAGAGATTTGTTGAAGGTTTTTCTTCCATTTCTGCACCACTCACAAAGTTGACCCAGAAATCAGCAAAGTTTCAATGGATAGATGCTTGTGAGTGTAGTTTCCAAGAGTTAAAAGATAGATTGACTTCTGCCCCAGTCCTGACACTTCCAGAGGGATTGGAAGGATATGCTGTTTATTGCGATGCTTCAGGCATTGGGCTAGGTTGTGTGTTGATGCAGAAAGGTAAGGTGATTGCGTATGCTTCAAGGCAATTGCGAAAACATGAGAAAAATTATCCAACCCATGATCTAGAATTGGCTGCAGTGGTTTATGCATTAAAGATATGGAGACATTACTTATATGGTGTCCATGTGGATATTTATACAGATCATAAGAGTCTTCAGTATATCTTCAAGCAGAAAGAGTTGAATTTACGGCAACGACGATGGTTGGAATTGCTAAAGGATTATGATGGTGATATCTTATATCACCCCGGAAAGGCAAATGTTGTGGCTGATGCTCTTAGCCGCAGATCTATGGGAAGTTTACATGATGTACGACCAGAGAAGAGAGAAATGGCTCGTGAGCTCCAGCGGTTAGCTAGCCTAGGAGTTCAAGTAGTGGACTCAGGTAGCAGGGGAACTACCATTAAGAATTTAGCAGTCTCGTCGCTAGTAGCGGAAGTGAAAGAGTGACAATACGAATATTCCATGCTAATGCATTACAGAGATACACTCCCTCAGAAGGAGGAGTATCATTTTAGATTGCAGGAGATGGAGTTCTCCGATGCCGAGGCAGATTATGTGTTCCCGATGTGGCAGGTTTACGGCACCAAATATTGAGAGAAGCTCATTGGTCCCGTTATTTTGTCCACCCCGGGGAAACGAAAATGTACCATGATCTTAAATCTATATATTGGTGGAATGGGATGAAGAAAGACATAGCGGAATTCATCGCTCAATGTCCCAACTGTCAACAAGTGAAAATCGAGCACCAAAAGCCGGGCGGATTGTTGCATGCTATAGAAATTCCAACTTGGAAGTGGGAAGAAATCAACATGGACTTCATTACATGCTTACCCCGTTCTCGACGTAAGTATGATTCTATATGGGTGATTGTGGATAGACTCGCGAAGTCAGCTCATTTCTTACCAGTTAGAACGACATATGTGGCGGAAGATTATGCAAAGCTTTATGTTAAAGAGATAGTGCAACTCCATGGTGTCCCAGCATCCATTATCTTTGATAGAGGGACCCAGTTTACAGCTAATTTTTGGAAGTCCTTCCAAGAAGGTTTAGGGACCCAAGTGAGCCTTAGCACAGCATTTCATCCGCAGACTGATGGACAAGCTGAACGTACCATTCAGACTCTTGAGGATATGTTACAGGCATGTATGATAGATTTTGGAGGTAATTGGGATGATCACTTGCCACTCATTGAATTTGCCTATAACAATAGTTATCATTCTAGAATTCAAATGGCACCGTATGAGGCTTTATATAGGCGAAAGTGTAGATCCCCAATTGGGTGGTTCGAGGCAGGAGAGACAAAATTGATAGGGCCAGACTTGGTCCAGCAAGCCATAGAGAAAGTCAGGCTCATACAAGATCGGTTATTAACAGCTCAAAGTCGTCAAAAATCCTATGCGGATAATTGTCGAAGGGACGTAGAGTTCCAAGTGAAAGATTGGGTATTCTTGAAAGTGTCACCAATGAAGGGTGTAATGAGATTTGGCAAAAAGGGGAAGCTTAGTCCCCGGTATATTGGGCCTTATGAGATTATGTGCAAAGTAGGCAAAGTGGCCTATGAGTTAGATCTACCTCGTGATTTAGAGTCAGTTCAACCAGTTTTCCATGTCTCGATGCTTTTTAAATGTGTTGGAGATCCTACTAGGATCATGCCAGTAAATGATGTTCAAGTGACAGAAAAGTTGACTTATGAAGAGGTACCCATTGCCATATTAGATAGGCAAGTATGGAGGCTTAGAAATAAAGAGGTGGCCTCAGTTAAGGTTTTATGGAGAAACAATAAACGAGAAGAAATGACATGGGAAGCGGAAGAAATTATGAAATCCAAGTACCCGCATTTATTTCAGCCCCTAGAAGAGATTAAAGATGAGACGTCAAGATTATAAGGTATGTATGTTTTCCTTTTTATGCATTTGGGTCGTGTGTGGCCAAATTCTATTACTATTATGTTGTGGCCCTGTGAGGCATTATTATTATGGGCTGTTGTGATAGGATGGTAGTGCCATATCATAGGGGAAACTCTGGAAAATTTTTTATAGAATGCCCGAAGACTTAACATTCGAGAACGAATGTTCTTAAGGGGGGAAAAATGTTACACCTCGGAAAATCCGTATGTGTTTCTTTGTAGATGGGTTAATGTGAGCTTAAGGTGATTATGAAATCCCTACAAGGTTAAGCGAAGGATTAGATAGCTTGAAGTTCGTACAATAAGATTTTGAAGTTGTATGAATATGTGAAGTTTAGTTTGTTGAAGAGAGCGAAACGTAAGTCGTGTTCGGAAAGATTCCATTATGATTGAGCTAATGCTTATGTGGTGATGTTTTAAAGGTCTGATATAGAGCCTACTGTATGGCTAATAAAGTATTATACAAGTGTCAAGAAGGTTCTATAAGGATTGGAGATCGAACGAAACGACGGAAACCATTTCAGGGAAATGGAGTTATACGACCACTTATACGGTCCGTATAACTTTATACGGTCCGTGTAAATGGTCCGTATAACTCCCAGCAGGGAGTTGATTTCCTGGTTGGTGAACCACGACCGCTTATACGGTCCGTACAATATTATACGAACCGTATAAGTGCCCGTGGAAGTCCCAACAGGCTGTTTTTCTATGTTTGTATAAATAGATGCCTTGGGTTCTTTTACTTCATTTTTCATATTCCACAAGTGTTGAGAGCTCAAAAACCCTTCTCTAAACATATTCCACTCAAGTCCAAGATAACATAAAGATCAAAGACTAGAATCAAGTGCTTATTTGTTAGAAAGCTTCCAAGGGTTAGAGGACCACAAGAAATTCCATTGGAGATGAACTAGGGTTTTGGCTCAAGTGAAGTATTTCCACCCGAAGCTTGTTCCTACAACATCTAAGGTACGATTTATGGTATTTCCATGTTGTTTAAGGTATTTTAAAGTTGAAACACTTGGATTGTAAACGAATATAGAAAATGGGTCTTGAATGGGAGAATAATGATGTTTGTGAGTAGTAGCTTGGGTTGAGTAATGATTCGTGAGATGATATGATTATAATCATGTTATAAATGATGTTAATAACATGGGAAAGACATTGCATATGGACGAATGTAATAGTGTGCTATGACCATGGATATGGGTGACTTGAAGTGAATTGAGAAATATGGATAATGTAGAATGAATAAAGACTATTGTTATGATATTGTGAATGAATTATTTACGTTTGGGAGTGGATATATGATATGGAGGAATGTCGTATAAGTAAAGGAGATGCTGTCCTATTTTCTCTAGCCATAGTCATGTATGCTAGCTATCGATTTCTAATGATAGTATAACTTTAATGAAGGTAGAAGCGTGAACATTGAAGGAGAACGTGCAAGTGATAGAATAGTTGAATGGAAAGGTACGTAAGGCTAACCCTTCTTTCTTAAGGCTTGGTTCTTTGGCCACTTACTTAAATCCTCTATAAGTCTATGATGTCCTTCAAATGATTCTATCTTCAGAGCTATTAAGCTCACGATTCTCGACATGTTACGATTGTACTAAGTTCCTTATATGACAATGGATGACAATAATAGTGATAATGATGTTGATGACGACTATAATGGTAATGACGATGATGATGACAATGATAATAGTAATGATGTTAAAGATGCTTATGTGCTATTATGTATATGTGCCTATATATGACTATTATGGAACCCCGAGCTTATAAGGACGGGTAGAATGTATATATATACATTTATGTAACACGCGCCCACCTCTGCAGTTGGGTATGGATAACCCTGAAGCCTTGGTAGGGCCAGGTATGTGTAACCTTGAGCCTTGGTTGGCCAAGTATTTATGATAACCGAGCCTAGCAATGGTCGGGTACGTGAAACACCGAACCTTCGTGGTCGGGCATGCTATATAAATGCTATGTATATGATATGGTAATGTATATGATATATATATGAGTATGAATACGAATATGATACGAATACGAATAAGACTACGTATATGAACACGATTATGGACACAAGGTAAATGAATACGGATATGGCTGTATGAACACGAATCCGCGTTAGAAATGGAAAGTCCCCATGAGAAGCAAGTAAGTGCTTATGACGATGATTCTACTATCTCCCATCTTATGCTATTTCTCATGTTTTTTATTATGCCTCTATATTGAAATTGATCATGCTTTACATACTCAGTACATTCTTCGTACTGACGTCCTTTTGTTTGTGGACGCTGCATCATGCCCGTAGGTTCCCAGGGAGACAGACTTGATCCATAGCTACATTTCTCAGGGACTACTTAGCGAAGCTCCATTTCATTCGGAGCTATAGCTTTTGTTATTGATTCTTTTGTGTACATAATTATGGGCATAGTGAGGTCCTGTCCCGCCTATATGATATGACATACTCTCCTTAGAGGCTCGTAGACATGTGTATATAGTTAGGCGTGTTTGGCCTTGTCGGCCTATATTTTGTATATCATTTTGTTAGCCTCGTCGGCTTATGTACATTGATGTGGGCTTAGTTGCTAATGTTGATAGAAAGGTATTGTTGCCCAATGGAATTCGTATGATTGATGAATAGAAACGTATGATATAATATGTGGCTCACCTAGATGTGAATGTAAAGGTACGTTAAGAGGTGCCCGGGTGGGCTAGCACCGGGTGCCCATCGCAGCCCTCCAGTTGGGTCGTGACAATATCCTGATGAAATCCTCTAATAAATTGCAACGAATCAACATATGCCTGTTCGTAAAGAATCCAACCTTACAACCACCTTTTGCACCACATTGTTTAGGAATGATATTTCTCAGTTCTTCCATCTCAGGCAATCCATATGAGAATTTATCAACAATAGCATATTGTAAATTCTCTATAATCTCCATTCTTTCAACTTCAGACGACAACCACTTCACATGTGGTATTCTTTCTACATATTGAGCCTTTTTCACCGGGATAGGATCACATGCAATCGTAGAAGTCGACTCTTTGACGTTAAGAACTTTATGGACATAATTGGCTTGAACATTGTCTATCACATTCGGGACAATATAGTTGGTAGCGGAAGGTTTCGTTTTAGGGAAGGATGGGAAATCATCAAAAAGGGTGGTGGTCAAAGGTTAGTCAGCGGCTGTTGACGGCTGACTAGGGACCATCGGTGCATTAGGTTAGGGTTACTAGGTTTAGGGTTAGCATGGGGAGGTTTGTATCTTAGAGGACTGAGAGTGTTTTTTTAAATGAATGAATCATGTCAGTATACGGTGTTCTATGATACACTGTCAGTATATGATATATACCATGTGAGTATCATATAGGACTCAAGTATTTTTTGAATGAATAAAACAGTCTTTAATGATACCTATCAGTATATGATATACTATGAGGGTACCATAGTATACTACAATAGTGTATTTCAACTGCTGCTGATTTGGTATACTATATGATAGAATAAGTCATTTTTTGACAATTGATATGGGGAAAAAGATGCACTATATCAATTATCTTTTTTATTTATACATCCAAAAAAAAAAAGGAAAAGAAAAAAAAGAGCCAAAGGTGTGTAGAATTAGATTATGAAAAAAATGAAATACAGAATTTTTTTTTTAAAACTAAATGAAATTAGAAAAGGATAAAAAAGAAAAAAAATTATTTATAAAAATATATTTTCTATTAATTATGGTTTTAAGCTAGTGATTTTAGTATTTCTCTTAATTACTTCTTGTCGTAGTCTAATTATTTAACTATTCTATGTTCTTATTAGTCTAAAAATAGCTAGCTATTATATTTATTTTAATTTTTAAAAAGTAAAATAAAAAGACAAAATAGAAATAGCAAATAAAGAAAAAGTTAAAAAGTAACCAAAAATAGAAATGAAAAAGAAAAGGACAAAAAGCAATAAAGTACTACAGCATAAGAAAAAAAGCAACAAAGTATTGCAGCATTGACATTATGATGATGTTAGCCCGAAAAAGAGAATAAGAAATGGAAGCACACGGGTAAATATTTTGAGTGGCATCAAAGCAAAGGGGTATGAGAGTGTAAATAGTTTCTCTTCAATTGAGGTAGCTGCAAATGACAAGAAACAACCTGTGGTAACCCCAAGGGTTGTTTGTCACGACCCGTCTAGAGGGCCGCGACGAACACCCGGTGCTAGCCCACCCGGGCACCCCCTTAACTTACACTTATACTTACATCTAGGTGAGCCACATAATTAAACATACATTTCTTTCCATCAATCACGCTAGTCCCATTGGACGACAACATCTTTAAATCATCATTGGCAGCTATGCCACATCAATATACATGGGCGGACAAGACTATCAAAATGATATACAAAATATAGGCCGACAAGGCAAGACATATCTAACCATATACACGTGACTACGACCCTCTAAGAAGAGCATAACATATCACATGAGCGGGACAGGACCCCACTATGCCCATAATTATGTACAAAAAAGAATAAGTACCCAAAAGCTATGGCTCAGAATGAAATGGAGCTCTGCTATGAAATCTCTAAGAAAGCAGCTACGGGTCAAGTCTGTCTCCCTGTGCACCTGCGGGCATGACGCAGCGTCCACAAACAAAAGGACGTCAGTACGAAGAATACACTGAGTATGTAAAGCATGATCAATATCGATATAGAAGCATAAATAGAAACATAAGAAATAGCATAGAATGGGAGATGGCAATATCATCGTCATGGGCACTTACTTGCCTTTCATAGTAACTTTACATGGCTAATACGTATTTGTGTACATACATCATTATCCGTGTCCATAATCGTATCCGTACCATATTTGTACTCGTATTCTATATATATATATATATATATCCTTACCCGCGTTCATATCATATCACATTATCATATCATATACATAGCATACCCGACCACGTAGAATCGGTGTTTCATACATACTTGGCCAACCAAGGCTCAAGGTCACACATACCTGGCCCTACCAAGGCTTCAGGGTTACATCTACCTAGCCCTGCCAAGGCGTCAGGGTTGTTCGTACCATCTGTAGAGGTGTGCGCGCGTTACGTAATCATATGCATACTTATTTACATATCTTACCCGGCCTCATAAGCTCGGGGTTCCACAATTGTCATACATAGATACATATACATAATAACTCATAAGCATCTTTTCTATTAACATCATTATCATAATCGTCATCGTTATTACCATTATAATTGTCATTAATATAGTTATCACTATTATCGTCATTCATCTCATCTACCTTAATTGGCCTACTCGTCATGCGAGGAATTTAGTACAATCGTAACATATCGAGAATCATAAGCTTAGTAGCTTGAAGATAGGGGAATTTGGAGAATATCATAAGCTCGTAGAAGATTTAGATGTTTGGCCAAAGAACCATGCCTTATGAAAGAAGGGTTAGCCTTACATACCTTTCCGTTGAACTATTCTACACTTGCACGTTCTCCTTAAACGATCGTGTTTCTACCTTCATTAAAGTCATACTATCATTAGAATCGATAGCTAGCATTCATGACTAAACTAGAGAAAATCAGACAGCATCTCCTTTATTTATACGACATTCCTCCATAACGTATATCAATTCCCAAACGTCAATAATACATTCACAATACTATAACGTTAGTCATTATTCATCCACATTATCCATATTCTAGACTTACTTCAAATCACCCATATCCATGGCCATAACGTACAATGTCGTCCATTTACATACATTATTCGTCTCATGTTCTCGACATCATTCATAACACATTTACATCGCAATATATCAAGAACCATAACTCAATTCAAACTAATTCTCAAAATGGCACTATTCCACATTCATGACCCATTTTACTATACCCTTCTGCAACCCAAGCATTTCAACTCTTAAATACCTTAAACAACATAGAAATACCATAAATCTTACCTTAGATGTCGTAGGAAGAAGCTTTGGTTGATAATACTCCACTTGAGCAAAAACCCTAGTTTTCCTCTATGAGATTCCTTGACTTGAATGATCCTTAATGGGTTTGCTTACACTTGATTCACTTGTTTTATGTTGTTCATCACCAAATATCCTTAAATTCTTGTGGAGTATGTGTAGAGAGATGTTTTAGAGAGAAGGGGTGTGAAGTGGAAGTGAAATGAAATAAGCCTTGGTCCCCTTATTTAATGACTTAAAAATCTGATTTGAAGTGCACAGTGGTCGTAAACCCAGTTTACCCCGTATTCCAGTTTACGGTTCGTATTCTGTGGGCGTATTTAAGCATAAAAGAACCAGAAAGTCAGGCTGAGACATGGTGATTTACGATCGCAGTTTACGGGCCGTATTCCAAGTCGTATTGAACCATTTGAACATTTGACAGAAAGTTAAAGTTTTGGAAGTCAAAATACGACATGGTAGTTTACGGTCCGTATTTCATTTTACGTCCAACTGGCCAAAGTGCAAATCTGTAACTTTCCACATTCTCAGAACCTATAGTTAGTCATTATGGAGCATAACCTATCTCTTATTGCAACTTCCTTTGGAATCTCACTTAGGGTCATCAAATGTCATTTCTTACTTACGGAAATATCGGATACTCGTACTCCTCGCTAGTCCATTCACTTGTGCAACAACGGAGGATTTTTCTGAGGTGTAACATTCTCCCCCCCTTAAGAACATTCGTCCTCAAATGTTAAAGTCTTCGGGAATTCTATAAAAATTTCGCCAGAGTTTCCCCTATAATATGGCACTACCACCCTGTCAAAACAACCCATAATAACAATGCCTCACAGGGCCACAACATAATAGCAATAAGAATTGGCCACACACGACCAAAAAGCGCAAAAGGAAAACATACATACCTTATGATATTGATATCTCATCTTGGATCCCTTCCAAGGGCTGGAATAAATGCGGGTATCATGATCGCATACTTTCTTCCGCTTCCCATGTCATTTCCTATCGTTTACTGCCTCTCCATAAAACCTTAACTGAGGCCACTTCTTTGTTTCTAAGCCTCCGTACTTGCCTTTCTAGTATGGCAATGGGTACCTCTTCATAAGTCAACTTTTCTGTCACCTGCACATCACTTAATGGTATGATCTTAGTAGGATCTCCAATACATTTTCGAAGCATCGAGACATGGAAAACTGGATGGACCGACTCCAAATCTGGAGGTAAATCTAACTCGTAGGCCACTTTGCCTATCTTTCGTACAATCTCATAAGGCCCAATGTACCGGGTACTAAGCTTCCCCTTTTTGCCAAATCTAATAACGCCTTCATTGGCGACACTTTCAAGAACACCCAATCTTTCACTTGGAACTCTAAGTCTCTTCGACGATTATCCGCATAAGACTTTTGACGACTTTGGGCTTCTAACAACCGAACTTGTATGAGCTTGACTTTTTATATATCTTGCTGGACCAAGTCTGGTCCTGTCAATCTAGTCTCTCTAGTTTCAAACCTGCCAATCGGGGATCTACACTTTCGCCCATATAAAGTTTCATACGGTACCATTTGAATGCTAGAATGGTAATTATTACTGTAAGCAAATTCAATAAGTGGCAAATGATCATCCCAATTACCTCCAAAATCTATCATACATGCCCGCAACATATCTTCCAGAGTCTGAATGGTGCGTTCTGCTTGCCCATCGGTCTGTGGGTGAAATGCCGTGCTAAGGCGCACTTGGGTTCCTAAACCCTCTTGGAAAGACTTCCAAAAATTAGCCGTGAACTGAGTCCCTCTATCGGAAATAATAGATACTGGAACACCATGGAGTCTCACTATCTCTTTAAGATAAAGCTTTGCATAATCTTCTGCCACATAGGTCGTCCTGACGGGTAAGAAATGAGCTGACTTTGTGAGTCTATCCACAATCACCCATATGGAATCATACTTACGTCAAGAATGGGGTAAGCCTGAAATGAAGTCCATATTAATCACTTCCCATTTCCAAGTTGGGATTTTCATAGCTTGCAACAATCCACCCGGCTTTTGGTGCTCGATTTTCACTTGTTGACAATTAGGACATTGAGCTACGAATTTCGCTATATCTTTCTTCATTTCATTCCACCAATATATAGACTTGAGGTCATGATACATTTTCGTCGCTCCGGGGTGAACAGAATAACGGGAATAATGAGATTCCCTCAATATCTGGTGGCGTAAACCTGCCACATCGGGAACACATAATCTGCCTCGGCATCGGCCAACTTCGTCTCCTGAAATATCAAATGATGACTCCTCTTTCTGAGGGAGTGTATCTCTGTACTGCATTAGCATGGAATCTTCGTATTGTCGTTCTTTCACTTCTGCAACTAGCGACGAGACAGCTGAATTTTGAATATTAGCTCCCCTGCTACCTGAGTCCACCACTCGAACTCCTAGGCTAGCTAACCGCTGGAGCTCACGGGCCATTTTTGTTATATCCCGTGTTTTCACACCTTTGGAAAATTGGAAATAATTTGGACTTGTATGAAATAAGGTCATAATTGAATTTATGTAACCCTTGAGTTGTTATGAAAGAATATTAATATGGAAGTGTCGAGGAACGCTAAGGGCAAATTTGGGATTTCGAAAATTAGTTTCGGGAATTACAAAACGGGAATTATAATCCATTGGGCCCAAATAATTGAAAGAAAAATTTGGGCCCAACTCAAAAGGGGTGGCCGGCCAACATACTTGGCCCAAACCCAAGTCACATGGCAACCACGTGACAATTTAATTAAGGGGCTATTATATACATTGGAAAGTTCAAGAAAAACTTAGAAGACAAGAAAAACAAAGCAAGAGAGGAGAAAGAGAAGAGGGTTCGGGTTTGGTGAGCAAAAATTAGCCACCAAAAATATTGTTCTAAAAATTTTGCTCTTGTTGGATTTCCACTAATTCAAGGCCCCTTTGCAACTTGGTGTAGTTGGTTTGGAAGGAAGAAGTCTTGTTTCTTCAAGTTGACCCTATATTCAAGTGAAGAAGATTGAGTAAAAAGGTAAGAAATTATCCCTTGTTCTTGTGTTATGAAGTTTTGTTTGTGTTGTAGAATGTGTTGATTATATGGAAAAATGGAAGTTTGTAATGTGGGTTTGGAATTGGAGGTGTAGCCGTGTGTATATATATGTTGTATAGCCAAAATGTATAGAATTCATGCTATATTCTAGTCGTGATTGTGATGAAATGCTTATGGGAATTGAAAGTTGGATGAATTTAGTTGATATGGAAAAATAAGCATATGGCCGTGTGGTATATTGGATTTGGGATAGAAATGAGTTAAGTTGTTTAGTGTGTTAGTATGTTGTTGTGATGTTTGTAATGTAAATGAAGTTAGAATGATATAAGTTTGTATTGAATTGGAATGTAGAAACTTATGTCGTTTTAGTATGATTTTCCGACATTAAGGAAATGAAGTTGTTTGGTTGTGAATTATGATGATCATTGATGAAATTGGAAGTTGGAAACTTGTTATGAAATTGTATGCCAAAGATTTGATGTTTTCCATAAATTATGACTTTGGCGGAAAGTTGTATATTATGTATATTAAGTGTATAACTTAAGGAAAATGATATGAAATGTCTCTAAATCTATATTGTGATGATCTTGAGTGATAATGGATGTGAAATCATTGATATTAGTGAAGGTTTGGATTAGAATGAAAGTTATGCCAACTTGTGAGAAAAATGACTAGTTGAAGGATATTTGTGTTTTTGATGTTCTTGGTTGATGTTAATTTTGTCGTTTGGGTTGTTGTTGATGATTTCTAGCCGAGTTGAATTCTCGGGGTGCTATATGTATAGGGGAAGTGCTGCCGAAATTTCGGTAGACAAATATGCTTTAAGTTGGAATAATGGTATTCATAACTCACAATTGGTAAACTTGACCAATTGCAGTTTTTCGACGAAACGGGAAGTGAGATTGGAAAGGCTTAAGGAGCGTGAAAGGTATGTAAAGCTACCCCGATCCTTCTTTTGGCATGTCTAAGTGTTTTATGATCGGATTCGGGCCTCAAAAGACCTTCTTGGCCATCGGAATCCGCAAGAGAAAATCTCAGTTTTTCCTTCAGTAGAATTGAACCATTTTGATATGCTTTTCCTGAAATTATGCAAACTTTCTCTAAACTCCTTGAAAAGCTATAGAATGTCCGTAGAACCTTTATAGGTGACCCCATAAGCTTAAAGGGCGTAATTTGAGCCCACCGCCTTGCTTGTTCCGAGGTGGGCCCGCTATTCCCGGTTTTGCCCTTAATGTACTAAAGTCCCCTTTTTGAACGATTTTTGAAAGAAACGTTTCGACTACCTTTTTAATTACCTAACTAATATGGTTTTAAATATTCCATTAAGTCTGATAAATTGTTTTGATACTCGAAACTCATTTACTATGATTCCTTCCGACTTCATCGGATCGGTTTGTCTTTGATATGCCTCATCGAGTCTATGGAAACATTTATGATATTTTACTTGCATTAGTTTCTCACGACTCTATTCGTGGATGCCCCAATGTTTCCCACACTGAGCCCGGGCCAGGATATGTTGTCAAGCGTAATCCCCTGCATTGTTCGCCGTGCCTCGATGTGAGGGGGCAGGTATATGCGTACATGGGTTTGTGGAGTATGATGTGCCATGTACGTTTGTTCTGATATGATTTACTATGGCCATCTGATATGACATATTATGTTACGGGGTTATGCCCCTATTCTGATTCTTCTGTGTTGTGGCACCAGCGTCGGGAGGGTGGCCACGTTCTGTCTGCCGAGTCCCTTGGCAGGGGCCGGATTTGATATGACATATGTTCTGTACACACTCTACATGTTTTGGAAATATGTATCTGATACTTTGGATTTTCCGTTTACTTTCTGTATGTTCTGCACCAGTTATGATTTTGTTTCTGCAACTCAGGCTTTACATATTCGGTACATATTTCGTACTGACCCCCTTTCTTCGGGGGCTGCGTTTTCATGCCGCGCAGGTACCGACGACAAGTTTGCTGATCCGTCTGCTTAGGATCTCATTCTGCTATTCTTGGAGCGCTCTTTTATTCAGAGCCATCTTTTGGTATAGTATGTCACTTCTATATATGTATATTCTCGTTCATGGGTACGGCGGGGCCCTGTCCCGTCATATGATTCTGTCGGTTTGTTAGAGGTGTGTGGACATGTTGTGGGTTGGGATCTTTCTGTACAGTTGGGTGCTTATGTTGTGTTTGGGCGATCCCATTCGCCGCGGCGGCCGGTCCGCATATATTTAAATGTTGCTTTGTTGGCCCTGTGTGGCCTTTGTTGGTATTTTCTACGTGCAGGATATATGGGATAGTCCGTAAAACAAAGGAAACTCTGTCGAAATTTTTCTAACAATTAGCTAAATTTGAAATAAAGCCTTGTCGGCTTCTGCCATATACTAGAATGCGTTTGAGTGCCCAGATCGGGCACTAGTCATGGCCTACGGGGTTGTGTCGTGACAAAACTGGTATCAGAGCGGTTCGTCCTCGGAATGTCTACAGACCGTGTCTAGTAGAGTCTTGTTTATCGGTGTGTTGTGCACCATACCTATAAACAGGAGGCTACAGGTCATTTAGGATACTACCCTTCTTTCAATCTTAGATCGTGCGATAGAGCTGTGTTATCAGGATGATTCCTCCCTAACGAATTGTTACATTTGCAGTTATGCCTCCAAAAAAGGCGACAGCGGCCCAAAAGGCCAAGGCAGCAGCTGTGGGAGAGACTAGTTGGGCCCAGAGGGTTACCAGGGCCCATGCTCATATTGCTTCTGATATTTTGCCCCCGGCAGAGGGCTTTTCCACCCCGCCACACGTAGAGGATATTGGAGCAGCAGCGGCTGCAGGTCGAGGGGCGGCTCCACCGCCAGCTCCCGAGATTCCAGTACCTGAGCCTCCAGCTCCATGGCCAGGGACTGAGGATCAGACTATGAGAGAGGCAGTCCAGCTATTGACTAGACTTGTGGCAGGACAGGTTCAGGGGCACGGACTGGGAGGTGACCGGGCTTACAGGCGTGACAGTTCGAGAGCCCGTGAGTTCTTGACTTGTGGCCCTCCAGAGTTCTTCGGGACAAAGCCCGAGGAGGATCCCGAGGAGTTCATCAGGAAGATGCGGCGCACCTTACAGTTTATTAATGCTTCCGCGACAGAGTCAGTCACATTGGCTTCTTACCGGTTGTATGATATAGCGGCAAATTGGTACGAGTCATGGGAGTTATCCAGAGGCGACGGCGCTCCCCCAGCAGTTTGGGATGATTTTTCTCAGGCTTTTCTTAGCCACTTTCTGCCTCCGGAGTTACGGCGGGCCAAGGCTGACAGATTCTTATTGCTGAGGCAGAGGGGTCGCAGTGTTCGAGAGTATAGTATGGAGTTCGACTCATTAGCCCGATACGCACCTGCTGCGGTAGCTACTATGGCTGACAGGATGCACAGGTACATTATGGGGCTGGACAGTTATTTTGTCGATAGTTGTTTGGTATTGGCTACTCAGCCCGGCATGGATATTGCCCGGATTCAGGCCCACGCCCAGGGCATGGAGGACCGTCATAGGGAGCGTTAGCCTGATAGGAGCCAGGATCGGAGACAGCCCAAGAGGGCCAGATCATCTGGGTATTCTGGAGATTCTCGGGGCAGGCAGCCTCAGCAGCCTCAGCAGCCGCAGCAGCCTAGCAGACATCTATCCCAGCCGGCACAGAGCGCACCTCCACAGCCTACAGGTCGCAGATTTGATAGCCCAGGTTATTCAGGAGCAGGTCAGAGCTCCAGGGGTTCTGGTCAGACGAGGCCACCTAGGCCTCAGTGTTCTTATTGTGGCAGATACCATCCTGGGGAGTGCTACAGAGCCACCGGTGCATGTTTTTCTTGTGGCCGTCAGGGCCATTCTGTGAGAGATTGCCTGAATAAGGGTAGTTCGGGTGGTGCAGCGCAGCCTACCGGATCAGCCGCCGGGTCTTCATCTTCATCAGTGGCTATGCGCCCTACGGGGCCAGGTACTTCAGCACCAGCGGGTCGCGGCAGAGGCCGTGGTGGAGCTTCTAGTACTAGCGGTCCTTCGAACCGCATCTATGCTCTGTCCAGCCGCCAGGATCAGGAGGCATCGCCTAATGTCGTTACAGGTACATTATTGGTTTTCTCTCGGTCTGTGTATGCATTTATTGATCCAGGTTCGACTTTGTCATATATTTCGCCTCTGGTTGCTTGTAAAATTGGTATAACATCTGAACCTATAGAGCCGTTTGAGGTAGCCACACCGATTGGGGACTTTATTGTAGCAAAACAGGTATATAAGGACTGTTCTGTAATTGTATGTGGCCGTGACACTAAGGCATATCTGGTGGAGTTAGGTATGGTCGAGTTCGATGTTATTATGGGAATGGACTGGCTAGCTTCCTGTTATGCTAATGTTGATTGCCAAAATAAGGTAGTTCGTTTCCAGTTTCCTGTGGAGCCAGTTATAGAATGGGCCGGTAATACAGCATCGCCGAAAGGTAAGTTTATTTCATACCTTAAGGCAAAGAAAATGATCAGAAAGGGTTATTTTTATCATCTGGTTCGGGTACAAGACTTGACAGCAGAAACGCCGGCTCTTCAGTCAGTTCCCGTGGTTAATGAATTTCCAGATGTGTTCCCAGAAGAGCTTCCAGGCCTTCCTCCAGAGCGGGAGATAGATTTTACTATTGATTTGCTTCCAGATATTCAACCGATATCTATTCCCCCGTACAGAATGGCACCGGAAGAATTGAAAGAACTGAAAGAGCAGTTGAAGGATCTGTTAGAAAAAGGCTTCATTAGACCCAGCACTTCGCCTTGGGGAGCCCCGGTATTATTTGTGCGTAAGAAAGACGGGTCGTTGCGTATGTGTATTGATTATCGACAGCTGAATAAAGTAACCATAAAGAATAAATACCCCCTCCCCAGAATTGACGATTTGTTTGATCAGTTGCAGGGGCGCCAAGTATTTCTCGAAGATAGATCTTCGGTCGGGCTATCATCAGGTACGGGTACGGGAGGCCGATATTCCTAAGACAGCATTCTGGACCAGATATGGGCATTATGAATTCAGAGTTATGTCTTTTGGGCTGACTAATGCTCCTGCGGTATTCATGGATTTAATGAACCGGGTATTCAGGCCATTCTTGGATATGTTCGTAATTGTATTTATCGATGATATTCTGGTTTATTCTCGATCCGAGGCAGAGCACGCAGATCATCTGAGAGTGGTATTGGGGGTACTTCGGCGTCAGAAATTATATGCAAAATTTTCTAAATGTGAATTCTGGCTGGCTTTAGTGGCATTTTTGGGGCATATTATTGCAGCTGATGGTGTCCGGGTGGATACACAGAAGATTGAGGCCGTGAAAAATTGGCCCAGACCCACGACGCCCACAGAGGTACGTAGTTTCCTGGGGTTAGCAGGCTATTACAGAAGATTTGTGGAAAATTTTGCTTCGATTTCAGCGCCTTTGACAAGGCTAACTCAGAAGGGAGCCAAGTTTCAGTGGACTGATGCTTGCGAACGAAGCTTCCAGTTGCTGAAAGAGAAGCTGACCACAGCCCCAGTTCTGACTCTTCCAGAGGGACCCGATGGATATGTTATTTATTGTGACGCTTCTGGCGTGGGATTGGGCTGTGTATTGATGCAGCACGGCAGAGTTATAGCTTATGCTTCTCGGCAATTGAAAAAGCATGAAAAAAATTATCCTACTCACGATCTGCAGCTTGCAGCGGTGATCCATGCCTTGAAGATATGGAGACATTATTTATATGGCGTTCATGTTGATATATACAGATCATAAGAGTCTCCAGTATATTTTCAGGCAGAAAGAGCTTAATTTGCGGCAGCGGAGGTGGCTGGAGCTCCTGAAAGACTATGATGTGGATATTCTGTATCATCCGGGCAAGGCTAATGTTGTTGCAGATGCGCTTAGCCGGAAATCTATGGGCAGCTTGGTCGATTTACAGCCAGACAGGAGAGAGATAGTACGTGACATTCATCAGTTGGCTAATCTTGGGGTTCGTCTGGCCGATTCTGGAGGTACACGGATTTCTGTCCGAGGGGTTTCTGAATCATCTATTAAGGAAGATATCAAACGGCATCAATATGAAGATCCTGTTTTGGCACGATACAGAGACATAGCCTATGATAAGGAGAAGACTCCGTTCGAGTTCACTCCGGACGGGACTTTATTATTCAGGGGCAGGTTGTGTGTACCTGATATTGCAGGTCTTCGGCAGCAGGTTATGAGCGAGGCACATTATGCTCGCTATTCGGTCCATCCTGGGTCTACGAAGATGTACCATGATCTCCGATGCTTATACTGGTGGGATGGCATGAAACGGGATATCGCAGAATTCGTCGCCTAGTGTCCCAATTGTCAACAGATCAAAATTGAACACCAGAAACCGGGTGGACTGTTGCAGGAAATGGAAATTCCGACGTGGAAGTGGGAGATCATTAATATGGACTTCATTACAGGGTTGCCTCGCACTCCACGGAAGTATGATTCCATCTGGGTTATTGTTGATAGGCTGACAAAATCAGCCCATTTTCTCCCCGTCAGGACTACTTATTCCGCCGAGGATTATGCCAGGCTTTATATTAAAGAAATAGTGAAGCTTCATGGAGTTCCTATATCTATTATCACTGACAGAGGTGCTCAGTTCACGGCGAACTTCTGGAGATCTTTTCAGGAAGGATTAGGGACTCAGCTGAGCCTGAGCACAGCTTTCCATCCTCAGAGTGACGGACAGGACGAGCGCACTATCCAGACGCTTGAAGATATGTTGCGAGCCTGTGTTATTGATTTCAGAGGTAGCTGGGAGGATCACTTGCCATTGATTGAATTTTCTTATAATAACAGCTACCATTCCAGCATCAAGATGGCTCCGTACGAGGCTTTATATGGTAGGAAATGCAGGTCACCTATCGGCTGGTTTGATATTGGCGAGACAGAATTAATCGGCCCAGATATGATCCAGCAGGCCGTTGATAAGGTGAAACTTATTCGGGAACGACTATTGGCAGCCCAGAGTCGACAGAAATCATACGCTGACAAACGACGTCGTCCTTTGGAATTCCAGGTTGGTGATTGGGTATTTCTGAAGGTATCGCCTATGAAAGGCGTAATGCGGTTCGGCAGAAAGGGTAAGCTTAGTCCGCGTTATATTGGGCCTTATCAGATTATTAGAAAAATTGGAAATGTCGCCTATGAGTTAGATCTGCCATCAGATTTGGAAGCGGTACATCCGGTATTCCATGTGTCTATGCTCCGCAAATGCATTGGTGATCCCTCCAGGATATTTCCTGCGGATGATATTCAGGTGACGGAGCAGTTATCTTACGAGGAGCAGCCCGTAGCCATTTTGGAACGCCAGGTAAGAAAGCTCCGGAATAAGGATGTAGCCTCTGTTAAGGTGCTGTGGCGGAATAATAATAGGGAGGAAATGACCTGGGAGTCCGAGGAAGAAATGAAGAAGAAATATCCTCATCTGTTCCCTATGCCCACAGGTAACCTTGAATCCCTACTTAATTTCATTTCAATGCCAATCGTATGTCATATGTGTTGTTTGTAACCATGAACTCCCCCAAAGTGTTTTCAAACCCTATAAGATTAATTTTACATTCGAGGACGAATGTTCTAAAGGGGGGGAGGATGTTATATCCCGTGTTTTCACACCTTTGGAAAATTTGAAATAATTTGGACTTGTATGAAATAAGGTCATAATTGAATTTATGTAACCCTTGAGTTGTTATGAAAGAATATTAATATGGAAGTGTCGAGGAACGCTAAGGGCAAATTTGGGATTTCGAAAATTAGTTTCGGGAATTACAAAACGGGAATTATAATCCATTGGGCCCAAATAATTGAAAGAAAAATTTGGGCCCAACTCAAAAGGGGTGGCCGGCCAACATACTTGGCCCAAACCCAAGTCACATGGCAACTATATGACAATTTAATTAAGGGGCTATTATATACATTGGAAAGTTCAAGAAAAACTTAGAAGACAAGAAAAACAAAGCAAGAGAGGAGAAAGAGAAGAGGGTTCGGGTTTGGTGAGCAAAAATTAGCCACCAAAAATATTGTTCTAAAAATTTTGCTCTTGTTGGATCCACTAATTCAAGGCCCCTTTGCAACTTGGTGTAGTTGGTTTGGAAGGAAGAAGTCTTGTTTCTTCAAGTTGACCCTATATTCAAGTGAAGAAGATTGAGTAAAAAGGTAAGAAATTATCCCTTGTTCTTGTGTTATGAAGTTTTGTTTGTGTTGTAGTATGTAGAAATGTGTTGATTATATGGAAAAATGGAAGTTTGTAATGTGGGTTTGGAATTGGAGGTGTAGCCGTGTGTATATATATGTTGTATAGCCAAAATGTATAGAATTCATTCTATATTCTAGTCGTGATTGTGATGAAATGCATATGGGAATTGAAAGTTGGATGAATTTAGTTGATATGGAAAAATAAGCATATGGCCGTGTGGTATATTGGATTTGGGATAGAAATGAGTTAAGTTGTTTAGTGTGTTAGTATGTTGTTGTGATGTTTGTAATGTAAATGAAGTTAGAATGATATAAGTTTGTATTGAATTGGAATGTAGAAACTTATGTCGTTTTAGTATGATTTTCCGACATTAAGGAAATGAAGTTGTTTGGTTGTGAATTATGATGATCATTGATGAAATTGGAAGTTGGAAACTTGTTATGAAATTGTATGCCAAAGATTTGATGTTTTCCATAAATTATGACTTTGGCAGAAAGTTGTATATTATGTATATCAAGTGTATAACTTAAGGAAAATGATATGAAATGTCTTTAAATCTATATTGTGATGATCTTGAGTGATAATGGATGTTAAATCATTGATATTAGTGAAGGTTTGGATTAGAATGAAAGTTATGCCAACTTGTGAGAAAAATGACTAGTTGAAAGATATTTGTGTTTTTGATGTTCTTCGTTGATGTTAATGTTGTCGTTTGGGTTGTTGTTGATGATTTCTAGCCGAGTTGAATTCTCGGGGTGCTATATGTATAGGGGAAGTGCTGCCGAAATTTCGGTAGACAAATATGCTTTAAGTTGGAATAATGGTATTCATAACTCACAATTGGTAAACTTGACCAATTGCAGTTTTTCGACGAAACGGGAAGTGAGATTGGAAAGGCCTAAGGAGCGTGAAAGGTATGTAAAGTTACCCCGATCCTTCTTTTGGCATGTCTAAGTGTTTTATGATCGGATTCGGGCCTCAAAAGACCTTCTTGGCCATCGGAATCCGCAAGAGAAAATCTCAGTTTTTCCTTCAGTAGAATTGAACCATTTTGATATGCTTTTCCTGAAACTATGCAAACTTTCTCTTAACTCCTTGAAAAGCTATAGAATGTCCGTAGAACCTTTATAGGTGACCCCATAAGCTTAAAGGGCGTAATTTGAGCCCACCGCCTTGCTTGTTCCGAGGTGGGCCCGCTATTCCCGGTTTTGCCCTTAATGTACTAAAGTCCCCTTTTTGAACGATTTTTGAAAGAAACGTTTCGACTACCCTTTTAATTACCTAACTAATATGGTTTTAAATATTCCATTAAGTCTGATAAATTGTTTTGATACTCGAAACTCATTTACTATGATTCCTTCCGACTTCATCGGATCCGTTTGTCTTTGATATGCCTCATCGAGTCTATGGAAACATTTATGATATTTTACTTGCATTAGTTTCTCACGACTCTATTCGTGGATGCCCCAATGTTTCCCAAACTGAGCCCGGGCCAGGATATGTTGTCAAGCGTAATCCCCTGCATTGTTCGCCGTGCCTCGATGTGAGGGGGCAGGTATATGCGTACATGGGTTTGTGGAGTATGTTGTGCCATGTACGTTTGTTCTGATATGATTTACTATGGCCATCTGATATGACATATTATGTTACGGGGTTATGCCCCTATTCTGATTCTTCTGTGTTGTGGCACCAGCGTCGGGAGGGTGGCCACGTTCTGTCTGCCGAGTCCCTTGGCAGGGGCCGGATTTGATATGACATATGTTCTGTACACACTCTGCATGTTTTGGAAATATGTATCTGATACTTTGGATTTTCCGTTTACTTTCTGTATGTTCTGCACCAGTTATGATTTTGTTTCTGCAACTCAGGCTTTACATATTCGGTACATATTTCGTACTGACCCCCTTTCTTCGAGGGCTGCGTTTTCATGCCGCGCAGGTACCGACGACAGGTTTGCTGATCCGTCTGCTTAGGATCTCATTCTGCTATTCTTGGAGCGCTCTTTTATTCAGAGCCATCTTTTGGTATAGTCTGTCACTTCTATATATGTATATTCTCGTTCATGGGTACGGCGGGGCCCTGTCCCGTCATATGATTCTGTCGGTTTGTTAGAGGTCTGTGGACATGTTGTGGGTTGGGATCTTTCTGTACAGTTGGGTGCTTATGTTGTGTTTGGGCGATCCCATTCGCCGCGGCGGCCGGTCCGCATATATTTAAATGTTGCTTTGTTGGCCCTGTGTGGCATTTGTTGGTATTTTCTGCGTGCAGGATATATGGGATAGTCCGTAAAACAAAGGAAACTCTGCCGAAATTTTTCTAACAATTAGCTAAATTTGAAATAAAGCCTTGTCGGCTTCTGCCATATACTAGAATGCGTTTGAGTGCCCAGATCGGGCACTAGTCATGGCCTACGGGGTTGTGTCGTGACAATTTCTGTCTTCTCTGGTCGTACATCACATAAACTTCCCATCGATCTGCGGCTAAGAGCATCAGCCACAACATTTGCCTTTCCGGGGTGATATAAGATATCAACATCATAATCCTTTAGCAATTCCAACCATCGTAGTTTCCGCAAATTCAACTCCTTCTACTTGAAAATATGCTGAAGACTCTTATGATCTGTATAAATATCCACATGGACACCATATAAATTATGTCTCCATATCTTTAATGCATGGACCACTGCGGCCAATTCTAAATCATGGGTTGGGTAGTTCTTCTCATGTTTCCGTAACTGCCTTGAAGCATATGCAATCACCTTACCATGTTGCATCAATACACAACCTAGCCCAATGCCCGAAGCATCGCAGTACACGACATACCCTCCCAATCCCTCTGGAAGTGTCAAGACTGGGGCAGAAGTCAATTTACCTTTCAACTCTTGGAAGCTACGTTCACAAGCATCTGTCCATTGAAACTTTGTTGATTTCTGGGTCAACTTTGTGAGCGGTGCAGAAATAGAAGAAAAACCTTCAACGAATCTCCTGTAATAACCTGCTAAGCCAAGAAAGCTACGAACCTCTGTAGGAGTTGTGGGCCTCGGCCAAGTCTTCACGTCCTCAATCTTTTGACTATCCACTCGAATACCATCGGCTGCAACAATATGGCTCAGAAATGTCACAGAATTCAACCAAAACTCACACTTTGAAATTTTTGCAAACAACTCTCGAGTTCGAGGAACTCCAAGGACAGTACGCAAATGATCCGCATGTTCTGCTTCGGATCTAGAATACACCAAGATATCATCGATGAATATAATCACAAATAAATCCAGGAAAGGCCTGAACACATTGTTCATCAAATCCATAAATGCCGCCGGTGCATTAGTCAGCCTAAATGACATTATCCGGAACTCAAAATGACCATATCTTGTTCTGAAGGCTGTCTTAGGGATATCTTTCTCCCTAACTCTCACTTGGTGATACCCAGACCTCAAATCAATCTTTGAAAACCATTTGACACCTTGCAATTGATCAAATAAGTCATCAATCCTCGGAAGAGGATATTTATTCTTAATCGTCACCTTATTCAATTGCCGATAATCAATGCACATTCTCAAAGAGCCATCTTTCTTCCGGACGAACAATACGGGTGCTCCCCACGGAGATGAACTGGGTCTAATTAATCAAGCAAGTCTTTCAACTGCTCCTTCAACTCCTTCAATTCTTTGGGAGCCATTCTATAAGGAGGGATAGATATAGGCTTAGTGCCTCGCAACACATCAATAGCAAAATCAATCTCCCGCTCGGGAGGAAGGCCTGGAAGCTCTTCCGAGAACACATCCGGATATTCACTTACTACGGGAACTCACTGAAAAGTCGGCAATTTAGCTTCTACATCTTGAACCCGAACTAGATGATAAATGCAACCTTTCGTGACCATTTTCCTTGCCTTTAGATAGGAAATAAACCTACCTTTTGGTGACGCCGTATTTCCTTTCCATTCTAAAACTGGTTCTCCCGGAAATTGGAAACGAACCATCTTCATTCTACAATCAACATTGGCATAACAAGAAGCCAACCAATCCATACCCATAATAACATCAAAATCTACCATTTCTAACTCATGCAGATCAATCATGGTACGACGATCACAAATCAGAATTATACAATTTCTATATACTCGGCTAGCTATTACCGATTCACCCACGGGTGTAGACACCTCAAAAGGTTTAATCGACTCCGGTTCGACTCTAAATCGACCCGCAATATATGGAGTAACATATGACAATGTGGAGCCCGGATCAATTAAAGCATATACATCATGAGAAAATACAGATAGTATACCTGTGACCACGTCAGGAGAAGACTCAAGATCTTGGCGTCCAGCCAAAGCATAAACACGGTGCCGAGGACCGCTAGAACTGGGAACTCTCCCTCTGTCTCTACCATGTCCGACTGGCACATGTGAACCTGGCCCCATAGGGCGTCCAAATGCTGAAGATCCGGCTACCGACCCTGAAGGCTGGGTCCTACCTCTATCATGAACTGAGGGGCAGTCACGCATGATATGTCCTGGTTGACCACATGAATAGAAAACATCTTAACCCATTCGGCATCGACCCCAATGCAACTTCCCACACTGGGAAAATCGTAGTGCGGGTGGCCTTGCCTGACCCGAATCATCTCTAAACTGAGACCCCTAATAACTCTGACTCAGCCCGGAACGAGTAGATCTGTCGAATCTCTGGCCTGAAAATCGTGGAGGCGCACTAGTCATAGAATAGCCTGAGGGCCTGGACATCTGCTGTCTGTGTCCGCCTCTGAACTCACTCACCGACCCCAAAAATCTGGCCCTCTTACCAGGACCCCTATCCTGCTCGCATTCACTTCTTTGCTGCTGTAGGCTTTCTTCTAAGTTCTGAGCATGAGCCTGAATACGTCCACTATCCATATTGTCCAGAAGGGACGCGGTCAAACATCTATCCATCAAATGTGGCCCTAGGCCTTTAGCAAATCGGTGTACCCGGTCACCCATATCCGCTACCATGGCTGAAGCATACCTAGCCAAGGAATTGAAGCGGAGACTATACTCTAGGGCACTTATGCTACCTTGCCTCAAATTCAAGAATTTATCGGCCCTAGCTCGCCGAACTTTTGGAGGCATATAGTGTCGGAGGAAAGCATCAACAAACTCTTGCCATACCGGGGGAGGTGCATTGGCCCCACGTGAAGCCATCCAAACTGTATACCATTGGATCGAGACATCTCTCAATCTATACGACGCTAGCTCAGCCGATTCGGTGTCCGAAGCATATATCAGTCGAAGCGTCCTCAATATACAATCAATAAAATCCTGAGGGTCCTTCTCCGACTTTGATCCAAAGAATTCCGGAGGGTTCAAGGTAATGAAGTCACGGTCCCTTGCACTAACAGCCCTATCACCTTACCCTGAACTTTGCCTCTGAGTCTGGGCCGCAACCAATCGAGTCAGTAAATTAATGGCCTCCTTCACATCTTGGCCCGAAGCATCCGGGGGAGGAGCTGGAGGTGCTGGAGCTGGGGCTGAGGCTCCCTCACGCTTCTTTAATATAGGTACTGATCGGGAGGACTAAGATTGAGCCGCACTCGGGGACACACTTTCCTCTACTACCGGTGGCGGTGCTCTTTCTGTCACGACCCAACCCCGTGGGCCGCGACTGGTACCCTAACTGGGTACCCGTACATACCTACCCGACTGACTTTCGAATCATACGGATTTTTTTTTAAAACATATGTTACAGAAGTACGCCGATACAGATACGGCACGCGCGCAAACATATATATATACCTGAACATACAGACATTTACAGATAAGCCGATAAGGCTAACATACAGCCGAAACCCATAATATCCATACATACAGAGTATACGGAAGACAGAAGATATATACCAAAAATGTACGCTCCGGATCAAAGGAGCTCTTCAAAACAGCTGGATCAGAAACATATACTGGCGGCGTATCACCTGTCGCGTCTGTACCTGCAGGCATGTAGCGCAGCCCCCGAAGAACGGGGGTCAGTACGAAAAATGTACCGAGTATGTAAAGCAGAAATATAACAGATATAAGCGTTGTCCGAACCGGAGTCACAGAAACATAACGGGCAGAACCATAAATCAGACTGACGGACAGAGTCATGATCCAGACAGACATACAGAATCGTGTTCCATTCAAATAAACAGAATTATGGTCCGGACAGACAGATGGAGTCATAATACGGACAGACGAGCAGAATCAGAATCCATACGGACGTACAGACATAGTCGTAATTCAGACGGACAGACAGAAGTATGTCGGACAGAATTATGCATGCAGAGTAGTACAGAGTCATACAGAATCATACAGAGGCATGTGCTTATATAAATACAGATGGCACACGCATACATTCATACAGATCCCGGCCCTGTCTGGGGCCTTTTGTCACGACCCAGCCCCGTGGGCCGCGACTGGCACCCTATCTGGGTACCCAGACCAAATCGCATATTCATTTACCAAATCCGAGCATATTCCAAAAATTCATAAAAGTCATATCAACCAGATTTTTTTTTTATCAAATATGTCTTAAGCAGTCGCCCAAATCAAAATGTCAAATCAAATCCAAACGGAGCGGCGGAATAGACATCGCCGGTCAGAAGTGCAAACATAAGCATAAAGGCCATTTAGGGCCATCATAACAAACGGACCGCTTTAAGACCAGAAAACCAAAATCAAACAAACATATATAGGACCCTCGCCCCACATATATGACTACAGGCCTCTACGAACTCAAAACAAAAACATATGGCGAGACAGGGCCCCGCCGTACCCAAATAGTCAAATGTACAGAGTATATACACATAGCAAAAGGAGTATGTACCAAAAAGGGACTCCGAGTCAAGAAGGAGTACTCCGAAGTAGCAAAGAGTGAAGCCTACAGTGGAGGATCACCAATATCTGCACCTGCGGGCATGAAACGCAGCCCCCGAAGAAAGGGGGTCAGTACGAAATATGTACTGAGTATGTAAAGCACGGAGTACAGAAATATGGGCCAAAACCGAAAGTAAATCAGATGACAAAGTGGAGTACAAATCAGTATGTCAAAATCCGTATCAAAGTCATATACGTATACATAATGCAAACGAAATCATGCAAACGCTTAAGAACGTGGTCACCACTCCGACGCTGGCGCCACACACAGCATAACACCAGAAAGTTTCAAATCTCCGTACATCCCCAAACACAAACACAAACATAGGTGAGCGTATCGCATCACGAGCCATATCACAGCATAACTCCAAACGGAACCCAGCCCTATGGCGAAGCCTCGGGAACCGTAACACAGCATACGGCCGAATTATCATAAGGCGCACGAATCATAACCGGCCCGGGAACCGGTGAACGAAGTCATAATGAGGCACGAGCGGAGTCGTGAGCAAACAAATGCAAATTATATTTCAAAATAGTCTTTCAAAACATAATAGTTTCATAAGTCATTCCATAGTACAAAATAATCGAATACTTAGTCGATACGAAGGTTCGTTTCACAAAAAGTTTCCAAAATGGTACGTATGACTCAAAACGTAACCTAGAATATCATAATATTCATAACATAGCTCATAGCAGAACGTTTCAAAATCAAAGGGTTCATATCAAACCTTATTCCAAAGGAGAGCCCGATAGGACAAAGAGGGCGTCTCGGGGTTAGCGGGCCCACCTCGAGTCAAATTGAGGTGGCGAACATAATTTAAGAACATTAATAGGCCAAAAGGTCATACATAATCATTACCAGGTGACCCGATCACATTTCGATAGGTTTCGGACGATTGGTGGCATTCTAGCCGAAATAGAGCCCTTAGGCTTCAATTGAATTGAATGAATAGTAACTTTTCTGTGGATCGGGTTTTGAGGAGCAGAAATGCTCCGGAAGTTCCAATATTCACCTAGCATACTAAGACATGCCAAACGAAGAAGTGGGAAGCTTTACATACCTTACAGACGCCTTATGCTCTCCCAAAAGTCAAGTCCCGTTTCGTCCGAAATCTGCAAATGGTCAAAGTTACCAATTTGAGATTCTTAGGCTTAAAAATGCCATTAACTTCATTTTTGCCTACCGAAATTTCGGCAGCATTTCCCCTATAAATCTAACATTCCCGAGACTTAGCTCGGCTCCAAATACATCAACAACAACAGCCCACACATCATCAAACAACACAAATCATAATCAACCACTCTAGCTTCAAAGTTCTACCTTATTACCTAAGTTGGCAACTTTTCATTCAAACTTCCAAAACTCCAAATCTATATCCATATTATTGTATTCATTCACTCATTCAAGATTATTCAATCACATTCCAAATATATTCCAAGCCATATACTAAATTGTCCAAGATTCATTACTTTCCATAATTCTTTCAAAACATCAAAACTTACAACGAACGTTCTAACTTGCGTCGTTTCATTCCGAACTCACTAACAACAACATCAATTTACATCTTATGATCTTACTTTCACAATTATACAAAAACTATATAAATTCGCATAATTTCCCATAATGACATACAACCAAGTTCAATGCCATAATTCTTCCAACACTTCCAAATCAATGCAAACTTACATCATTTAAATTATAAGGATCATAACCATACAACTAACATATCAAACAAAACAATTTATCACCATTCCAACTTCTTCCATAGCCACGGCCAACATTCATTTTTTTCCAATTCCACCCAATTCATTCAACTTTCATTTCTAATACAATTTCTACCATCACATACTAGATTCTAACATGAATTCAAGCCACCAAAACCATGCAATATACATGCTTACCTACGGCTAACACACACTTAGTCCCAACACACAAAATTCCCATGTTTTCCATTCATTCACACATACTACAACATACATATACCATTCATAACATAACAAAAGCATGAAATCCTCACCTTTCTTCAAGTCCTTCACTTGGAGATAAGAATTGTTTTCTTACCACAATACTTATATCAACTTGTAGAGGGCTTTGCACTTGATAATAATTTCACAAGAGATGAACTTTTAAACCAAGGAATTGGCTCCAAATTTTTTTTTCTTTCTTTTCTTTCTTTTCTCCTCTCAAACCCGAATTGCCCTCTCTTTTCTCTCTTTCTTGCTTTGTGTTTTCTTGAAGGTTATTGATAATTACTAAGTGTGGAGTTGATATATATCCATCCATAGGTCATGTGTATATCACATGACCTTTAAAATGTGGGCTTGGACCTTTACCTTGGCCGGCCACTTCATCCTTTGGGCCTCAATTTTATGTTGTCCAATTCTTGGCCCAATTCATAAAAGTCCCGTTTTCTAATTCCCGAAACTAATTTCCGAAATTCCAAATTTACCCTCGGCCTTCCCCGATGTCTTAACATTAATGATTCCACAACCAACATAGTCATATTCACCAAAATCAAAAATATTTCCTTATAACACACAAGTCTTGTTTATTTCTCGATTTCCTATTATACGAAAGCACGGGACATAACACTTTCGGCCCGCTTTTCTGCCACCGTCTTGCCCTTTTGGGCTGCTGTAGCCTTTCTTTTTTTAGGCATCTCTGAAATACACAACACACGATTAAGGAACAATAATTTCTTATATCATAGCTCTATCGCACGATTTCTTATGAAGAAAGAAGGTCAGTTTTTCCTAAAATGTCCGCAGCTTCTTGTTTATAAGTGTGGCACGCAACACACCCATAACCAAGACTCTACTAGACACAGCTCGTAGACACACCCTAGGACTGAACTGCTCTTATACCACTTTTGTCACGACCCGTCTAGAGGGCCGCGACGAACACCCGGTGTTAGCCCACCCGGGCACCCCCTTAGCTTACAATTATACTTACATGTAGGTGAGCCACATAATTAAACATACATTTATTTGCATCAATCACGCTAGTCCCATTGGACGACAACATCTTTACATCATCATTGGCAGCTATGCCACATCAATATACATGGGCCGACAAGGCTATCAAAATGATATACAAAATATAGGCCGACAAGGCCAGACATATCTAAACATATGCACGTGACTACGAGCCTCTAAGAAGAGCATAACATATCACATGAGCGGGACAGGACCCCGCTATGCCCATAATTATGTACATAAAAGAATAAGTACCCAGAAGCTATGGCTCCGAATGAAATGGAGCTCTGCTATGAAATCTCTGAGACAGCAGCTACGGGTCAAGTTTGTCTCCCTGTGCACCTGCGGGCATGACGCAGCGTTCACAAATAAAAGGACGTCAGTACGAAGAATGCACTGAGTATGTAAAGCATGATCAATATCGATATAGAAGCATAAATAGCAACATAAGAAATAGCATAGAATAGGAGATGGCAATATCATCGTCATGGGCACTTACTTGACTTTCATAGTAACTTTACATGGCTAATACGTATTTGTGTACATACATCATTATCCGTGTCCATAATCGTATCCGTACCATATTTGTACTCATATTCGTATATATATATATATATATATATATATATATATATATATATATATATATATATATCCTTACCCGTGTTCATATCATATCACATTATCATATTATATACATAGCATTTACATAGCATACCCGACCACGTAGGATCGGTGTTTCATACATACTTTGCCAACCAAGGCTCAAGGTCACACATACCTGGCCCTACCAGGGCTTCAGGGTTACATCTACCTAGCCTTGCCAAGGCGTCAGGGTTGTTCGTACCATCTGCAGAGGTGTACGCGCGTTACATAATCATATGCATACTTATTTACATATCTTACCCGGCCTCATAAGCTCGGGGTTCCACAATAGTCATACATCAATACATATACATAATAGCTCATAAGCATCTTTGCTATTAACATCGTTATCGCAATCGTCATCGTTATTACCATTATAATCGTCATCAATATAGTTATCACTATTATCGTTATTCATCTCATCTACCATAATAGGCCTACTCGTCATGCGAGGAATTTAGTACAATCGTAACATATCGAGAATCATAACCTTAGTAGCTTGAAAATAGCGGCATTTGGAGAATATCATAAGCTCGTAGAAGATTTAGATGTTTGGCCAAAGAACCATGCTTTATGAAAAAAGGGTTAGCCTTACATACCTTTCCGTTGAACTATTCTACATTTGCACGTTCTCCTTCAACGATCGCGTTTCTACCTTCGTTAAAGTCATACTATCATTAGAATCGATAGCTAGCATTCATGACTAAGACTAGAGAAAATCGGACAGCATCTCCTTTATTTATACGAGATTCCTCCATAACGTATATCAATTCCCAAACGTCAATAATACATTCACAATACTATAACGATAGTCATTATTCATCCACATTATCCATATTCTAGACTTACTTCAAATCACCCATATCTATGGCCATAATGCACAATGACGTCCATTTACATACATTGTTCATCTCATGTTCTCAACATCATTCATAACACATTTACATCGCAATATATCAGGAACCATAACTCAATTCAAACTAATTCTCAAAATGGCACTATTCCACATTCACGACCCATTTTACTATACCCTTCTACAATCCAAGCATTTCAACTCTTAAATACCTTAAACAACATAGAAATACCATAAATCTTACCTTAGATGTCATAGGAAGAAGCTTTGGTTGATAATACTCCACTTGAGCAAAAACCCTAGTTTTCCTCCATCAGATTCCTTGACTTGAATGATCCTTAATGGGTTTGCTTACACTTGATTCACTTGTTTTATGTTGTTGATCACCAAATATCCTTAAATTCTTGTAGAGTATGTGGAGAGAGATGTTTTAGAGAGAAGGGGTGTGATGTGGAAGTGAAATGAAATAATCCTTGGTCCCCTTATTTAATGACTTAAAAATCTGATTTGAAGTGCACAGTGGTCGTAAACCCAGTTTACGGGCCGTATTCCAGTTTACGATTCATATTCTGTGGGCATATTTAAGCATAACAGAACCAGAAAGTCAGGCTGAGACATGGTGATTTACGATCGCAGTTTACGGGCCGTATTTTAATTTACGGTCCGTATTCCAAGTCGTATTTAACCATTTGAACATTTGATAGAAAGTTGAAGTATTGGAAGTCAAAATACGACATGGCAGTTTACGGGGTATACCACTTTACGATCTGTATTTCATTTTACGTCCAACTGGCCAAAGTGCAAATCTGTAACTTTCCACATTCTCAGAACCTATAGTTAGTCATTATGGAGCATAACCTATCTCTTATTGCAACTTCCTTTGGAATCTCACTTAGGGTCATCAAATGTCATTTTTTACTTACGGAAATATCGGATACTCGTACTCCTCGCTAGTCCATTCACTTGTGCAACAACGGAGGATTTTTCCGAGGTGTAACATTGTTGTACCTCAAGAAACTGCTACTCTAGCTCATGTACTGAGAGCAACCATGCCTGATGTTGCCCAAGTCAAAACTGCAAAGTAAGTTTGATGGACTCCAAGACAACGCTTCAACTACTAATACTGGCCAGTTTGGTGATTCATCAACTATCCATAACCCTCCATGATATAGCTATATTGAATATTAGAGGGCTCAACCAACCCCTGAAGCAAAAAGAGCTTAGTTGAAGCTCTTTTTGCAAAAGTATAAGTTGAGTTTTTTGGTTGTCTTGAAACAAGAGTAAAAGATAATAACACTCAGAATATACTAAGTAAAATAAGCCACGGGTGAAATACTTGTTGCAATTATCATAGGACTCCAAATGGAAGGATTTGGCTATTTTGGAAGTCTAATTTGCAAGTTCATATTCTACTAATTTAGGAGCAGTTTGTGCATTTTAAGTTAGAAAATTTATGGAGTGATCTCAAACAACTGGAGAGTACTATTCAAGGAGCATGGCTATTATGTGGAGATTTAAAAAATATTCTCTCTTCTGAAGATAGAATGGGCTGCCTGGTTACTGATAATCAAACTCAAGATTTTAAAGATTGTGTTCTCACTTAAACTTACTCCATTGAGGGCAAAGGTTGAAACTTCACTTTTTGCAACAAGCAGCAATTAGGGAACAGGGTGTATTCCAAGGTTGATTGGGCTTTAGGGAATTTTCAGTGTATACAATACTATGGACATGTAGAGGCCAATTTACTTAACCTAGGGGCCTCAAATAATTATCCTATCTACATTGAGTGCAAGCCTCATGTTAATATCCATCCCATGCCCTTCAAACTGTTCAAGACTATCTTGAACCACCCTGATTAAGTGGTATCCTGGAGTCCGTATGTTTAAATAAATATACTAACACTATAATTTTTCAACTACGGCAGAAGCTGAAGGCACTGAAGGTTGCATTAGGATATTTGAATAACCATATGACTTCTTATAGCTAAAAGCTACAAAACTCTAGAAAAAATTTAGATGTTATTCAGACTCAAATAGCAAACCAACCCATGAACTAGTACTTGGTTGAGGAAAAAAAGCAATTATTGGAAGACATACATAAGTGGAGCAATGTTGAGGAAAAATCCCTAAGACAAAAGTATAGAGAAACCTGGATTACATGTGGAGATGTTAATATTAAATACTTCCACACTCAGTGGAAGATAAGGGCTAGTAGAAATTGTATAACTTAAATATATGATACTTGTACAAACAAAACAACTGATCCCATACAGGCTGAAGCAGAATTCTGTCACGATCCAAAATCTAAAGCCATGATGGAGCCTATTCCCAACACGATAGGCAAGGAAAAAAATTAAGAATCGATTCATTTTAAGTTAAATAAGAGGAAAGTAAAGTTGGAACACAATATAGTCATAATAAATTCTATATAATTAGTCAAAATGTGGAAACAAAAAACAAAAATACCACCCAAGTATGGTTTCAGTATACAAGAGTGTCACAACCTAAGCCGATGTTATAGCCCGCATTTTGAACGTTCGGATAGTTTGAGGTAAACGCGGGGAGTTAAGGAAGTGACTATTTCTCAAGGTTATTTTAAATATGAATGGACTATGAATATTGTTTATGGGTATTATTAGCACGGAATTATTGAGAAATATTAAGGGTGAAGAAAGAAATTCATGAAATGACTCAAGGTAATCACGCAAAGGGCTAGGGGCAAAATGGTAATTTCACAAGGCTTTCATGAAAAGGCCATGTTGGCCAATTGATTTAGACCATAAAAAGGGGACATGAGATTATATTATATTGCAAGACATGCACATGTGGGCAAAAGTTGACCAAGTCAAGAGATTATGCAAATTTGAAGCCTTAAAGGATAATCTTGAACAATTTAAAGAAATTAGTGGAAAATAGGGGGCACATGACCGGCCATGTGCCCATTTGTGTGTATAAATGTGTTCAAGTCTTGAAAAACAAGACTAATTTACTACTCTACAATTCAAGAAGGTTCAAGAAGGAAAACTTGAAGGACAAAGGCAAGCAAGATTCGGCCATAGTAAGATCCACAAGGAAAAATTGATAAAATTCTTCCAAAAATCATTTCCTACTAAGTGGAGGGTGCTTAACAAGGTAGAGTTGTTGTTGGATCAAGAAAGATTCAAAATCATATAAGTTGCCAAGAGATAAGCAAGTGAGAAGTTGAAGAATAAAGGTAAATTCTAACCTTGTTTTATGTGTTATACATGGTTTATATGTGTTGTAGTATGCAAAAATGGATGAAATTCATGAAGGAGATAAATATAGTATATGGCCGTGTACATATATGTATGTGTAGGAGCCATGCTTCAATTGTTTTAACTAGTGTTTGGTTGTTATTGTTGTGAATGATATGTGGAAAATGGAAATTGAATGAGTTTGGAGAATATTGATGTTGTGTTGTGGCCGTGAGGTATATGGTGTGTGTATGGCCGTGTATATTGTATGTATAGTAGTGTATATGTGTTGAAGCATGAAGAAATGGTAAGCAAGTGCTAGTTAGTATTTTGGTTGTTGTGTTGATTGATAATGGTGGCCGAATGTAGTGTTGTTGTGTTGGACAATCGAATTGATTTTTATGTAGTGTTTGATTGTTGTTATCATGGATTCAATAATAAAAATGAAGTTGTAATCATCGTAGATTTCATATCGCAAATAAAGGTTTGATAACTTTGGTGAAGTATTGATAATTGGGAGATTATGTATATTGAAGGAAATATGTGAATTTTTAGTGCGATTGTTGTGTTATGTTAATAGTTTGGCTGGGTTTGAATTCCCGGATTGTGTTTGATGAGGATTTGACTAAATTGAATGTCGAGGATGGTATATTTACAGAGGAAATGCTGCCGAACTTTCGGTAGCAAAAATGTTTCCTTAAGGTTTTGACTCTAAGTATACTAATGGAAGTTTTGGTAAAAATGACCAATTCGCAGATTTTGACGAAATTGTGACGTGAATTTGGAATAGCTAAAGGAGCGGAAAGAGGTATGTAAGGCTTCACCCTTCTTTCTATGGCATGTCTTAGTTGTAATAGGTTGGGTACGAGCCTCGGGGACAACTCGGTTCCCCGGAATCCGCACCTAAAGTTTTCCACTTTTTGTTCAATAGAATTGAAATAGAAAGTGTGCCAATTGTTGGAAAAACCTCCTACGCCCTTAGAACTTGTATAAATGGGACCCGGTTACCCTAAGACCCTCACAAGTAATGCTATGACACGTAACATACGTAAATCGTATACGCTACCTCATCCGGCCCGAGGTGGGCCCGTTACTCTCGGATTTTCCTATAGTCTCGGTTGACTTATTTGAAGCGAATCCAAAGGGGGCCTTTGATCTCGATGTCGTCGCTAATGATAAGTACTATGACCACTCTAACGAGAATGCTTCTACGGTGATAATGATAATGACAATGTTAGACGAGAGAGTGTACTCACGATCAGTACGACCGGAACGACTCTATGACTAAGCTAAGTATCTTATGTAAACAATGAAAGTGATAAACTAATTTTTGAATCGTATTTATATTTCCTAGCTATAACTTTATTTTCTAAGACTCCAACGCCTATGACTGTCACCTATAATTCCCACGATTTCATTCTACGGTTACCGTAATATTATTCTTCGTTGATAGTCTCGCCTTAAAATACTTGTTCCTTCAAGGTGAGACGGAGTTATCACTAGCATTCCATGATGTAATCGGAGGTCACCGACCTTACGTCGCTCCGATGAATACATGATTTTTTTCTTCCTTGGGCTCCCTTGTGTGCTTATATGATATATATATATAAAACATGTATATGTAAATAAGATATGTATAAGTATATGAAATACGTATATGTATATAAGATAAGTAAATGTATATAAGACAGGTATATGTATACAAGCTATGTATATGAACATGGGGTGGGGGGAAAGGGATACATGGGGGAACGGGAAGGGAAATATGTTTCGCTGCCACCTGATCAGCTGGATTATCATCCCGGACGCGGGGTGCCCGGACGCGGGGTGCCCGGACGCGGGATATATGGGTGAGCCGGTACATATCGGCGCTATGTGGGTGACCCGACATTGTTCGGCGCTATGATATGACCTACTATGTCAAGACCAGACATGCTATGATACGATATGCTATGACATGCTATGCTACGATATGATATGCAATGATATGCCACGACAGGACATGATATGACAAGCTATGCTATGATATGATACGCTATGACATGCTATGCTATGGTAAGACATGCTATGACACGCTATGCTATGACACGACACGCCATAACATGCTATGCTATGATATGATATACTATAGCCTGACATACTATGACACGATATACTATAACGCGACATGCTACGACAAGACAAGATAAGATATGATACGATACGATACGATATGATAATACATGACATGATAATAGTTCTATTTTCTATGTCCTATGACTCCATGACGTTATTCATTATACACTATGTTATTGCTTGTGTTATCTTCCATGTCTTACATACTCGGTACACTATTCGTACTGACGTCCCTTCTTGTGGACGCTGCGTTTCATGCCGCGCAGGTCAGCAGACAGGTGGACTTGATCTTTAGGAGTTTACCAGCAGTACTCTACAGTGCTCCAGTTGTTCCGGAGCTTCACTTCAGTGGTACTATTTTGTATATGTACATTCGGGCACGATAGTACTCGGCCCTTTCTATGTATAAGTATACTATGTCTAGAGGCTCGTAGACAGATATGTACAGTCAGTCAGGTACAGCTAGATATATGATGTTTGGCATGATAATGTTGTTGTATAAAGTGTTAACGAAGTTTACTAGTCTATGTTCATAATGACGCTGCTAATGTTAATGTTCATTAATGTTCAAAAAAAATTATGGCTCTGTCTATACATGATAGATAAGGGGTGCTCGGTACAAGTATCGGGTACTCGTCACGGCCCCTAGTTGGGTCGTGACAGCCGAGGGGAATGACTGGCACCCGACTGTAAGGCCAAGTGCTAACTTGTAATATCTATCATATATTGCTCACGACACCTGGGCTGGTAAGGCCTACGTTTACGGGGCTGACGAGTAGAAATTAAGTCAACCATCATCAACTTGTGAAGCATGGACTATAATTATACGCATATGTACATGGCCGATGAGGCCACCATGAGGATGCATAAGTCATAACAAGGACGGAAAGGCCATACCAAAAGCTATACATACTAGTCATGAACCGAAAAGGCTATACATAAGAAACCTGTACACGGAACACATGTCTACGAACCTCTAAGAGTGGTGCATCTAACTGACATAATGGTCAGGAAAGGACCCTTCCATACTAAAAATATACATATATACAGTGCATACTAAAATGATAGAAAAGCAAGTTCGGAAGTAGCGGAACTCGCTGGTCGACCGCTGAACTGGAGCAACATACTGATGGGGTACGTCAATCTGAGGAGTCGGACCTACAGGCATGAATGCAGCGTCCCCCCAAGGGATGTTCGTATGGAAAGTGTACCGAGTATGTATGGCAGGATAAACATGACATAAAGATAACATAAGTATAGATAAATGAGTAAGGAAGATTGGAAGGAAACAAACTGGAACCTGAATGCCTATGAGGGTGTACATTATGCATGCAGACTCTGTTACATATACACATACATATATAGGCCTCTTTGAATAGTATCATATCATACACGCTGCTCTTTGGGGCTCATCTCATCATATAACAAGCCTAACTGCAGTGGTGTAATTGCACACTAGTGCCATGCCCGCCGGTTATAGTTCGGGGTGTTATAATATACATATATAGCGAACATTAGTGCCATGCCCGCCGGTTATAGTCCGGGGTGTTATAATATACATATATAGCAAACATTAGTGCCATGCCCACCAGTTATAGCCTGAGGTGTGTGTGTATATACATACATACATGATGCACGAAGCACATAGATTAGAAATACTAGCCATTCGGGGTGACATAAAGTTGGTACCTCCCGAAAACATTATGGAGCTAACATAAACATCATCAAACCTTGGCAAGATACAAGAATATACATATATATATGAATTCTTAGCCTTTCATGATTTTGGAATTTCTCATAAACATCAAGATGGGAGCATCTATCTTACTTAACATAATATGGAAGGAAGGAAAATGGACAGTGTCAGACTTAAAGTAGAATCGTTTCTTTTGGAACGTTCGTTCGCATATATGTGTAGTTGGACTCATACTATTGAAAGAAGATGATGAAGAAGCCTTAACATATCTTTATGACGCTTCGCTTGCTTGCCATAACAACCCATTGTTATGCTTTAATCTCGACCTATAATCATAGAATAATGCTTTTATCACAATTTGTCAATCCTAATTTTACGTATCTAAGTGACGGCTAATTTCTATGATAATTTGGTCAGCATTTCCCTTGTATTTCTTACCTTTTCCAGATCCATGAGAACTATAATAACAACAACCCATCCTAATTCAAGTTCATATAACTCAATTTATGGTCTATAGGTCGATACCTCGAGCGACAAGCTTAGTTTACACTCCATAAGGCTATTCCTTTTTTCTTACGAGCTACAATGATTATAAATACACGGTATTCAGTTTTACAAATCCAATTTCCTGCTATATCCATCATTACATCTTTCCTAACAAACCCAACAAGCAATCATAATCAATTCCATATTCTAGTGTCAAATTCATGGATTTCTCATTTGCATGTTAAAATCCCAAGCAAGATACACCTAATTCCAAGTAAAGGAGAAGGAATCTTACCTCAATTGGCTTCAACATCATCCAATCCTATCTTTATTTAGTCAAAAACCACATCCACTACAAGAACGAGAAGGAGAATGATGATCCCGCAATGTTTATGAGTTTTTGAGACCTAGTTTGTGTAGATTACTCTTGGATTATGTTCTATATGGTATATATATATATATATATATATATATATATAGAGAGAGAGAGAGAGAGAGAGAGAGAGAGAGAGAGAGAGAGTTGATTTGTAGAGAGAATGAGGAGCCAATTTGGGGGTGATTTGGAATGAAATTTTTTGGCCTTACCATCTATATATACTAAACCCACCGCCTCAATGTGGGTTGTATTTTTGTATGGCCCATAACGGGCACAGTACTTCTCTGATTTATGAATTGTCTATTATATTGGAAAGAAGACTCTCCGAACTTGAATTTAGATAGGTTATGCATCCCATAATTGCTTATATAATACGAGATATACCTCTTGAAAATTAGGCCAAAATCCTGTCTATAATTCAACATAATTTCCCTGAATACCGATGAACTTATATTTCTTTGATTTGCTTGATCCAGAAACCTTCACATACTTACCAATCATGCTTATGTTCTTAACCATGGGACTAATGTAGTTATGCCACTTGAACGCTTACGACACTTCCACCCTTACGCTTCCATGGCCTTAACTCCTAGTGCGAATTAGCATACGGAGGGATGGGATGTTACATTCTCCCACCCTTTGGAACATTCGTCGTCCTCGAATGTTGGGGTATATGGAATGAGTATTTCTTCGCGAACGTTACCCAAATCCTGTTAACAGTAACATCCATCCCTTGTGCTATGTTGCCTTACTTTCCCATCGCAAACACGCCAATCTCATATACTTCCCTTCCTAAAATAAGAATAGACTCATCCATCTTTTACCTTATGAGCTCGTTCCATTTCGGTCTTTTGACGATCACCACCTCCCTTCTTGGTATAAATGAAAGAACCATGGACCTTATTTCCTTTTTGACTTCCTATGTCATCTCCTTGGTGTTCTTGTCTATTCACAACATTTCCACCGGCGTCGCATTCTAAACCTTAGGTTTGCGAACCTACTGATCCCGATACAGTAACTGAATGTTTGGACAACTTCAACCAAAACACCTTGGGAAGGATCTCTGATATATTCTTGTAACAACAATAATAACCGAATTCTAACCCCGAAGGAATTTTAATTCATGAATTAATTGCCCCAACTTCTGAACAACTTAATATGTCTCAGAGTATCGTGGACTTTTGCTTGTTCCGATTTCTTTGGTCATCCTGTTGGAACCTTCTAGATCTCCAACTCAAACTCCAACCTCTAGCCTTAAGCTCCCGATCATGATTTTCCTAGGCTCCAAGCTACTTGCATTTGACCGCTGATCAAGTTCGCTCTCTTTACTGCTTGACGAATTAAGCCAGATCCATACTACCCTATATTCCTGATTTTCAAATCGTCCAACTAAAAGCCTGCTTTTGCGTCCATATCCTCTCTCATAAGGAACCATCTTAGTGCCAGGGCCCTGGCTATTGCTGTAACCCACTCGATAAATGATGGGCATTATCCCCGATGCTTCGAAACCCAAATATTTCTAAAATGACTCCAAGGAGGTAGCCACGAAACGAGCCCCTCCATTAATGTGATAAAACCGACTCACCACGAATTCAAGAAATCTTCTTACGGTACTATTTGACATAATTGTCGGCTATATAAGTTGTCTCAACCAGTAGGAAATGGGCTAATGTTATGCGTCGATCCCAAATTTCCTGCATAAAATCAACTTGTGATATCATAATGCAACCCAGTAGCGAAGCCTATTTTAACAGTGCCCCACTTTCATATTGGAATTTTCCATGTTCCTGAATCTATCTTCCGGTCTCTGGTGTCCCATCTACACTTGCTGACAACTCGGACTCTGAGCTAGAAGTTTTACCATACCTTTTTCTGCGTCCATCCACCAGTATGTTATTCTATGCTCAGGATACATCTTCTTCAACTTAGAATTTATAGAATACATTCATTTAATGAGTTTCTTTCACGACCTCCCTTTTTCTAGACTCTTCCTATCGGGTGCCCATAATTGCTCTCGATATCCTGGAGCTCTATCTTTCTCATGTTTAGAATTGCGGTCTTATGCCACTGAATCTCTTTCTTGCATTGCACTAAAATTGGACCCCTGTTCTGCTTTACTCTGACTACCAACGGTGGTTTTGTTGCATTCTAAACTACCATTCCTGTATTGACAATATCTAAGGGCTTATCCCCAACTCATCTAGTTGATGGAGTTCCTTGGTACGTTCCCTTATCTCTAGCTTCCCTATATATTATGCTATTCACCTGGTGACCTTTGCCTAAAACTACAACCAAGGAATCTATTATGATTGCGATGTGCTCTATACTCCGTAGACAGTTTGTGCTTTACACCCCTCCACTAGCAATCCAGGTCATTGCCTTACCCATTTTCTGCCTGTTTTATTCATTTTAGGGTGATGAAATTCCCATGACTATTACAAACTCGTCTTTTACTAACAGACACCCAACCTATCATTGTTTTTTCCTGTGAGGTGGCTGGTTTCTCTAGTTCCTTCTTTAGTGCCATCTGTTGGGTGATTTCTCCACTTGACCTTCCGCCGACACTTTCTATTTTTAGTTCCCATATGCTTTGGAACTCCTTTTGTGTGGTCTCAATGTTACCGCTGCGCCTTACTTCCCAGCCAACGTATTTAGAAGAAATAATGTTAATACTTTGCCTTCGTATTGAGTACCTACCACTTTTGGAAATCCGATGTTATGGGGTAACTTATCGTACTCCTTTTTTGTAGTGGTCTCAGCATATTCTTTACCATAGTAACTTTTTGTTGGTACCCTATGTATGATTTTCCTTGCATTGGCAGTCTTGAAGTCTTCTATTATGAACTTACTCCATTCCTTATCTGCTAGCCTTGACTGCTGACATGCTTTGTGAAGAAGGTGCTTAGTTAGTATCACGACCCAGCCCTGTGGGCCGTGACTAGTGCCCTAACTGGACACCCATACAGACTTACTTACCAGATCGACATATCAAAGACTTATTCAAACTTAACATACATTATTTTAAACAGATACTGAATATAGATATCATCTTAAGCGGTCACCCGTACAGACATATCATACCAAAAGTCGGTAGGCTGGCGGAATACGCATCGCCCGAATACACATACATACACAAACATGTGGGCCGTTTTGGCCATAATAGCAAAAGGGGCCGCTTAAGGCACAAATCACAAACATAATTGAACAAACGTGACCCATGACCCATATATATGACTACAGGCCTCTACAAACCATGACATAAACATATGACGGGACAGGGCCCCGCCGTACCTAAATAGCCATATATACAGAACATGTATAACAGAAGATATGTACCAAAAATATGAGCTTCGGATCAAAAGGAGTACTCCAAACAGCAGAATAAGTATCCTACACTGGCGGGTCACCTGAACGAACGTCTGTACCTGCGGGCATGAAACGCAGCCCCCGAAGAAAGGGGGTCAGTACGAAATATGTACTGAGTATGTAAAGCATGAAATACAGTAATCCGAATCATAACTGGAAGAAGAAGTACAGAAAATGGATACAGAATTAGTATATCAAAACCTGTGCTGAAAATATAAATAATGCAAATAAAAATCATGCATAGGGCTCAGGAACGTGGTCACCACTCCGACGCTGGCGCCACAACACATCACACTCCAGAAGGTTTCAAATCTCCGTACAATCCTCGAACACATCATATCATCAAAACATATCACATCATCAGAACACATCATATGCCATATCACATCATAACGCCGTATATAAGTGGTACCCGGCCCTATGGCGATGTCTCGGGAACCATAACACATCATACTGCCAAATGTAACATAGTGCACACGATCACAAAACCGGTCCGGGATCCGGCGAACGATATCATAGTAGTATGCACGAGCGAAGTAGTGAGAAAATCATATGCATATAAATACAAAATTAAATTCAAAACTCGATGGCCAAATATATTTACCGGCATCTGAAGGCTCAAAAATAAGATCGGGGTCAATCGGAATCATTATACGAAAATTACAAATTTTTGAAGTACAGAACTTTCTAAAAGCGTTTTATAAGCCATTTTTTGAAAAATCAAGTAACTATCATATTATTGAACTTTCGGCTATCGCAATAGAGCAAATCAAATGGAGCCTTTAGAATCACATGTACGTATCAAAATATAAATCCAAGACTTTAGCCATAACCAATATTTTTCGAACAACATTCGGAAACATGTCAACTAGAATCTCCGAACATTATAAACACGTACCAAACTATATGGAATAGTTTATGGAAGTCAAAGACATCAGCCATCCCAGTGTCTCTAAGAATAGGATTTTCTTTAGAAGCATACATATACGCTATTTGTTCATTTCATAAAGGTCATGCCAAAAGAAAGAAAGGTAGGCTTTACATACCTCGATCGCTCGCTAACCAAATCCCGACTCAAGTCTCGGGCTCTCCAATATCTACAATAACATTATCATTTACCAAACATTAGCTACAAGTACTTAGAACTTCAATTCTAACTAGTACATGTCTACAGAAATTTCGGCAGCATCTCCCCTGTAAATTCAACATCCCCGAGAATTTAACTCGGCCAAATTCATCAACAACCATACCAACAGTACCAACAACCATACCAATAACATCAAGAATCAATTTAAAGCGCATTCTAATATTAGTAACCTTCTATTTCTACGTAGCTCATCACATTCAATTTAACTACGCATTTTCAAGCCAATATCAATGCTCACATATTCATTACTAATTCAAGATCATTCAAATACAATTCAAAAGCATTTCACACAATCTACAAAATATTCAACAATCCCACCAACATCATATTCCACCCGAAATCTCCACAAATGCGACAAGGCCACAACGTCGCATTTTCTTCTTCCAATTTCATCCACAACAACAATGATTCACACTTTAGCAATTTCATTTCCATGATTACATAAAACTATATTAAAATCACATAATTTCCTACAACAACCTACAACCAATTTCCATGTCAACTTGAACCATTATTCTTTCATTTACATCACAAAGGCCACAATCAACACAATTAACATACTAAATAAATTTAATTCATCATGCTTCACTACACCACACCACACGGCCACACACAGTCACACACACCCACACGGCTACACCCACCACACACAAATTTCATACTTTTCATTCATTTCCACATACTACAATATATATATATAAGTCTTCCATAACATAAAAAGGATAGAATTCTTACCTTTTCTTCAATTTTTCCACTTGCCACAAAAGGTATTTTCTTGCCTCAAAAATTATACCACGTTGAAGAGGGTCTTGAACTGAGCAAGAGTACTAGAAAATTACAATTTTTGAATCAAAGATGGAAGCCCTCCAATTTTTTTTTCTCTTCTTTTGTTTTCTTGAAACTTCTTGAATAATGAATAATTTGTGGCCCCTTTTATCTATTTATATCTTGGATTAATTATTTTCCATGGGCTTGGGCCATAGCCACTATGGCCGGCCACACCCACACATTGGGCCTCAATTTGTTTTTGACTTTTCCCTAGCCCAATTACTTTGGTTCATATTTTGTAATTCACGAAACTAATTTCCGAAATTCCAAATTTGCCCTTAGCCTTCCTCAATATTTCCGCATCAATATTTTTCATGAATAACATATATATTTACTAAAATCAAAATATTGCCTTATCTCTTACAAGTCACAATTATTTCGATTTATCCAAATGTGCAAAAATTACGGGATATAACATCCTCCCCCCCTTTAGAACATTCGTCCTCGAATGTTAAACTAACCTTATAGGGTCTTACAAGCATTTCGGGGGAGTTTCTTTTTATGGACAGCACATATAAATCATTCATTAATCAATATAACCCATTATGAAATTTAGATTACCTGTGGGCATAGGAAACAAGTGAGGGTACTTCTTCTTCATTTCTTCCTCCGCTTCCCAGGTCATTTCTTCTCTGTTATTGTTTCGCCACAAGACCTTAACAGAAGGTACATCTTTGGTGCGCAGTCTCCTCACCTGACGATCCAAAATAGCTACAGGCTGTTCTTCATAGGACAGTTCCTCTGTTACCTGGATATCTTCTCTGGGGAATACTCTGGAAGGATCGCCAATACACTTACGGAGCATTGATACATGGAATAACGGATGTACTGCCTCCAGATCAGATGGTAAGTCCAACTCGTAGGCGACCTCGCCTATTTTTCGAATAATCTGATAAGGCCCAATATATCGCGGACTGAGCTTTCCTTTTCTGCAGAATCTCATTACACCTTTCATAGGTGACACTTTCAGAAATACCCAGTCACCAATTTGGAACTCTAAAGGTCGATGTCGTTTATCTGCATATGATTTCTGTCGACTCTGGGCTGCCAACAACCGCTCCCGAATGAGTTTCACATTATCGACTGCTTGATGAATCATATCTCGACCAATCAATTTAGTTTCACCCACATCGAACCAACCAATCGGAGATCTATATTTTCTACCATATAAGGCTTCATACGGTGCCATCTGAATGCTGAAATGATAACTGTTATTATAAACAAATTCAATAAGCGGCAAATGATCATCCCAACTACCTCTGAAATCAATAACACAGGCCCGTAGCATATCTTCCAGTGTCTGAATAGTACGTTCGGCCTGTCCGTCAGACTGAGGATGGAATGCGATTCTAAGACTCACCTGAGTCCCTAACCGAGCATAATGTGTCTCTCCCATAATCTGCCATCGCAGCCCTGCAACGTCAGGCACACATAACCTGCCTCTATATAATAATACCCCGTCAGGTGAAATTTCGAACTGGGTCTTTTCCTTATCAAGGGCCACATCTCTGTACTGTACCAGAGTAGGATCCTCAAACTGACGCCGTTTTACCTCTTCCCTAACCGATGATTCAGCAACTTCTCGGACAGAAACCCCAATATTTCCAGAATCGGCCAAACGGACTCCAAAGCTGGCTAACTGATGAATTTCACGAACTAATTCTTTCCTCTCTGGCTGCACGTCGGTCAAACTGCCCATGGACTTGCGGCTAAGTGCATCGGCTACAACGTTATCTTTTCCAGAATGATACAAAATGTCGACGTCATAATCTTTTAGTAATTCGAGCCATCTTCTCTGTCGCAAATTCAGCTCCTTTTCCATGAAAATATACTGAAGGATTTTGTGGTCCGTATAGATATCAACATGGACCCCATATAAGTAATGCCGCCATATCTTCAAAGCATGAATTACCGCGGCTAATTCCAGATCATGAGTAGGATAATTTCTCTCGTGCGGTCTGAGCTGCATGGAAGCATAGGCTATAACTCGACCATGCTGCATTAGTACACAACCTATCCCAATACCGGAAGCATCACAATAAATAACATACCCGTCTGAGCCTTCTGGGAGAGTTAAAACTGGAGCTGTAATAATTTTTTCCTTCAGCAGCTGGAAGCTGCGTTCACAAGCATCGGTCCACTGAAATTTTGCCGCCTTCTGAGTTAGCTTCGTTAATGGTGCTGCAATAGAAGCAAAATTCTCCACAAATCTCCTGTAATACCTGGCCAATCCTAGAAAACTGCGTACCTCAGTCGGTGTCGTGGGCCTAGGCCAATTCTGTACAGCCTCAATCTTCTGTGTATCGACCCGAATACCATTTTCTCTGACGATATGCCCCAAGAATGCCACTGAAGTTAACCAGAATTCACATTTGGAGAACTTAGCATATAATTTCTGTTGCCGAAGCGTGCCAAGTACTATCCTCAGATGATCTGAATGCTCATCTGCTGATCGTGAATAAACCAGAATGTCATCAATAAATACAATCACGAACATGTCGAGAAACGGCCTGAATAGCCGATTCATCAAATCCATAAACACTGCTGGAGCATTAGTTAGCCCAAAATACATCACCCTGAACTCATAATGCCCGTATCGGGTCCTGAAAGCAGTCTTTGGAATATCTGCCTCTCGTACCCGCACCTGATGATAACCCGAACGCAAATCTATCTTCGAAATAAATCATCAATCCGGGGAAGGGGATATTTATTCTTTATAGTCACTTTATTCAGCTGTCTGTAATCAATACACATCCGCAGCGACCTGTCTTTCTTTCTTACAAACAATACCGGCGCTCCCCAGGGTGACGTACTGGGTCTGATGAAGCCTTTTTCTAATAGATCTTTCAGCTGTTCTTTCAATTTTTTCTATTCTGCAGGTGCCATTCTGTAAGGAGGAATAGATATAGGCTGAGTATCTGGCAGCACATCTATCGTAAATTCTATCTCCCGTTCAGGTGGGAGACTTGGAAGCTCGTCCGGAAATACATCTGGAAATTTATTAACAACCGGAACTGACTGGAGCGTAGGTGTTTCTGCTTTAGTATCATGCACACAGACCAAATGATAAATATACCCTTTCTGAATCATCTTGCTGGCCTTGAGGTATGAAATAAACTTACCTCTCGGCGATGCTGTATTTCCTGCCCATTCTATAACTGGTTCCCCTGGAAACCGGAAACAAACTACCTTTTTCTGGCAGTCAACATTAGCATAACAAGAGGCTAACCAATCCATACCCATAATAACATCGAATTCCATCATATCTAATTCTACCAAATCGGCCTTAGTGCAACGGCCACATATAATCACAGAACAATCTTTATATACCTGCCTCGCTATAATAAAATCCCTGACCAGTGTAGCTACCTCGAACGGCTCTATAGTGTTATCCCAATTTTACTAGCGACGAGAGGAGAAATATATGACAAAGTAGAACATGGATCGATCAATGCATATACAGCTCGAGATAAGACCAATAATGTACCTGTGACCACATTTGGCGACGCTTCCTGATCCTATCGGCTAGCCAATGCGTATATGCGGTTCGAAGGACCGCTAGAATCAGAAACCCCGCCACGGCCTCTACCGCGGCCCGCCGGTGCTGGCATACCCCGCCCCGCGGGGCGCATAGCTGAAGGAGTGGAAGACGAACTAGCAGCTGATCTCGTCGGCTGAGCTGTACAACCAGAACCACCCGCCAACGGACAATCTCTCATAATATGGCCCTGGCGGCCACAAGAAAAACAGGCTCCTGTAGCTCGGTAGCACTCTCTTGGATGAGACCTCCCACAATAAGAACACCGAGGCATAGGTGGCCTCGCCTGACTGGAACCTCGGCTCACCTGCGAACCTGAAGCCCTAGAGCTCTGGCCCGCTCCTGAGTGCCCTGCACCATCAAGCCGTCAGCCTGTAGACTGTGGATGTATACTCTGGCCTGACTGAGGAGGATATCTGCTATACTGCTGCTGAGGCTGCCCACCTCGGAACTCTCCAAAATACCAAGCTGACCTAGCCCGCTTGGGCTGCCTCCTGTCACGATCTCTCTCTGGCTGGCTCCTTCTACGCCGGTCCTCCATTCGTTGCGCATATGCCTGGACAAGAGCAATATCCATCCCAGACTGGGACGCCACTGCCATACAGCTATCGACCAAATAATGATCCAAACCCATCACGTACCGATGCATCCGGTCAGCCATATTAGCTACTATGGTAGGTGCATATCTGGCCAGAGAATCAAACTCCAAACTGTACTCTTGGACACTCCTGCCTCTCTGCCTCAGCTGTAAAAATCTGTCAACTCTCGCCCGCCGCAAATCTGGGGGCAAAAAGTGACTGAGAAAAGCTGCTGTAAACTCATCCCACATGGCTGGAGGAGCATCCTCGCCTCTGGAAAGCTCCCAAGACTCATACCAATTAATCACTATGTCCAGCAATCTGTGTGAAGCCAGCTGGACAGACTCAGTCTCGGAAGCCCTGACTAGTCTCAGTGTGCGCTGCATCTGTCGAATGAAATCCTGGGGGTCCTCTTCGAGCTTAGACCCGTAGAACTCTGGGGGATTACAGGTCAAGAAATCACGGACCCTCAAACTGTCACGTCTGTCACCATCATCACCCCCTAGCCCGCGTCTGCGAGCCTGTCCTGCTACTAATGTCGTCAATAACTGCACAGCCTCTCTCATCGCCCTTTCCTCCGCCCCTGGCTGCGGAGCTGGAGGCTCGGGCGCTGGAGCCTCTGGAGCTAATGGTGGAGCCGCTCCAGGCTACTCTGATGGGGGTGTAGCAGAACCCTCTGACTGGGGTGCAGTATCGCCCATAATTTGAGCACGAGCCCGAGTAACTCTCTGTATCTGGCTGGTCTCTCCTGCCACTACTTTGCCCTTCTGGGCAGCCGTCGCCTTCCTCGGAGGCATCACTGAAAACATAACAGTCGGTCAGAAAGAAATCATACTAATAGCACAACTCTATCGCACGATCTAAGATCCAAAGAAAGGTAACACTCTAAATGTCCAGTAGCCTCATGTTTATAGATGTGGTGCACAACACACCGATAAACAAGACTCTACTAGACAAGGCCTGTAGACATTCCGAGGACAAACCGCTCTGATACCACTTTTGTCACGACCCAGCCCCGTGGGCCATGACTAGTGCCCTAACTGTACACCCATACAGACTTACTTACCAGATCGACATATCAAAGACTTATTCAAACTTAACATACATTATTTTAAACAAATACTGAATATAGATATCATCTAAAGCGGTCACCCGTACAGACATATCATACCAAAAGTCGGTAGGCTGGCGGAATACACATCGCCCGAATACACATACATACACAAACATGTGGGCCGTTTTGGCCATAAGAGCAAAAGGGGCCGCTTAAGGCACAAATCACAAACATAATCGAACAAACGTGACCCATGACCCACATATATGACTACAGGCCTCAACAAACCATGGCAGAAACATATGACGGGACAAGGTCCCGCCGTACCCAAATAGCCATATATACAGAACATGTATAACAGAAGATATGTACCAAAAATATGAGCTCCGGATCAAAAGGAGTACTCCAAACAGCAGAATAAGTATCCTACATTGGCGGGTCACCTGAACGAACGTCTGTACCTGCGGGCATGAAACGCAGCCCCCGAGAAAGGGGGTCAGTTCGAAATATGTAAAGCATGAAATACAGTAATCTGAATCATAACTGGAAGGAGAAGTACAGAAAATGGATACAGAATTAGTATATCAAAACCTGTGCTGAAAATATAAATAATGCAAATAAAAATCATGCATAGGGCTCAGGAACGTGGTCGCCACTCCGACACTGGTGCCACAACACATCATACTCCAGAAGGTTTCAAATCTCCGTACAATCCCCGAACACATCATATCATAAAAACATATCACATCATCAGAACACATCATATGCCATATCACATCATAACGCCGTATATAAGCGGTACCCGGCCCTATGGCGAGGTCTCGGGAACCGTAACACATCATACTGTCGATTGTAACATAGTGCGCACGATCACAAAACCGGCCCGGGATCCGGCGAACGATATCATAGTAGTATGCACGAGCGGAGTAGTGAGAAAATCATATGCATATAAGTACATAATTAAATTCAAAACTCGATGGCCAAATATATTTACCGGCATCTGAAGGCTCAAAAATAAGATCGGGGTCAATCGGAATCATTATACTAAAATTACAAATTTTTGAAGTACAGAACTTTCTAAAAGCGTTTTATAAGCCATTTTTTGAAAATCAAGTAACCATCATATTATGGAACTTTCGGCTATCGCAATGGAGCAAATCAAATGGAGCCTTTAGAATCAGATGTACGTATCAAAATATAAATCCAAGACTTTAGCCATATCCAATATTTTTCGAACAACATTCGGAAACATATCAACTAGAATCTCCGAACATTATAAACACGTACCAAACTATATGGAATAGTTTATGGAAGTCAAAGACATCAGCCATCCTAGTGGCTCTAAGAATAGGATTTTCTTTAGAAGCATACATATACACTATTTGTTCATTTCATAAAGGTCATGCCAAAAGAAAGAAAGGTAGGCTTTACATACCTCGATCGCTCGCTAACCAAATCTCGACTCAGGTCTCGGGCTCTCCAATATCTACAATAACATTATCATTTACCAAACATTAGCTACAAGTACTTAGAACTTCAATTCTAACTAGTACTTGTCTACAGAAATTTCGGCAGCATCTCCCCTGTAAATTCAACATCCCCGAGAATTTAACTCGGCCAAATTCATCAATAACCATACCAACAGTACCAAAAACCACACCAATAACATCAACAATCAGTTTAAAGCGCATTCTAATATTAGTAACCTTCTATTTCTACGTAGCTCATCACATTCAATTTAACTACGCATTTTCAAGCCAATATCAACGCTCACATATTCATTACTAATTCAAGATCATTCAAATACAATTCGAAAGCATTTCACACAATCTACAAAATATTCAACAATCCCACCAACATCATATTCCACCCGAAATATCCACAAATGCGACAAGGCCACAACGTCGCATTTTCTTCTTCCAATTTCATCCACAACAACAACGATTCACACTTTAGCAATTTCATTTCCGTGATTACATAAAACTATATTAACATCACATAATTTCCTACAACAACCTACAACCAATTTCCATGTCAACTTGAACCATTATTCTTCCATTTACATCACAAAGGACACAATCAACACAATTAACATACTAAATAAAGTTAATTCATCTTCCTTCACTACACCACACCACACGGCCACACACACTCTCACACACCCACACAGCTATACCCACCACACACAAATTTCATACTTTTCATTCATTTCCACATACTACAATATATATAAGTCTTCCATAACATAAAAAGGATAGAATTCTTACCTTTTCTTCAAATTTTCCACTTGCCACAAAAGGTATTTTCTTGCCTCAAAAATTATACCACGTTGAAGAGGGTCTTGAACTTAGCAAGAGTACTAGAAACTTACAATTTTTGAATCAAAGATGGAAGCCCTCCAATTTTTTTAATTTCTTTTTTTTTTCTCTTCTTTTGTTTTCTTGAAACTTCTTGAACAATGAATAATTTGTGGCCCCTTTTATCTATTTACAACTTGGATTAATTATTTTCCATGGGCTTGGGCCATAACCACTATGGCCGGCCACACCCACACATTGGGCCTCAATTGTTTTTTGACTTTTCCCTAGCCCAATTACTTTGGTTCATATTTTGTAATTCACGAAACTAATTTCCGAAATTCCAATTTTGCCCTTAGCCTTCCTCAATATTTCCGCATCAATATTTTTCATGAATAACATATATATTTACTAAAATCAAAATATTGCCTTATCTCTTACAAGTCACAATTATTTCGATTTATCCGAATGTGCAAAAATTATGGGATATAACAGTTAGATAACCTAAATGTATTCGTTCAGACTCATGATATTCTTTTGTCATCTTTTCCCAACACATCAACAATCTCGCATCTATAACTCGATCCTTCTTTGCTTGTTACTCACTTCTGAATCCATTTACCTTCTTCCATAGCCATAGTAGGTTCTTTTTAAGTCAACATCCCTTTGAATACTTTTACCTTCGCCGCCTTAACCTTCTGAGTATTTTGATGTGTCACGACCCAACCAGAGGGCTATGATGGGCACCTGGAGCTAACCTACCGAGCGCCACAAAACGTACATGCATCGCATATCTATACCAGAGGGGGCCATCATGCTAACGCATAATTATCATAAACTGTATGGGACACAAGCCCAAAAGATAATATACATACATCATCATGTTGATCCCAAGTATACATGCCGACATGGCTATCAAAACGATGATAAAATAAAACATAGACTGAGAAGGTCATGGAACATCTGACTATGCATATCTGTCTACGTGCCTCTACTGGAGTGTGTAACATAAAAAGGATAGGACAGGCTCCTACCGTACCCATCTGCACACAAAAAGGATCATACCAACTGGACTGCAGCTCCAAAACAAGTGGAGTGCTCCGGTACAACCGCTGAGAAGATAACCTATGAGTCTGAACCGTCTCCCTGTCTACCTGCGGGCATGAACGCAGCGTCTACAAGTAAAAGGATGTAAGTACGAATAATTTACCGAGTATGTAAGGCATGAGTAACAACATAGTAAAAGTATGAAGATAACATAAGATAAATGAGATCAATCTGTACCGCTGAATGCCTCTTAAGGAGGATGTCATGCATGCTGAGCTTTTTTTTTTAAAACATTTTCATACATACATACATACATATATATATACATATATACATAAATATATGTATATGTATATGTATATATAATGATGTACTCTGCCATATAGGCTCGGTGTTATCATCATTTAATCATCATCCCACGTCCGGGGTAATATCAAAACCTGCCCACTGCAGTGGTGTGCATATCTATGTACCTGCCCGGCCGACTAGAGCGCGACGCGGTGTGAAAATACATACATATATATAAAGTATGCATGAGAGCCCAAAGAAAAGCCATGACTCTATCGGAGTGACGTAAGGTCGGTAAACCTCCGATTATCATTACAGAACTATTATCATGGACATATCTCACCTTGAAGAAACAATGATCATAAGAAGAGATTAACATCAATAAATGAGATCAATGACCATAAGATGAGATTAATAATCATTAGACAAAGATCAATAATATCATAAGAACATCAAGAACCATAAGCTTCTAGTATTTCTAGGAATAGGAACATCATGGATATCATGTGTGTAGGTTCATATCGATATGATCATGCCATAAGAAAGAAAGGGACAACCTTAACATACCTTGTCGTCTCCTTATTAATCTCATCTTATGGTTATTGATCTCATTTATTGATGTTAATCCCATCTTATGGTCATTGTTCCTTCAAGTTGAGATATGTCCATGATAATAGTTCCATAATGATAATCGGAGGTTTACCGACCTTACGTCACTCCAATAGAGTCATGGCTTTTCTTTGGGCTCTCATGCATGCTTTATATATATATGTATGTATTTTCTCACACCGAGTCGCGCTCTAGTCGGCCGGGCAGGTATGTAGATATGCATATCACTGCAGTGGGTATGTTTTGATATTACCCCGGACGCGGGATGAGCCTATCCTCCCGAACTTGTAAATCTACATTCAAGATGATTCACACTAAAGGTAAGTCATTGAAATGCTTATAAGGTCAAACTAAATTAATTGGTAAGCTAATGAAAATCGGACAACATTTCCCTTATATATTCTACTTCCTCCAACTTCAAAACAACTCCCAAAACCACAATAAAGCATCAACAATTCCATAATCAAAAGATTACATTCAAATTATACTCAATTCAATTCCAAAACTTCTTTTCATAATCAACCCATAACAACAACTTCAACACAACCCCTTATACACTTGTATACAATACTTCCTCAACATAATTATTATCCCTCATAACAAAGATTATACTCATAACATGCTAACAATTATAGCTCAAGTTAATTTACAACTCAAAATATCACCAAAATCACATTTGAACTTTTCCTTCAATTTCGTCTCCTCATATCTTAGCATATTTACCCCATGAGTTCAAAAACATGAAATAAATGAAATCTTACCTCAAAAACTCTAATTACAAGATGATTCACTTTGAAATATCCTCCAAAGCTTTTACAAGAAATAAAAAGACAAGTTCCAACCACACTTTCAAACCCTAGGCACTTTTATCTTTACTTCGATCTTTGATTTATGCTTGGAGAAGTGATCGAATATGTTTGGAGAGGTCTCTAGAGCTTTCTAGGACTTGGGGTTATGTCTAAAATTATTAAAATGAAGAGGGATCATCATAGTTAAAAGCTGGAAAATTCCACCGACATTGTATTATACTGGCCGTATTTCTTGGTTGTATAAATTATACGGTCCGTATCTCAAATCGTATAATTTTATGCGGGCCGTATCTTTTGCCATACTTTTTAGATTTGCAATCTGTCAGTTGCATTGGAAAGATGACTCTCTAAACTTGCATTTACATATGTTATGCATTCCGTAACTCCTCATTTGCTAAGAGATATACCTCCCTCAAGTTGGACAAAAAATCCTGTCCAAAATTCTGCCAAGTTTTCCAAAGTTTCGACAAACTTAATTTCTTCGATTCGCTTGATCCCGGAACCTTTACATACTTGCTTAACACTTATTAAAAGTCTTCCTTAACCTTATAAGGGTTATATGGTATCTTCAGCTTACGCTAGTTTATCTATGACACAACCAACGGGAAAATTTTCGTGGTGTAACATCACACACACACACACACACACACACACACACACACACATATAATATATATATATATATATATATATATATATATATATATTGTCCCTATCCTTGGCCTATACGACTAACATCATGGGCGTATAAAATTATACGGACCATATTTGGCCGTATAATACCACCTCCAAAACTGTCTTCTCTGGAAATTTTTAAAATCCTTCAATACGGTCCATAGCCCAAAATACCGACCATATCTCAATTATACGGTCCATATTCTATATCTTCCAGAAACAACTTTTAACGAACCTCTTCGCTCCGATTCACTTATTCTCTAATCCTTCCGTAACTTACCAAACATGAAAAGCACATTTAAGTATAAGTTAGGCATGTCTAATCTCTTATAATCTCTTAAGACAAATCCAGACGCCCAAACTAAAATAACTTACGTACGATGGTTCTAAATTTATGAAACCCCTTATAAACATTCGTCCTTGAATGTTAACTTCTAGGAATTCTACATAAATTTCGGCAAAGTTTTCCCTGTAACTATACCACTACTAACTTGGCACACACTAACCCAAACCATAAAATGTCACACAGAGCCACAACAAGCAATAACAAAAATGGTCCCACATGACCAATAACAGTAACTAACAATATATACATCCCTGAAGGCTATGATGTTTTATTCTGGGTCTTCCTCTTGGCAAAACAAGCGCGGATATCAGAATCTCCTGTCTTCCCCAGCTTCTCAAATCATTTCCTTTATATTCACATTCTTTCATAGTACTTTTACCGAGGCTACCTCTTTGGTTCTCAATACCCAAATTTGGAACTTAGTGATCTGATAGGGTAGTAGAGACTCTCTCAAGCGATCAATGTTCTGTAATCTGAAAAACATCAACTAACGCAACTCTGGATGAACTTCCAACATATTTACGAGGCATGGATATATGAAAGACTAGATGTACAGATTCCTAATTTGAATTTGGCCCATCCTACGTATAATCTCATGAAGTCTAAAGGATCAAGGGTAAACTTGTCTTCCTTATCAAATTTCATAAATCTCTTCAGAATGAAATTCTAAATCTTAAATCGTCTGATACTCTTTCATTCTTATAGGGCTTCATGCAGGCCATCTGAATATTGGAATATTGACTAGAGCACACTAACTGGTCATCCCAACTTCCTTAGAGCACATTATATATATATATATCTTGAGACATTTGAAAAAAGCGCTATACCTATCCACTCATTTCAAGGTGGAAGACAATACTGGGATAATCTATGTTTTCCAAGTTTCTCTTAATGTACTGATCCTGAGGCGCTAGTAGAGAACTGAACACCCTAACCGGATAACCCAAGATACTAGGTAACCGAATAAGTCCACATATAGCTCATACAATTCCTTATAGTTATAAAATCCATACTGATCATTCCTTCATTTCTCAACGACATATCAATATGTTTCCTCAGTCTTTCAAGCTTCTGTTTATTTATTAGCAGACTATGAACTCTGTAATATTTCCTTTTTATCGATCCACCAAGGTCATGATACATTTTTGTTGCCTCTAAATAGATCATCTACCTTTGCTACATTTGATATAGGGTCGGTTTTGATATCTTATGAATCCACCTTATTGAGATACTTCTTTCCTGAATACCCTTTCAAGCTTTGGTTTAAGAGATATACCATATCTAGGATACTAAATCTTTACTCAGGTTTCCCGACTTATATCATATTATTTCCGTTACTATCCTCGACTATGTTATGCTTCACTAGTTGAAACTCTATAGTGATATTGACAAGCTTCTCAGATACTTATATCATCTCTGCCGTATATATTTCTATACCCTTCTACTACTTTCCAAAGTGAACGTATCGATATCGATGCTAGATCCATCCTTATTCATCTTAATGCAATGAAGTTATTTTACACGAACTTACTTCCCATTATCCTCTTCACTACCTCCAATAGCCTTTTGTTCCTCATTTAAGCCCATCTTATATCATTTACTTACAACGCGACTTCAATTCTTTTACCTCCGGAATCTTCTGTACCTGAAATTCTCGTATCATTTCGAAGCTTTTGTGTTACACCCTATAGTTCTACACATTGAAATTTGTAAGTGTCGATCGCCCCAAGTGTGGATTTTGGAGTTACTTTCAAGGGCATGTATGGTTGCATGCGTTTAATTTACGATCATGAAGATTTAGTTCAGGTAATAAGCCACGAGAGGATGGGAAAGTAGGGGAATTTTGAAAACTAGTGTTGATGGTCTGACTTTAAGGGAGGATATCTTTTGGAACATGACGAGTTTTGAGAAAAAACAAAAGCCCAGAGTGAAGTTCATGAAGTCCAGTCTCCAATGCAACAAACCGCTCCTCAATAGGACATTGGGTAAGGATATATAGACGTTACAAGTTGGGATGGCAGGCCAGGAAAATAGCCTGCGTGAACGCGCCAGGGAGTGGCGCGAATGCTCAAGAGGCCAAAGGCCAACTCAGCGCGAACGCGCCACCACAGGGCGCGAACGCGCTGAGCAAATCTTAGGCTCAGGTCAGGGATGAAGATTATATGATCTTAGTATAAGAATATATATATATATATGACATTTGAAGACCGTATGGTGTAAATTAGTTCATACGTTACTTGATGAGAAGCCCGCGTAACCGTATGCTAAGGTGGGGCCCACATGTCGGGGTTTTGTAAAGGACATATGAAAAATTATAAGAGTAGTACATGGGAAATTGAGTAAGTCTTAAAAACATCCCTTAAGTCCAATGTGGGCATAAGCCCTCCAAAAGGATGATTTAAGGATGCGTTTTCGGATGACCTCACCTGGAGAGGCCAAAACGCCATGATAACTTTGGAATTTGGAATCACACCAAAATGAAAGTTGTATATAATTGAATTAGATTTTCAACCATAGGTCGTGGACCCTCACACGATATCGAGATCAAAAGTTATGACCTTTTTACCGAACGAACGCACAGGCAGTGAAATAAGCCAGCGCGAATGCGCTGACCATTTTTTAGGTCGGTGCAACCCGAGCCTAAAAACTTATAAAAGGGGCTTTACCCCTTAAACAGCAACCAAACACCCTATAAGACTCCCCAAACCTCTGGAAACTTCCACCAACTTCCACTCATCAATTTTCACGCAAATCAAAATATAATTTTCGAATTCCAGTCCAGACAGCGTATAGTTGTGATTATAAAATCATACAGCGGCGCGCTTTGGCTTAAGTCCAAGAAGGAAAGTGAAGATATATCAATAATATTGGGAGTAAGGTATTAATCTCTTATCATTAATTTTAATTTCGATTTATTTATGGAGGTAAAGTCGCTAAACAATTGTGTAGCGAGCTGGTTAATTATGGAAATTGGAAAAAACCGTGTGGGGTGTTTTATGGAATATTTTGGTGTTGATAATGATGTTATTGTTATGCTTGTAATTATTGTTTTTATGGGTTTCTGAGTTATAATTTCGGGCTGGGCATATAAACAGGAGAGATGCTGCCCGATTTTGGCAGGATGTAGAACAGTTTAACTTGAAAGCTTAACACAAGTATTTTACGATGAGTCTAACGATAGTGTGAATCCTCTTAAATGTAGATTTACGAGCTTGGATGAATAAGTGTAGATAACTGGAGGTTGAGCAGGTATGTAAAGTTATCTGTTCCTTCTTTTTGGCATGAATTACATAAAGTGAGCGAACGACGAACATACATCACTCCAATGAACTCTAGTTCTCAGTGGTACTTGACATGACAGTTGTCTTTGATTCTCAAGTGTTGGTTCATTATAATTATTCTATCGAGACTCAAATGATGATTCAGTTTGTACATGATTGCTCCTAATATTCTATTCGTGCACATTATTATGGCCTCACTTCACCGAGTCCCTCACTAGAGGGCCGGGTATGTATTCATGCATATTGTTATGTATCACTTCACCGAGTCCCTCACTAGAGGGCCGGGTATGTATATTATATATTTCACCGAGTCCCATAATGGGCCAGGTATGCTATATATTTCACCGAGTCCCATAATGGGCCGGGTACGCTATATATTTCACCGAGTCCCATAATGGGTCCAGTACGCTATATATATGTGTATGACTTCATTCAGCAAGTCCCATAATGGGCTGGGTACGGTATATTATACATATGCATGACTCATCTCATAAGGTACAGATGCTTTGGTATTCCTTGAATATCATACTTGTCTCCTATCATCTTTTACTCAGTCATGATCTTTATTACTGTATTTCATGCTTTACATACTCAGTACATTTTCCGTACTGACCCCCTTTGTTCGGGGGCTGTGTTTCATGCCCGCAGGTACAAATACTCAGTTTGGTGATCCTCCAGCTTAGGACTGCTACTCAGCTGCTTGGAGAGTTCCATTGTTCCGGAGCTTAAATCAATTTGGTACAGATCCTTTTGACATAGAAGTTGATATACTCTTAGAGGTCTGTAGACATGCATGGATGGTATATATGGTTTGGTCAGCTATACAGATGTAGTTCATTTTGAATGTTCTCGTGTATAGTTGCAGCCTTATCGGCATACAAATTTGTTATGTTTTGGCTAGTTGTGACTTCTCAGGAGACAGGTTCATTTTGATATATGACATGATGAGTTTACAACATGCTTTTACTGATTGCTATATTTTTTTCAGTTTCAGTCTGATTATGTCTAGCAGGTTCGTACACGGTTGTCCAGCTCGGGCACTAGTCATGGCCATCGATTTGGGTCGTGACAAAAGTGGTAACAGAGCAGTTCGTCCTAGGGATTGTCCACAGACCGTGTCCAGTAAAGTCCTGTTTATGGGTGTGAAGCCGGCCACACTTATAAAGAGGAGGCTGCAGGGCATTTATGAATTATTGACCTTTCTTTCTATCTTAGATCATGCGCTAGAGCCAGAGTCTAGGGGAGATAATTTCTTACCCCTTTTTCCTATAGGTAGGTGCGGACTGACGAGAGACGAAGAGATCAGCCTCGGATAGTGGGGGTGCTAAGAAGGCCCCAAGAGTAGATTCAGGACCCAGGCTCCAGGACCGAGCAACAGGAGCCTCAGTTATTCTATTGAGACTGATCCCTCGGAGGACCTAGCGACGATTTCTCCAGAGTTTTTGACTTCTAGGGAGGAGGACCCCTCAGGGGACAATTATGACACGGGCCCGTCTAAGGGTTTGTCTGGGACACCGAAGGAGGAGATACTCGAGGCCGTACCAGCTGAACCTGTGGCAGAGCACTACGTCAGACCAGCAACCCCGGTGAGTGTTACGGATTACTTTAGCCCTTTATCCTGGCCGTCGGTAAACTAGGAGTTGCCCGATTATCCATATCCGTCGGACTCAGATGAGAGAGATGATGAAGGATAGATGAGCAGATGATGGGTAGACAATGACGAAGAACACACTTCATTTATAGTCCACCAGATCAGACTATAGACCGATCCACTACAAGTATACGAGTCTTTATTGGACATTCCTATGTATGTGCATTTGTTGTAGATTATTACTTAATGGCGACGAGCGAAAATCCTAAGGGGACCGATAACCAAGTATTTATAAGTAACGACGATCAAGGTGTTTCGCCACCATTGGGAATTTTGAAATCTATGATGGAAGGTAGTTATACGCGCAGATGAAAGGTCAATATTGAGGATTGAAAAAGCCAAAATAGTATTTGTGTAGTCGGAAGAGTAAGATATCCTTTCTAATTCAGAGGGAGATGCATTACGAGAATGTATTGGAATCTGTTAGAATTTCAACTTGTTCTAGGTCATGTGAGGAAGGTCATACAGTAAGGTGGATGCGATCATACTGGCACTAATGCACCGGATTTCATCAGAGCTTCAAGGTTAAGCATACTGAGTTGAGAGAAATACTAGGATGGGTGACCCCTAGGAAGTATATTAAGAGCTCTACAAATTCAGACATAAGAGGCAGATGAGAAATTAAAGTAACCTAAGGGAAATTGTAATATACAGAGTGGTTGGAAACCCTAAAAGATCACGAATGATGCGACGGACTAAACCTGCAAAGAGAAAGAAGGTGCATCACTGCTCTAGAACTAGGATAAGTTTGAAAGCATTAATCGAACAGGGCATATTAAAGTTCAAGTGACAAATGTTACCTGGTAAGTTGATGCTACTTTTACTACAGGTTAAATTTGGAAAGTCCTAATGCAATGACCTCCGGGAAAGGAAGAAAGTTAGTATACAGAAAGTAAGGAGACCAAAATGTCGTGAAAAAAAAATGTAAGGAACAAGGGTGAGTGAAGCTTCCAAGAGAGACGACGGGCAAGGCAAGGGACTATTGGATAAAATTCGAAGGTAGGCATGCGAAAAGGATAAAGTGTGGTAGTATGAAACAAAAGAGGAATGTGTGGGGTCAGAGAACAGACTTCGATAAGTGGGACTAAATGATAGTGACCACAACTAGGAATGTGAAGTAAGAGAAAGAATGATCAGGCCTTGCAACGATGCTAAGAGATTTCCAGCTCTTGAGAGGTATGTAAAGGGATAAATGTGTAGTCATATTGACATGGTTGCCTCGGATGTGGAGAAGCTTTCCTAAAAAATGACTTAAGGATAGAACGGATTTGCATGTTTAAAGGAATATTTCACGAACTTCAGGGTCGATACTGTAAATAACAAGAGGAGAAGGGCGCTCGAGGAGGAAAGAACCCAGGGAAGGTTGAGGATGAAGGTAGGAAAGGTATATTAATGGGCTGATCTAAAGGAGAGAAGAGAAAGGAAAAATTAGGCAATCACCAAGCGAGAGGATAATGAATTAGCAAGCTAACCGGAAGGTAGTACATCAATAACTTAGGATGAGGATAAAAGATACCGAGATTTGATTATAGAGGAAACAAAAAAGTGTATGGGAAATATTCTTTAGTATGGACTAGCCTTGGCGACAGAAAGGCGAAGAAAGAAAGGAGTATATTGCAGGGATTTCACGACATGAACAAGAAGAGACAGGATACTTGAAGAATTACAACGCATAGATGGGATGTAAATAAGTAGTCAAGGAAAATTTTGGATAAGTGAGCTATGTGAGAAAAAGGGATTGATAGTGGGAGCGGAAGAGTGTAGTATATTAACTTTCAATGGTACATTGTAAATATAAGGTGAAACTAAAAGCTCAAAGTAAGAAGAATTCCAGAGATAATAGTTGTGGAGGAAGACGAGGGACAAAATGGAGCAACGTGTGACCAAACGTTCCGAAAAACATTTTGATGGATTCCAATGTCCCCATTAACCTATGGAATCGGGAAAAATGTTCAGTCACAAAAAGGGTAAAAGTAGAAGGGCCTTAAAGAAAGTAGCGATAATGGATCGATAATGCATAAACGCTTCGTTTAAATGCAAAGCCCTCAACTAGCAAAAAGGAAAATAAGTCAAGTTATGCGACGAGAGAACTCTGGTAATGTAAGAGACCAAAAGAGTTGGAGGATCATTAAGGTTGGTCAATGACTACCGGTACTTGGGAGTTATTAGTGTCTAAGAATACCCTAAAAAGGGAGGAAGAGCAGATCTAATTATGAAATGAGGCATAGCATTGCTAAAATTCCAAAGAAAGAAAGATGCTAGCTTAAAGAGGCCAAGATTCAGGATGTAATGGCATATCAAGGATGTATTAAGAGGGAGTAGAAATGAATTAAAGATAAGTAACCCACAAGCAGGCATGAAAAAAGAATTACGATGGATTAAGAAATACTTCATGCGGACGTGAGATATGATATTTCTAGGCCTGGCGTATTCTAAAGTGTAAAAAAGAGAATAAGGAAGGTCTCTAAAATAATTTCACAGAGAATAATGGAAAAGACAACAGGAGGAAATCTTAGTGCCGGAAGAGATGACAATTGTAACAAAAGGAGCAATGGTTGGCCGTTTGGCAATTTCCAAAGGAAGGAAGAGCGTTGTTCGGCCATATCATCGGATATTAGGAAGCACCTCTTAGATCACTAATTACACTGGATAGGAGGGCATATATTATTGGAATTATAGGAATCATCAACATGAAGTGATACCCAGCTAAAATAGGAAGTCGGCCACACTGGAAGGCTAACAGAAAAAAATTACTAATGAGGTAATCGTCGGTACAAGGAAATCGAGGGTAAATATATTTACGTTGCAAGAAAGTTGTAATGAGGTAAGAATTTCTATAGCCCTATGCTTCTGGAATCGTATCGCGAGGTTGAGGAAAGGAAATTAAGGGAAAAGTTTTGGTAGGAATTCGAAGATGCGATGAGCTATGAAATTAGTTTGAACTTGTATTATAGGTTGTTCCAATCAATATGCATTGGAGAATAATAAAATGGTGAGGAAACATTATGTACATAAGAACAAAGAGGTGATAGAGTGCACAGATGAGTCCAATGAAGGAGTTAAGAGCAAACAAGAAAAGATTGATCAATGTATACCATAAAGATAAGGTGATCAGATTCTAAGAAAAGGCAACGAACCGATGGAGGTGTTAGGGGTGGTAAACTACAACATTCCAGGACGAATGTTTTAAGGGGGGAAGGATGTTACACCACGTAGTTCTATTTATTGAAATTCGTAAGTGTCGGTCGCCCCAAGTGTGGATTTTGGAGTTAATTTCAAGGGCATGTATGGTTGTATGCGTTTAATTTACGATCATGAAGATTTAGTTCAGGTAATAAGCCACGAAAGGATTAAAAAGAAGGGGAATTTTTAAAACTAGGGTTGATCGTCCGCCTTGGAGGGAGGATATTTGTTAGAACATGACGAGTTTTGAGATAAAACAAAAACCCATAGTGAAGTTCATGAAGTCCAGTTTCCAACGCAACAAACCGCTCCTCAATAGGACATTGGGGTAACGAGATATGGACGTTACAAGTTGGGATGGCAGGCCAGGAAAATAGCCTGCGCGAACGCGCAGGAGGCCAAAGGCCAACTCAGCGTGACCGCGCCACCATGGGGCGCGAATGCGCTGAGCAAATCTTAGGCTCGGCTCAGGGATGAAGATTATATGATCTGAGTATCAGAATATATATATATATATATATATATATATATATATTGGAGACCGTATGGTGTAAATTAGTTCATACGTTACTTGATGAGAAGCCCTCATAACCGTAAGCTAAGGTGGGGCCCACATGTTGAGGTTTTGTAAAGGACATATGAAAAATTATAAGAGTAGTACATGGGAAGTTGAGCAAGTCTTAAGAAGGACCCTTAAGCCAAATGTGGGCATAAGCCCTCTAAAAGAATGATTTAAGGATACGTTTTCAGATGAACTGACTTGGAGAGTCCAAAAGGCCATGATAAGTTTTGAATTTGGAATCATACCCAATATGAAAGTTGTAGATAATTGAATTATCTTTCCAACCATAGGTCATGGACCCTCACACGATAGCGGGATCAAAAGTTATGACCCTTTTCCTAAACGAACGCGCAGGCAGTGGAATAAGCCAGTGTGAACGCGCCAGGAAGCAGCGCGAACGCGCTGACCATTTTTTACGTCGGTGCAACACGAGCCTAAAAACTTATAAAGGGGCTTTAACCCCTTAAAAAGCAACCAAAAACCCTCTAAGCCTCCCCAAACCTCTGGAAACTTCCACCAACTTCCACTCATCAATTTTCACGCAAATCAAAGTATAATTTCTGAATTCCAGTCCAGACAGCGTATAGTTGTGATTATAAAATCGTACAGTGGCGCGCTTTGGCTTAAGTCCAAGAAGGAAAGTGAATATATAACAATAATATTGGGAGCAAAGTGAGAATCTCTTATACATTAATGTTAATTTTGATTTATTTACAGAGGTAAAGTCGTTAAACAATTGTGTAGCGAGTTGGTTAATTATGGAAATTGGAAAACACCGTGTGGGGTGTTTTATGGAATATTTTGGTGTTGATAATGATGTTATTTTTGTGCTTGTCGTTGTTGTTGTTGTGGGTTGCTGAGTTATAATTTCGGGCTAGGCATATAAACAGGGGATATGCTGCCCGATTTTTGGCAGGATGTAGAACAGTTTAACTTGAAAGCTTAACACAAGTATTCTACGATGGGTCTAACGATAGTGTGAATCCTCTTAAATGTAGACTTACGAGCTCGGACGAAAAAGTGTAGATAATTGGAGGTTGAGCAGGTATGTAAAGTTATCCCTTCCTTCTTTTTGGCATGAATTACATAAAGTGAGTGAACGACGAACATATATGACTCCAATGAACTCTAGTTCTTAGGGGTACTTGACATGACAGTTGTCATTGATTGTCAAGTGGTGGTTCATTCTAATTATTCTATCGAGTCTCAAGTGACGATTCAGTTTGTGCATGATTGCTCCTAATATTCTATTTGTGCACATTGTTATGGCCTCACTTCACCGAGTCCCTCACTAGAGGGCCAGGTACATAATCATGCATATTGTTATTGTATCACTTCACTGAGTCCCTCACTAGAGGGTCGGGTACGTATTCGTGCACAGTTTTATTGAATTGTTCACCGAGTCCCTCACTAGAGGGCCGGGTATGTATATTATATATTTCACCGAGTCCCATAAAGGGCCGGGAACGCTATATATTTCACCAAGTCCCATAATGGGCCGGTACGTTATATATTTCACTGAGTCCCATAATGGGCCGGGTACGGTATATTATACATATGCATGACTCATCTCATAAGGTACAGATGCTTTGGTATTCCTTGATTATCATACTTATCTCCTGTCATCTTTTGCTCAGTCATGATCTTTATCACTGTATTTCATGCTTTGCATACTCAGTACATTTTCTGTACTGACCCCTTTTCTTCGGGGGCTGCGTTTCATGCCCGCAGGTACAGATACTCAGTTTGGTGATCCTCCAGCTTAGGACTGCTACTCAGCTACTTGGGGAGCTCCATTGTTCCGGAGCTTGAGTCATTTTGGTATAGATCCTTTTTACATAGACGTTGTTATGCTCTTAGAGGTCTGTAGATATGTGTGGGTGGTACTTATGGTTTGGTCAGCTATATAGATGTAGTTCGTTTTGGATATTCCCGTGTATAGTGGCAGCCTTGTCAGCTTGCAGATTTGTTATGTTTTAGTTAGCTGTGACTTCTCAGGAGATAAGTTCATTTTGATATATGACATGATGAGTTTACATCATGCTTTTATAGATTGCCATATTATTTTCAATTTCAGTCTGATTATATCTAGTAGGTTCATACACAGGTGTCCAGCTCGAGCACTAGTCTTGGCCATAGATTTGGGTCGTGACATTTTGCTTCCATGTTATCATACCGATCCTTCTTTGTTTCTTCATTACTGGACCTTTCATAACATCTTTGTCTGGTAATTTCAAGTAGATCCTTCCTTGGAATCCTATCTCCAAACCTTATCCTTTTGAGGTTGTTCCCGATTCCTTTTTGTTGCTATCATTCCATCTTCAAACAAAGCATACTCATGATCCTATACTTGTCATCTCATCTTCCTCTCTTAAGGTGTTAGCCCACTATTCTATATTCAACATTCCATTTAGCTCTCCTTTTTCTTTCAAGTACTTACTTCCAGTAATTTCTGCGACTAATCTTAGCTGTAATTGTCAATCGTCTGAGTCTATCTAGTCAGTTTCACATACTTGTAAGGAGTCATATATTCTTATACACGTACTGGCCCTGGATAGGTCTAATATTTCATCTAAAATATCTTCATAATTTCCTTACCATTCTTCCAAAATCACCTTTCTCCTATTTCTCGCTTTCCCATTTCATCATCATAGTGGTACCTAGCGCAAATTCTATTCTCAAAATCTACCCTGATTGTTAATATTCCTCCTTTTCTTCATTACATAAACACTCGATCTTTAGGTGAGCATCTTTTAGACTACAAATTCATCTCATTAATGAAGGGCACATCTTATATCAACTCGTGACTTCAGACTCATTCATCTGACATTATACAATTAATTCCTTCAAGCATTATTCACATCCTTCATTAGCTACTCAGCCTCGTATTACTAACTTAATAATCCTGTGGTAAGAGAACTTCTCGAGGAAATTTTTTTCTGTACCTTGGCCTTACCTTTTTCTTGTACATTATTCCGAATCAACTCATGATTCATATATATTTATACTCGTACCTCTGTACAACATCCTTGCCAATATACTTTATACGATAAGAAGGCCGTCGTCAATAGCTTGCTCATTACTAACATACATCGTTCTTTTACCTCTTCTAACCAGTCATATCTTTTCTTTAACATTCAAACAATAACTATCCTTGGAGAACCTTTCATTATGTATCCTATCACCTTTAGACATTAAGCATCATCATCCTTATAACTGATACTCTTCTCCGTTTTTGTAATTCCTATTTTACCTCTTTCTGCTCGTAGATCATTGGCATATTTTCACTCAAGGGTCATATTTAGACACATAAGTATCCTTTACACGTCTTACCTCAAGGGACAATTACAACTCCCATCTAATCATATCGATGTCTCATTAATAAAACACTTCTAAGATTGCTAATCACTCCCTGTATAACCACAGTCGTTTGCTATCACCCAACTGAAAATCCCATCAAACTTCTCTTCTCTTAAGTCTCGTCAATAATACTCCAAAATTTTATCTTAACAGAATTGCATATAATATATCGAAATCACCCTCAAAGGTGTATAAATATTAATACAACACTAACTGTACCTGGCGTCATTACTTATCCCCCATTCTGTACTATCTCTTCTTACTTACAAGTTATTCATATCTTACGAATTCATCTTGATACCTATAATTCGTAATCCTGTAGATATAATCTCTCTATCGAACTATGTTCCCCACACATACCTTTCCTGACTAATCATACTATTTCCTTATTACCACAACATCTCTTCTTCCACCATTCTATCAACATCTTCACAATTTTAACCGATTGTCTAACCACAGATTTCACTGGATGTTCCTCTTTAATATTACTCTTTCTCCTTTCCTTAATATAATCACTGGGGTATTATGACTTACCGTTGTTACATAACATAAAAGATATTAAAATCATACTTTCTTAATTTTAACGCTTTGATAAAGCGACAAATATACCTTCCATCATTAGTTACTTTGGTCCTGAAACTCCGACGAATGTAGGACTTGCCATGGCCCTACTCTAGAATCCTGATCTGGCACGAATCGCTCTAACATGGGCTGGAAAAATTCCCCTTAATGTTGTCCCACTATCGGGTTTTCACTGCCACCCGAAACTTCCACAAATGTTCTGATTATATTAACCTGTCCGGTCTGACCACCACTTTCATTTGAACCTTGCCTCGAAATATTCTGTCAAGGCTTGGTTAATAGGCTCTTCAGGCTGTAAACTCTTCAGTTTCCTTGAAGGCCCGCACTCTCTACTAGTCTGCCATAATCCAAAGCTTGTGGTTCAACTCTCAACATTGGCCTTTCTCTTCCTTGCCCAGCTATGGCCAAAGGTGAAACAGGCAACATTGGAGCTTTTCCTGACTCCTCTACTCTTATCAAAGTCGATGATATATGTAACACTGATTCATCCTGAACCTCCGACGGGTCTGTTTCCATAGAAGACATGATCCCATATGGGTCTGTCTCAATGGAGGATACATCCTCACGTGGGTCCTCCTCTAAAGAGTAATTTATTCTTCCCCCTGTCATCATTACAATCCTCAAATCACCCGTGGTCCTTTCTAAAGGAGTCGTCGTCAATCTGTAAAATAACAGAGGTCAGAGTTGAAGATTTACACCCTATAACTCAGCTCTATAGCATGATCTAGGATACAAAGAAGGGTAACCATCCCAAATGCCCTACAGTGTCCTGTTTATAGGTGTGGTGCGCTTCACACCCATAAACAAGACTCTACTGGACATAGCTCGTTGGCAAACCCTAAGACAGAACTGCTTTAACACACTTTTGTCACGACCAAATCGGAGGGCCATGACGGGCACCCAGATATAACCTACCAAGCACCACAACACATGCATGCGTCTCATATCTATACCTAAGTGGTCTATCATGCTAACCCATAATTATCATAAACTGTATGGGACACAAGCCCAAAAATTAATAAATACACATCATTGAGCTAATCCCAAGTATACATGCCGACAAGGCTATCAAAATGATGATACAATAAAACATAGACCAAAAAGGTCATGGAATATCTAACTATGCATATCTGTCTACGAGCCTCTACTGGAGTGCGTAACATAAAAAGGACAGGACAATACCCTGCCGTACTGATCTGTACACAAAAAGGATCATACCAACTGGACTGCAGCTCCGGAACAAGTGGAGTGCTCCTATACAACCGTTGAGAAGACAACCTATGAGTTTGAACCGTCTCCCTGTCTACCTGCGGGCATGAACACATCATCCACAAGAAAAAGGATGCCAGTACGAATAATATACCGAGTATGTAAGGCATGAATAACAACATAGTGAAAGTATGAAGATAACATAAGATAAAAGAGATCAGCATGTACCTCTGAATGCCTCTTAAGGCGGATGTCATGCATGCTTTGCTTTATTAAAAAAACATTTTCATATATATATATATATAATACCGTACCCGGCCATATAGTCTCGGTGTTATCATCATATTATCATCACCCCTCGTTCGGGGCATCTCGCGCCCGGGATACAATCATAATCTACCCACTGAAGTTGTGTGCACATCTACGTGCCTGCCCGGCCGACTATAGCGTGGCTCGGTGTGAGAAAAAACATTCATGTATATAAAGCATACATGAGAGCCCAAAGAAAAGCTTTGACTCTATCGGACTGAGGTAAGGTCGGTAAACCTCCGATTATCATTATGGAGCTATTATCATGGACATATCTCACCTTGAAAGAATAATGATCATAAGATGAGATTAACATCAATAATTGAGATCAATAACCATAAAATGAGATCAATAATCATGAGAAAAAGACCAATAATATCATAAGAATATCAAGAACCATAAGCTTCTAGTATTTCTAGGAATAGGAACATCATTGATATTATGTGTATAGGTTTGTATCGATAAGATCATGCCATAAGAAAGAAAGAGATAGCCTTAACATACCTTGTCGTCTCCTTAACTACTCAACGTCTATCCTTCCGAGCTTGTAAATCTACATTCAAGATGATGCACACTAAGGGTAAGTGTCACAACCCATTTTTGCCTAGGTCATGCAGGAACCTGCCATTCCGACCTCGGTAGGCGAATCCTTAACTCAACGTTCACAATCAATAAATATAATAAAATAGAGAAAGAAGTAAATGACGTATGTCTCATAATATAATATAGTATAGGTAAGTGCTGATGTAAATGAATCCACCCCAGTATCTGGTTTGATCATACAAGAGCATCTATATACGAATACTAAGGTCTGAATAATAATACATAAATGTCTCAAATCATGTCTTGAGTGAAAAGTAAGACATAAGCAAAAAAAGAGTCTTCGAGGTTAGCGGACGCCATGGTTACCCTAGAAAACTAAAGTAGAAGTTGAGGAGTCGATCAGCCACGAGTTAGAGAAGTAGGTCCGACCTGATACTCTGCATTCATAAAAGAATGCAGTAAGTGCAGGTCAGTACAAATAATAGTACTGGTAGGCATCATAGGCCGACTAAGCATAGTTAACACAATTCATAAAATAACACAGATAAACAAGTAAACCAATCACGCATAGAACAATATAATCGTAATCGAGTATCCATCAACACCTATGCAAGTATCTAACCCCAATATAATAAGTCTGAGTATATCTGATCCTGACACAATTAACACAATAGAATCAACAACACAATCCATCACAATAGAGTTATCAAGACATCTCACTCAAGTCATAATACAATGCAATGCAAGAATGGTATGAATGTGATGCCATGCCATGCTATGCAAATGAGATGTACACATGTGCTCCGGATGGAAATATCGACGTCTCGGCAGCACAACCCAGTGTGACTCGCGAAGTCTGAGTGCCACCAATCCCAGATCTTTGCCAAACAGACAGACGGGACCTTGACTAATTGCTCGCAAGGGGAGTCTCACCGGCACCATGGAACTGTGGAGCCCATGCACTACAATCGAATCCGGGATAACATCGGAAACAGCCAAGCAACAACGATGCTCGAATATAACCATCGGACATCAGCCTCCTCACAACCACTTAAAAGAGTTGTCAAATATCAGTTTCATAAATCAACGATTCCGGAATTGAACCTCGGACATCGGCCTCCTCACAATCACTCAAGTAAAAGAGTTTATCAAGTGTTAGTTTCATATAAACAACGATTCCGGAATGGATCTTTTGACATCGGACTTTTTCATAATCACTCAAGTAAAAGAATTTATCAAATATCAGTTTCGCTCAATCAACGATACCGGATCATTCCGGATATCGGCCATGCATGATAAGTATGAGATAATGCGTGCAATGCATATGTCAATCATCAACAAGCAAGCTCGATATCGTAATTACCTAAACGGGGTACGCCAACAATGCATCACATCACAATACCAACAGTGGGTATGCCAACATATATAATCAAGTACCAACAGCGAATACGCCAATAATATATCAATAATCTCAAGTACCACAACGGATACGCCAATAATATATCAAGTACAAATACCACGAATGGGTATGTCAACCCTATCCAAATCATGACAACAAGCGGCCCTCATTATCTACCAACTAAAACATGGCATCAAGACAACACAATTAAACAATCAAACACACATAACGGGGTGGCTAGTCCCAACACACATCAGGGCCCAACCTAAGTCAATGTCCATCCCAACTTCACATCCGAAGGTTCACATGCTGTCTCCGATATCATAATCTAAATATGTGATTCACTATACTAAGTCTCACCAAAGGTAAACCATAACTTACTTGGACTGCCGAACTGCAACACCAACAAGTCACTCTATCACGTTGACCTTTCTCTGAAGCTCAGAACCAAAGTAATCTAAGCATAATCTAATTCTAAGTTAGAAATCATGAATAATGATACTAATATTGCTATGATATAAATTAGGTCCATTTTAACCCAAGAAATTGGAAAAACGGGCCCACAAGGGCGAAACGGGAAATTCACGGGTTAAATACCAAATTGAATCCTAGGTAATCATAACCCTATCATTAATTGTTGATTTAGCTCAAGAATTATACCCAAATTGGATTCTAGTAAAAACCCCCAAATTGGGTATGAACCCTAATTCTCCAAATCCGAAATTCAGCCATAAAAGTGAAAGATATATGATCACTAATCTTAGATTCGTCATATTTTAGTATTACCATCATCAATTTTATCAATTATAACCTTAGGGAGAAGTCTCCCAACACCTTTCCTCAAATTCTACTTCTAAGGGATTGAAAAGGGAAGGGATAATTCTAAGATGATAATGATTAAAGAGAAGTAAGTGATTAGACCAAGCTTTACCTCCAAAAAATTCCTCAATTTATCCCCAAGAGCAGCCTTTCCAAGTTCCAATATCGAGTTATGACATAATGAGGGTCTAAGACTTATTTTAAGACACATTTAATGAAATTCCCATGCCTGTAACCGCCACAGTGGAGAGAGTGCTGCTACGGTGGCTAGGATACCGTCGCAGCGGTATGCCCTATGTTTCCTATCACCTCCCCAGCGGTCATCACATTGCCACAGCGGTGCCGCTGGGGCGGCTCTGGTGCCGCCATTGCGGGCACCAGACACCAGAATTTCCAAATTTCTCTAAGTCTTTAATCCGATTTTTAGGTTATTCCCGAGGCCATCTGCTCACAATCCGACTACCTAAACCCATACAAAAATATGCTACGAACGCACTCGTGGTCTCAAAATTCCCATCGGAGGTCTCGTTGACTGAGTCAACCACCGGTGCCTACTTCCCATTTCTCATCCAAAGTCCCGAGATGCACCAAAATGCTTTGGGAATCAAACTAATCATACATACCAGTTCTAAACAATCATCCGGACCTCTCAGAGTCGACGAAACTCCGAAAAAGGTCCATTCGCCCAAAAGTCAACCTCGGGTCAAAAGTGAGTCAATCAATGCTCGAAAGTGGTGAAAGTGCCAAAAGAGCCATAACGACCAAACGGGTCATTACAGTAAGTCACTGAAACGCTTATAAGGTCAAACTAAATTAATTGGTAAGCTAATGAAAATCAGACAACATTTCCTTTATATCTTCTACTTCCTTAACCGTCAAAACAACTCCTAAAACCACAATAAAGCATCAACAATTCCATAATCAAAAGATTACATTCAAAATTATACTCAATTCAATCCCAAAACTTCTTTTCATAATAAATACATAACAACAACTTCAACACAACCCCTAATACACTTGTATACAACACTTCCTCAATATCATTCCTCATAACAAGATTATAGTCATAAAAAGCTAACGATTATAGCTCAAGTTACTTTACAACTCAAAATATCACCAAAATCACATTTGAACTTTTCCTTCAATTTCTTCTCCTCATATCTTAACATATTTACCCGATGAATTCATAAACATGAAATAAAATTAAATCCTACCTCAAAAACTCCAATTCCAACAACACTTCTCTTTGAAATATTCTCTAAAGCTTTTACAAGAAATAAAAATACAAGTTCCAACCACACTTTCAAACCCTAGGCACTTTTATCTTCACTTTGATCTTTGTGTTTGAATGTGTTTGAGAGCTCTCTAAAGCTTTCTAGGACTTGGGGTTATGTCTAAAATGATTAAAATGAAGAGGGTCATCATACTTAAATTCTGCAAAATTCCACCGACATTGTATTATATTAGTCGTATTTCGTGGTATAAATTATATGGTCCCTATCTCAAATCGTATAATTTTATATGGGCCGTATCTTTTGCCGTACTTTTTAGATTTGCAATCAGTTAGTTGCATTGGAAAGAAGACTCTCTGAACTTGCATTTACGTATGTTATGCATTTCGCAACTCCTCATATGTGAAGAGATATACCTCCCTCAATTTGGACCGTAAATTTTGTCCAAATTTCTGCCAAGTTTTCCCAAAGTTTCGACAAATTTAATTTCTTCGATTTGCTTGGTCTCGGAACCTTTAGATACTTGCTTAGCACTTATTAAAAGTATTTCTTAACCTTATAAGGGTTCCATGGTCTCTCCGGCTTACGCTTGTTTACCTCTAACACAACCAACGCGAAAATTTGTGAGGTGTAACACACACACACACAGACACACACACACACACATATATATATATATATATATATATATATATATATATATATATATATATATATATATATATATATAATACCACCTCCTAAACTGTCTTCTCTGGAAATTTTTAAATCTTTAAATACGGTCCATATCCCAAATTACGGACCATATCTTAATTATACGTTCAATATTTTATATTTTCCAGAAACAACTTTTAACAAACCTTTTCGCTGTGATTCACTTATTCTCTACTCCTTCCGTAACTTACCAAATATGAAATTAAACACTTTTAAATGTAAGTTCGGCATGTCCAATCTCATTCAACCTCTGAAACAAATCTCGACGTCCAAACTAAAATAACTTACGTATGATGATTCTAAATGTGTAAAACCACAAGGTATAACATGATGTTACCTTATATTTCCCCTTTCATTTCTCCTTTCTTATTAAGATTATCGTTCGTATTCACGCACCCTCCTTGATTATTCCGCGTCATAGTTCCCCTTGCCCCTTAACCTTGCTATAATCCTCTAGTTTATTGATTGATGGAAGATCCAGTTTGCTAGATATTATTTTATCCTCCCCCCCCCCCCCTTTAGGGGTTGTAACTACCACCTTAGCTCCTTAGACTATTGCCTCTCACGTGTCTATTTGTTACCTCCAATTCCCTCTTTCCCCGTGACTTAATTTGCCATCGGTAAATACATCTCGTACTATGGAAGCTTAGGCGCTATTTGGGTACCCAGAAGGGGCATGTACATATACACATAAACATACTATATCTGACCGTGGTAGATATTTCTTTCCCTACGAAGATTAGTAGTGATGTTTCCCACTGTGGTTGACTTACAATAGTTATTCCTTCATTACTTATCAGTATTCTCCCAATGTCCAGTCGTTCATCTTTTTAGTATCATAACGTCACCTAGTTCTGTTGAACTTTCTAAATCCCTAAATCGGCTTTATCTTTCCTCAAGTTGCTTGCTAACACTAGCATCCTTCTCTTCCTATGAACATGACCACTTTTTGACGAGCTCTTACTAGATCGTCAACTCATTTCCTTGTCCATAACTATAACCATTCTGTTGTCAATTTTGGCTTGTACAACTGTTCTCGAATAATCGTTTGATGCTGCAATTGGTGTTTGTGAAAGGGACTCCCATGCTTGCGTAGTCTACCGTCACCCTATCCTACTTTCCCTATGACCCTTGTCGTTATCATACCTTAACTTATCTTTTCGTGTGTTCCTTACTCAACTTATAATGCTTGGTTTGAAGGCTATCCGATTCCTCCGTCACCATTTTTCCTCTGATCTACTCATGAAGCTTCTAGAAGATGTTCTTTTTAGTACCGACAAGGCTATCATAACCACCTATGACAACATATGAAACCACAAGTCTGCATATCATCTGACAATACATAACTGTCTACAAGCCTCTACTCGAAAACAGAACACGACGTGGCCGAGACAGGGCCCCGCTATGCCCATACACATGTGCATACATACATACATACATACATACATATATATATATATATATATATATATATATATATATATATACACACACACACACACATAAGATCATGCTGACTGCTGATATCTCCAAAACAAATAGAGTGCATAAACCTCATCTGCTGAGCTGACGTCCTAATAGATGGATCACCAACCTGTATCTCAGAACCTGCGGGCATGAAACGTAGCCCCCCAAACAATAGGGGAGTCAGTACGAATAATGTACCGAGTATATAAGGCATGGAAAAAATATATACGTAAGAATCATGAAAGGAATATGAGACATAAGTGCTTATCTATACATATCTGAATGTATCTATGTGACCGTATATCTGGAAGTGTCTGTATAACTCTGTATAACTGAAAGTGGCTGTGAGGGCGTATGATATGCAAGCTTTCTTTCAAAAATCATATACATATATCATAGTACAATTGTTAGTGTTGTAGAACGTACAGTCCAATCCATAGATGTTGGTGCTATGAAACGTGCAGTCCGATCCATATATCATATCATCCCACGTTCGGGGTAACATCATAATGTACCTACTGCAGTGGTGTGCTACGTTCCATACCCAGCCGACTATAGCGCTATTCGGTCTGAGAAAATAGCTATACATATATATAAATGCGTGAAAGACTCGTGAAATACCCCTCTGAACTCTAGAACTATAGATATGAACTATGCCTGAATGTACATACGAAGCCAAAGGTACGAGTATCTCTAAAGCATTTAGGAATAGAATTCTTTGGAACTTGATCGTTTATTTATTTCATTCGTATCATAAAGATCATGTCAAAATGAAAGAAAGGGGTAGCCTTAACATACCCGTCACTTGTTCAGCAACTCAAAACGCTCAACTCGAGCAGCACTTTAATCTAAAACAATAATAAGGACACCATGGTTAAACTACAAACGAGTCCATTTTCGTATATCAAAAATTAAACTTGTTCTATAACTACATAGGCAGTATTTTCCCTGTTTCTTTCACTTTCCTCAAGTCCACAATAGGCATAATATCAACTCAAAACAACCATCAACCTCTATAACAAGTTTTACAACCCAAAGAACGATACATCGAGCGGTAAGCTCCACTATGACTATCAAACACCCTTCTCCAATCTTTTCTTTCCTTCAAAACACATATCAATGACAATAAAAACAATATATTCAAGTTACTCCAACAATCTCTAGCTATAAAGTACTATAAATACACCTTCAATTCAGTTTAACAAGTTACCCTAACTCAAACATGAGTTCTCCATCAATATCCCATAAGTTCTAACTTCCACAACTTAGCTATGATCTAGATTAATTCAAATTCATCTAGAGGAGGAGAACTCTTACCTTATTTGACAAGAAATCTTCTTCTTCCACCTTAATCCACATCGAAGAAATCCCAGATTCAACAACAGGATGAAATGGAAAAACGAGATCGAAGTAGAGAAAAATCCATAAGTTATTCTTGAGATGGATTACACGTTTCTTCCCCAAAATATAACAGCACGTTGCTGTTACAAATGATATTACATTTCTCTATACAAAAAGGTAGCTGCTACATATATTTTTTTTTTGTTTATGTGATATCCTAAGGGAGTTAACTAATAGCCTTATCAAACCCTCTTTCTACCTTTACACGTGTAACCTCTTCACCTATGTTATTCATCACTTAACAAATGCCACTTCACCTTATATGTATTTAAATTACATAATGCTCACCATAACACACGTCAACATGTCTACACAAATAATTATCCACCATTCACTAATTGATGCCTTAATTAATCATTTACTCTCCCACATTATCCAAACATTTAACCAGTTGCACACATAATTAATTTCTTGATCTCAATCCACCTAAATAATAATCTTTTTTGACACACTTCATATACTCATTATCATGATCAAGTGATATAGCACAAGTCCATAGCTTCATTTGCCACACACAAAATATTATTTTCAACCATCATCGTCACACTTTTAAGTCTAAAATCATTTCCGGACTTCCTCTTATGATACAACGAGCTCTTGATTTGCATGCTTGAATATTACCAAAATCCTCCGTGGCTTGGATCTACTAATATACATCGCGTGCTTCAAACCATAGCCGAAAGCCAGAGGTATTGCACAGATGAAACTTATACTCTTGATTCGTCTAACCATAAATACTTATAACGTCAAAAATACTATTGTCCTTGAACTTATGTCAATTAACTTACGACAAATCCAACTTACAAAAGTACGGGATGTAACGACGCCTGTCTGACATAAAATCCGATATGCTTTCTGTACTTCGCCTCCGTCCTTCCTTTATGTTACCTACTATGACTGTTCTCTATCGGCACATGCTTATTATAGTTTCTCCCGTAAAGAGTTAAACAATACGCCTAACCTACTCCCAATTGGATAACTCAACATAATGTATGTTCGGGGAATTAATCATCCATCGGTGAAATCCCATATCTTATTAGCTTGCTAGAGTAGTGTTGCGGTCCCGTTACTTCTACTTTGGTCCCTCATTTACAATCACATTCTATTGCTACTAGAGTAGCATTCGTTCCTGTATAACAAGTAATAAGTTGCTTCTTGGGTTCATAAGTGTATACATATATTTAGGAAATTTAAATAGTGGGATTAATATACCTGTAACCGTCCTGGCTCGGTTATATATGAGAGCCTCGATCAGACATACTTCGAAGAGGAATCCTCCTATCCTTATCATCTACCCTCATCCTCTTGGCCCAACTACTTACCTCTTTCTCCGTATATCTCATGACGTACACAGGCAAACCCTGATTGACGAACTCCCAAGACTGTGGACTATCCTGCATCTCAGAAGATCTAGTGTCCGTAAATACCTTGACATAGTGCTGAGCCTAAGGGGAACTCGGCTATGCCAATCCCTGCACCGCGGCCCTCATACCCTGATCAACTATCCCCGGTAACAAAACAAAGGGCCTTGGCCAGGTCGGAACTCTTCTCACCCCATCTAATGTTGGCGGAACCGAAATTGCGAACGGGGGACTCATATGGATCCTTAGACGGATCCTTCTCAATAGAAACCATGATCTCCGAAGGGTCAAACTCAATAGTGTAACTTATGCCTCCTTTTACCCCTTTCGTAGCCTTATGACCCATACTAACGGGTGGCGCCTATCTAGCATCTATCCATATAGCCGTACCCACACTCCTACTAACCGGGGTCTTTCTTATCATAGGCATTGCTTCAAAAAGGGAAAATCAGTTTAGGAATGAATTTTCTTATGACTCGACTCTATTGGACTGACTGTGACGACCCAAACAGCCGTAAGTGGCACCCACCCAAATCCCCTAGTGGATGAACTACCTACTTGACCAACCATCCACTCCATTCTCAAATTACCTAGCCAAATTAAAGCATTCAAGGATATAACATTTAATAAAATCTACAAATATCTAGTCATGCCATAAATAAATAACATCTGCAGAAATCTAAGCTATTACAACCCCAAAATCCGAAAGTTATTGTACAAGGACTCTAACATAACTGTCTAAGAAAGAAACAATGTCTAACAATAACATAAATGTCTGAAATGAAATAGACATCTAGAATAGGAAAGATCTTCAGGTGACCTGGCATGGAGAATAGCTCACCCTCGAATCTGTCGGAATTTGGCCTCAACTAAATATGAGGCCTCACAAAAGTCTATGGATCACAATTTGCACTCAAAGAATGCAATAAGGTAGTATCAGTACAAACATTATGTATTGGTAGATATCATAGGCCGACTAAGATTAGAATCATGCATACAATTACCAAATCAATAAAATAGATAGATAAGGACAACAACATATAATCTCAAGATCTATAAACAGAAATCATCCAACACCGAAATATCAGCCAACACAGGGATAAGGTACATCCACACAAATAAAATAAGAGTAACTTAACGCACGTAATCACCAAACACAATCACAAATTATCTCAACTCTATCACATATCTATACACACATGCTAAATGGTAGTGTTTGACCCATTAGCCATAACCTGCAGGGGACCCATGGTGTCTATGTACTCTTACTCCGGAATCTTACTTCGGATCACGAGCCTTTAACTTAGGCCGCGTCCTCACCCCCTGTAAAATCTGCCTTTTCATATTTATAATATCTTCCTCATCACAATGTATTTCCGTTCCACAAACGAAGAAGGAATGGGAACAATCAATAAATCGATATCAGGGAACACAAGTCACTATGCCAAAAGTGATATCAAGACTCACCAATCAATAACATGAATAAGGAAATTGTCCAAGTCAACAAGAAGAGTATATATGAACTCCTGCTTTATCTTTTCATATCAATTCATCGTGTAATTAACCAATCTGTATCAAACTGTACGAATTATCAACCACACTTTATGTCCCAAGCCCTAATCATGCTTCTCCTATCAATTTCGTATCACATACAATCAACTAATCAAAGTCTAACTCAAGTAGACCGTAACCTATCTCAAAATAGAATTGGAACAATGCAATCACTCTGTAATAGCTTTTCCTTTTCACAAAGCTTCAGAACCTTCAAAATCTAGAAATATAGAGCTACATTAGTATTCAAACATCAACTCCAACATTGCAACAATTTGGGGAAAAGAATGCAACTACTTCTAACCTTTTCAAATGGGTGAACTATCATTCAAGCATTATTTCATCACAATATCAACCCCAATAGTCATATACTATCCGGTCTTGGGTGATCTAATTATTCCAACCCTATTACAGGCAGTTTTTATGGCAAAGTCATCATTTTTATGGAACCCTAGGTCTCAATCCACAAGTTCCACCATTGATAGCCGAGTTCTCATCCTAGAAAGCAACAGGATATACTCCTGGATGATTTAGTAACAATAAAATCAATAACCCATTCAATAATCAAGGGTTTTCTTATGTTCTAGGGTTTTAGCCCTTTCATTCACCATTGATGGACCTTTAACTTGTCATGGATTCTAACATGACGAGGGAATTAACAAAGTCAAGGGTTGAGAATTACCTTTCAAGTGCACTTTAGCCCTGGCCTTAATTTTTCTCCACAGTAGTTCTTGGAAACTATTTTGGTGTTATGTGGGGAAAGGGTTAGGAATAAAGAATATAAATCACAGATTTTGCATCCTGTCGACCGTTGTAGCGGTCTCGCCATAGCGGGAAGGCTTCCGTTATGGCGAACCTCACTAAAGCCCTACCTCCCGCTGCGGCGACCCCCTGACCGCTACGACGGACCTGCTACAGTGGTCCATTTTGACCAGTAGCTCGGGTTTTTGCACTAGTGTTTACCCAAAAATCCCAACACCAATTCAAGGCCCTACATACTCAAACAAAACATGTACAACCACATAAAATTACGCTACAGACTCACCCGCAGCCCGCAGCCTCAAAATTCCCAACGGAGGTCTAGTTTTCTAAGTCACCCTCACATAACGACCTAGCAGGTCGTTATATAAGATACCAATTAAACAACCGTTCGTCCCCGAACGGACAAAAGAAAGAACAAGGGGAAGATACCTGACTCATTCAAAATATGGGGATAATTCTTTCGTATATCGGATTCGGTCTTCCAAATAGCTTCTTCAATAGGATGATTTTTCCATTGCACCTTTAAGGACGCTATTTCCTTCGACCTCAACTTACGAACATTTCTATCTAAGATAACAATAGGCTTCACCTCATAGGACAAATTCTCATCCAACAAGACAGAATCCCAACGGATGATAAACAAACCATCACCATGATATCTCTTTAACATAGAGACATGGAACATTGGGTGGACACTTGACAAACCTAGGGGCAAAGCCGACTCATATGCTATATCACCCACGCGATTGAGAATTTCAAATGGACCAATGAATCTGGGACTAAGCTTACATTTCTTCCCAAACCTCATCACACCCTTCATGGGTGAGACCTTCAAATACACTTGTTCCCTAACCATGAACTCAAAATCTTAAACCTTTCGATCCGCATACTCTTTTTGCCTACTCTGAGCAGCTAGGAGCTTTTCCTGAATCTTCTTAACTTTATCTAAGGACTCTCTCAAGAGATCTGTACCCCATGGCCATACCTCAAAAGCATCAAACCATGCAATACGAGATCTATATCTCCTCTCATAAAGAGCCTCAAACGGGGCCATGTCAATGCTCGAGTGAGAACTATTGTTATAAGCTAACTCAGCCAATGGTAAGAACTGATCTCAATGGCCACCAAATTCAATCACACAAGATCGGTGCATATCCTCTAAGACATGAATCGTCCGCTCAGACTGACCATCCGTTTGATGGTGGAAAGCTGTGCTAAGGTCTAATATAGTACCCTACTCCAAATGCAAATGCTTCCAAAATTGAGATGTAAACGTTGTGCCTCTATCGGATATGATGGAAATATGAACCCCATGCAAATGAACAATCTCACGAATATAGATTTAGGCTAACTTTTGGGTGGTATGGGTAATCTAAACCAATATGAAATGGGACGCCTTGGTCAGTCTATCAACAATGACTAAAATCGAATCAAACTTGCCCAAGGTCTTTTGAAGACCAACATTGAAGTCCATAGCTATCCTCTCCCACTTCCACTCGGAAATGGGCATCCTCTGAATGGTACCTCCGGATCTCTGATGCTCGTACTAAACCTGCTGGCAATTCAAACACTGTGAAACATATTCAACAATATCACGCTTCATCCTAGCCCACCAATAGTATTGCCTCAGGTCACGGTACATCTTGGTAGCACCAGGATGAGTGCAATATCTAGAACTGTGAGCCTTTACTAGAATTGTTTTAATAAAATCACCAACATGGGGAACACAAACATTCCCCTTAATTTTCAACACACCCTCATCGTCGATCACACCCTCCTTGGCCTCACCACTCAAAACCTTGACGCAAATCTTACACAAACTCGCTTCCTCGAACTATCTGGCTTTAATTTGCTCTAAAAACGATGATCTCGCCTCAACACAAGCCAACACCCTGCCTGAATTAGACACCCCCAGCCTCATGAAACTATTAGCCAGAGTCTGAACCGCCCTGGCCAACGAACGCACTGACGCAATCAAATGAGCCATACTGGCTGAATTCCTACTCAAGGCATCCGCCACCACATTTGCCTTGCTAGGATGTTACAAAATGGTGATGTAGTAATCCTTAAGCAACTCATCCATCTCTGCTGCCTAGAGTTTAGGTTCCTCTGAGTAAACACATGCTGAAGATTGCGATGATTAGTATATACCTCGCAATGGGCACCGTAGAGATAGTTCCTCTAAATCTTCAAGGCAAACACCACAACTGCCAATTCTAAATTTTGAGTAGGATAGTTCTTCTCGTGAACCTTCAGTTGTCTGGAAGAATAAGCAATCACCTTATTTTCCTGCATAAAAATAGGACCCAAACCAGAAGGAGAAGCATGGCAATAAACTACAGAGTCCTTGCCCTCAACGGGTAAAGGTAGGATAGGAGCTGTAGTCAATAAAGTTTTAAGCTTTTGGAAGCTCTCCTCACACTCATCAGACCATTGAAAAGGTACCTCTTTCTGAGTCAACCACGTCAAATACGAAGCATTGGAGGCCAACCCCTTCACTAACCGACGATAGTAACTATCCAACCCCACGAAACTGCGAATCTCTGACACATATGTGGGTCTAGCCCAATCCCCGACTACCTCAATTTTCTTTGGATCTACTATAATCCTTTCATTCGAAACAACATGACCCAAGAAGGACATCGACGTAAGCCAAAACTCACACTTAGAGAACTTAGCATAAAACTCCCTGTCTCTCAGCAACCTAAAACAACCCTCAAGTGTTTTTCATGATCTTCCTTACTCCTCGAATAAATCAAAATATCATCGATTAACACAATCATGAAGGAATCCAAGTATACTTAAAAATAGTGTTCATAAAATCCATGAAAGCGGCTGGGGCGTTAGTAAGCCCGAAAGACATAACCAGAAACTCATAATGCTCATACCGGGTTCGGAATGCAGTCTTAGGAATATCCTTTGCCCAATTTTTCAAGTGATGATACCCCGACCACAAGTCAATTTTAGAAAACACAGAAGCCCCTAAAGCTAATCAAACAAATCATTAATAGGAGAAATAGGGTATTTATTTTGGATGTGACTTTATTAACTAGCGGTAATCAATGCACATCCGCATAGTCCCATCTTTCTTTTTCCCAAAAACAATAGGAGCGCCCCATTGGGAGACACTCAGATGAATGAAACCCTTACTAATAGGATCCTGAAGTTGTTCCTTTAATTCCCTCAATTCTGTTGTTGTCATCCGATATGGCGGAATGAAAATGGGGAAATGGGGTGAGTCCCTAGTTCTAAGTCAATGAAAAAAATAATGTCATGATCCGGTGGCATGCTTGGCAAGTCTGCGGGAAACACCTCTGCAAAGTCACGTACTATAGGAATTGACTCAAGAGATGGACTACCAACACTGGTATCGCGAATATGCACCAAATAAGCCAAACACCCCCTCTCAATGAGTTTATAAGGTTACCCTTCCACTCAAGTCTAGGCACCTGAGGCATAGCTAAAGTGACTGTCTTGGCATAACAGTCCAGAATTGCATGATAAGGAGCTAGCCAACTCATACCTAAGATGACATAAAAATCTATCATATCTAAGATCACCAAATCCACCTAGGTGCCATAGCCCATAAGTGTGACAGTACAAGATCAAAAAATTCTATCTACAACCATAAAATCTCCAATTGGAGTACTTACAAGTATAGGGGCATTAAGTAAATCACATACCATATGAAGACCCATAGAGAAGTATGTAGACACATAGGAAAACATAAAACCTGGGTTAAACAATACAGAATCCATCCGGTGACAGACTGAGATTTTACCTGTAATAACTACATCTGAGCCCTCAGCCTCTGTCCTGCCAGGAAAGGCATAACAATGAATCCGTCCACCAGTAGCCTGTGAACCATTACGGTCAACCTGCCCTATCTAAGCTCCGCCTCTACCGTGCTGATGACCACCTCTACCAGACTGAGACCCACCTCTGTTAGGATGGGGGTCATCTTTACCAGCTGTGTGACAACCATGCCCAGACTGAGCACGATTCCAACCATAAGATCCTTCCCTTCTACCTTATGTTGGGGCTCAGGAAGCCTGAAACTAAGTACCCTGACAACCCTGCCTAAGTCTGGGACAATTTCTCTTAAAATTCCCCGTGTCACCATACTCAAAGCATCCATGGTCTGGCGTCGGACGCTGAACTGAAATGGACGAAGCCGATTAACCTCCATAATCTGGCTGACTGGAATATTGCTGACTGACCCCTGATGGGCCTCCAGTTAAAACCTGCATAGCTGACTGAATAAGGCATCTCGAATAAAGCTGGGAACTATGGCGCTTAGCAAAAGAACCACTGTAACCACCACCCTTTCGGGCCTTCTTCTTCGCGTGCTTATGTTAACCCTGCTACCGAACTCCTTCGACAGTCCTAACATGATCCACCATTTTCTGAAAGAAAGCACCTGTCACTGCAAGCTGAAAACCCAAAAATTGAAGGGCAGTATTCAATACCTTCACAAAGCGCCTAACCCTCTCCTTCTCAGTAGGAAAAAGTTGGAGAGTATAATAAGCCAAGCAGTGAAATCGAGACCCGTAAGCAGCCAAAAAAGAATTTCCCTGCTTAATATTACTGAACTCATCACGCCTCCTGTCCTTCAAAGTACGAGGAACATACTTCTCAAGAAATATCTGGTAGAACTGAGTCCAAGTTAATGGAGGTAAATTCGCTGCCGTACACTCTACAAATGTCCTCCACCATAACTTGGCATCTCCCATGAGCTGGAAGGTCACGAACTTAACGCCATATTTCTCCACTGCCCCCATCTTATGGAGCCTCTTATGACAATCCATAATGAACTCGTAAGCATCATCAACCTCAGTGCCATAGAACTATGAAGGTTTCATCTTAGTGAACCTCCAAAATAAATCATGCTCCTCCCCGGTCAACACAGGACTTCCTACTGGCCTAGGAAATACATCTAGTTCTGTAGCCTCACCTGAATGAGGAGCCACATCTGCAGCATGTTGAACCCCGGAGCATGAACTCCAGTCGGAGCTGGATCACCCACTCTAGCCCCCTGTGTATTTGGAACAACTGTTAACATACCTACCTCTGTCAAACCATTCAACAGGTTCAATACTTGGACCATCACATCTGACAACATTGGAGGAGCGATAATATCTGCCTGTGCCGGTGCTGCTGTAAACTTTGCTGCCTCATTTGGAATTTCCTGAGGCTCAGGGACTTAGTACGTTGTTGACTAGCCGCAGGAGCCCCGCCTCGGGCTGGTGCTGCTACTCCCCTGCCTCTACCATGACCATATCCTCTGGTCTGGCCTCCTCCACGAACTGCAGCCCTAGCGGCCTGACTTCTACCGTGAGCTGCGGCCCCAGCGGCCAGCGCGGGTGCCTTATTTGCTGCTGTTGCCGCACGAGTCCTCACCATCTATGAGAGAATAGAAAGAAAATTCAGATACCAATTTGAATCATCCACATACCAATGGGAATGAAGTAGCACAAAAGAAAGAAAGAAATTGAATTTTCCAGTGTCCTATAGCCTCTCGAGGATAAGTACAAACGTCTCTGTACCGATCCGCAAGACTCTACTCGACATGTCCTTGTACAATGAGATCGATGAACCTAAGGCTCTGATACCAACTTTTCCCCGACCGAAACAGACGTGAGTGGCCCCCACCCAAATCCCCTGGTGGGTGAACCATCTACTTAACCAACCATCTAATCCATTCCAAAATTATCTAGCCAATTTAAAGCATTCAAGGATATAACAATTAATAAAATATCCAAATATGTAGTCATGCAATAAATAAATAACATCTGCGGAAGTCTAAACTATTGCAACCCGAAAATTCGAAAGTCATCATACAAGGACACTAACATAACTTTCTAAGAAAGAAACAGTGTCTAACAATAACATAAATGTCTGAAATAAAATAAACATCTAGAATAGGAAAGTTCTTCAGGTGGCCTGGCATGGAGAATAGCTCACCCTCGAATCTGTCAGAATCTGACCTCAGCTAGATATGAGGCCTCGTAGAAGTCTTCGGATCACAATCTGCACTCAAAGAATACAACAAGATAGTATTAGTACAAACAGTATGCACTGGTAGATATCATAGGCCGACTAAGATTAGTATCATGCACACAATTACCAAATTAATAAAATGGACAACAAATAATCTCAAGAACTATCAACATAAATCATCCAACACCGAAATATCAGCCAACACAGGGATAAGGTATATCCACACAAATAAAATAAGAGTAACTCAACCATGTAATCACCAATCACAATCGTAAATCACAAATGATCTCAACTCTGTCACATATTTGTACACACATGCTAAATGTTAGTATTTGACCCATTAGCCATGAACGGCAGGGGACCTATGGTGTCCATGTTCCCTCGATTCGGAAAAAAATGAATAAGGAAATTCTCCAAGTTAACCAGAAGAATATATATGAACTCTTGCTTTATCTTTTCATATCAATTCATTGTGTAATTAAGCAATCTGTATCAAACTATATCATCAACCACACTTTATGTCTGAAGCCCTAGTCATGCTTCTCTTATCAATTTCGTATCACATACAATCAACTAATAAAAGTCTAACTCAGGTAGACAGTAACCTACCTCAAAGCAGAACTGGAATAGTGGAATCACTCCGTAATAGCTTTCCCCTTTCGCAAAGCTTCAGAATGTTCAATGTCTAAAAATATAGAGCTACATGAGTATTCAATCATCTACTCCAACAATGCAACAATTTAGGGAAAAGAACCCAACTACTTCTAATATTTTTCAAATGGGTGAACTATAATTCAAGTGTTATTTCATCAGAATATCAACCCCAATAGTCATATACTATCCGTTCATGGGTTTTGTAATTGTTTCAACCCTATTAAAAGATGTTTTTATGCCAAAGTCACCATTTTATGGAAATCTAGGTCTCAATCCACAAGTTCCACCATTGATAGCTAAGTTATCATCCTAGAAAGAAATAGTATATATTCCTAGATGATTTGGTAACAATCAACAACCCATTCATTAATCAAGGGTTTTCTTAAGTTCTAGGGTTTTAGCCCTTTCATTCACCATTGATGGACCTTTAACTAATCATGGATTCTAACATGATGATAGAATTAACAAAGTCAATGGTTGAGACTTACCTTTCAAGAGCACTTTAGCCATAGCCTTAGTTTTTCTCCACAGCAGTAATTGGAAAATGTTTTGGTGTTATGTGGGGAATGGGTTCAGAATAAAGAATATAAATCATGGATTCTGCCTCCCATCGACCGCTACAGTGGTTGGTCTCTCGCTGCAGTGGTCTCGCTATTGCGGGAAGGCTTCCACTATGGTAGACCTCATTAAGGTCCTGCTTCCAGCAGCAGCGATCGCCTGAACTCTACAATGGACCCGCTACAACGGTCTTTCACCCGCTGCAACGGTCTATTTTGACCAATAACTCAGGTTTTTGCACTAGTTTTTACCCAAAAATCCCAACTCTAATTCAAGGCCCTACAGACTCAAACAAACATGCATAAACACATAAACTACATTACGGACTCACCCGCGACCTCGAAATTCTCAACGGAGGTCTAGTTTTCTAAGTCACCCTTCCATAACGACCTAGCGGGTCGTTACAAAGGCAATCCTAAATGTCCTGTAGCTTTCTGTTTATAAGTATGGCATGCCATATACCTTACTAACTGAAACACTATAAAGACTGTAAAGAGGGATAATTCCCCGAAAGACAGGACTCACCAATGGCTGATACGAGATGTCCTAGCAAGCAGAATTGTCAACCTGTAATCGTTACCTGCATCGCGAGATGCAGGCCTCGAGCAAAAAGGGATGTCAGCATATTTGAATTGCACTAGTATGTAAAAGAACTGCACGAAACAACTATAAATACTGAAATTGAAACTGAACTGATAACTGATAACTGAACTGAACAAGGAAGTAAAGATATGAATACTCCCTATTCTAAATAAGAAACCACCTGTTTATCTGAGTAAATAATCTGCGGCCTCAAGCCCAATATATAATTGCACAAACTGCGGCCTCGGGCCCAAGTATATGTATACATAACTGCGGCCTTAGGCCTAATATCACAAGTGTTCAACATTAAACAATTTACGTAAAAGAACTGAGAATCATGCTGAAAGATACAACTCTGACATACTGGGAATTGATTTATTCAGATTTGTATACATGAACTAATTATGAGACCTGAAGCTTTAACTATTTATAAACATGCCGAGTATTCTAGGCTGAGACTCATGGATATCAAACACAAGTCTATATTAATTACGTATTGAGCTCACAACATTCGAAATGAAAATCATGAACGCATTATGAAACTAGAGAATAAAAGTTCTGTAACTATTGAAGGAACTAAGCTTAACTATATTTCTGAGGCAATTAGTAACGTTGTAAAAGAACGTGGTGTAGGGAGAATCATTAACATTCCCAAATGTAGAGAGTTAGCCTCACATTCCTTAAGTTCCAGCTTTTGAGCATAGTACAATGTTCGTCAACGCTTTCAACTTGAATCTATAGCAATACAAGTCAAAGAGATGTCCATATTAGCAATAATATCTATGCTTTGGCCATCTAAGCATTTTATCAAACAATTGGCGGGTGTAAAGCTTCATAGCCCTTACTAGTGGTGTTTTCTTCACCCAATTCCCGTTCTCTTGCTTCTAGGTTATTTGACAATCCCAAATAGATATTAGTAACACCATTTTTTATAACCCATATGACTATAACAATCCCAAGTTAACAATCCAAAACCCTAGCATAGTTCATATAATTCTCTTTATCAAACCCATTTACTATTCTCCCAAGAACTCATCTATTCACAACCATAAATTATTAAAGAGTAGAAGCATTACCTTTTTTAAGTTCAATCCACTTGAATTCAAGTTCTAGGGTTCTTTTGTACAAAACCAAGTCTCAAGCGATTATCTATAGATTTGAAGGGTTTAATCATGTTAATAGAGTACTGAGGAATTGAAGACAACTTAGAATAATCATTAGAACTTACTTTGAAAGGTTCTTGAGGCTTGGGATGATTTTTATATCTTTCTAGGTCATTTTTCGTGTTTGGGGAAGTTAGGGAAATAAATCCCGACCTTAAATATATAATACAATACGTAACATGGAAAAATACAACCCGTACGGGACCCTTGCAGCCGCACAAAGGAAAAAATTTAGTCAGAAAAGGCTTCTGCTCGCGCCACCCTTGCCATGCGAGGGTGCCGCAATACTGTCTTCAGTAATATAGGCATAACTCTTTGTACAAAGCTCTATTCGGGCTAAATAATATATCGTTGGAAAGGTATTTTAAAGGGCTACAACTTTCATATTTTGAGTTTTCTCAAATTCTGAACGAATTTGTACAAAATTGGGCTTGAAGGAAGACTTGTCGTAAACTTAGCCGATTCTATCGAACCTTAAGCACCTCACTATTCGTCTTGATTCCAAAACAACTATTTCCACCCATACTCATCCCGATAGGAATTCACATGCCTAAAATTTCATATCAATACTCATTTAACATATCCACATCTAATCTAAATTTACGGAGTGTTATATTATCTACGTTTTAGGATCATTCGTCCTCGAATGATTATGCTAGTTGTACCTACGACTAATTCTGAATCATAAATGTGACTGACGTAAACATGTGGACACTAAACTGTTATGAACACGTGAATACTGAACTAAATGAATGCTGAAATGAATAAATACTGAACTGAATAAATGCTGAGCTGACTGAATTCTAGACTGAGTGAATACTGATAGACGTGGAGGTTATAATATAAGGTCTGAATGAAAGGTTAATTACCTTCAACACTTTCGGCTTGCTATTCAATTAGATAAAGGTACTTGGACTTCATGTTCTCTTCATCTTCCTACGTAGCCTCTTCAACTTTCTAATTTCTCCAAAGCACTTTTACTAAGGCAATTTCCTTAGTTTTCAGCTTGTGGATTTGACAATCAAGAATAGCCACTAGAATTTCTTCGTAAGTCAGACTATCTTTAACCACTGTAATCTCTATAGGAACTACAAGAGATGGGTCTCCCATGAATTTCTTCAACATAGACATATGAAATACTGGGTGTACAGAAGCTAATTCTTGTGGCAATTCTAACTCATAATCCACTTGCCCAATCCTTTGGGGGATTTTATCTGGCCCAACATAGCAGGGGCTAAGCTTCCTCTTCTTCCTAAATCTCATGAAATCTTTAATAGGTGAAACTTTCAGAAACAACTAATCATCAACTTGGAACTCTATGTCTCTACGCAGCACATCTGAATAGGACTTTCGGCGACTCTGAGTCGTTTTCAACCGCTCCTAAATTAACTTGTCTTTATCCATAGCCTGATAAACCAAGTCTAGGCCTAACAACTCTGCTTCACCAACCACAAACCATCCAATTGGCAACCTACATCTCTGCCCATACAAGGCCTCAAGCGATGCCATTAGGATACTAGAGTTGTAGCTATTATTATAAGCAAACTCAATGATGGGTAGATTGTCACGTCCCAAAATACCTGCTAGACGTGATTGGCACCCAGCAAACACCACCCGCCAGGCGAACCATATATCATACTCTTAATCATTTACAAAAGCACTAAAAGAAAATAAGTGCAGGTCCAACAACGTTATTAATGATAAAAATGCAAAATAGTCGCCAACCAAATCCATAATCGATTTATGAAAACCAACCAACGCTAAGATAAAATGAATCTCTAGCCCACATCCCACGCTAAGACCATGGAGAATCTATCAGAGGTACATGAGTTTAAGTGTCGGGCATGTAAACCCAAAATAAAAGAAATAACTAGAAATAAACTAGATAAAGCTGAAATGGCTACCTCCACGAACAATGCGGTGGCTCACCTCAGCAACAGAATCCACTCACGAAGTCTTTAATTACCAGCCTCGTTCTCAACGACAGTATCTGCTTGGACATGCAGGTAAGGAGTGAGTTATATATAAATATAACCCAGTAAGATCCTCGACTCCCCACTTCAACTACCCCTGGAACAAGTGTTAGAAAGTACAAACACACAACAAGCACAAAAATATTATGCACATGTATATATCATTATATAATAGCAACCAAGGTCCAAACCACTGTTTATCAAATATATTATATATCTCAACACCATTTACACTACGAACCGTCATAAGTGGCAGTTAAAGAATAAGTCAACACTATGAATCCACGGCAACATACACAATGTGCTAAATATGTCAGGAAGTATACACAATGCTAAGGGAAGCATACACAATGCCCCAATATCATCAAGAAGCATACACAATGCTAAGGGAAGCATACACAATGCCCCAATATAATCAAGTAGCATACACAATGCTAAGGGAAGCATACACAATGCACCAATATCATGGCTCACAGCTATATCACATCACAAAATAATTTATAAAGAGAGTTTTGAATTATTTGAAAATAAAGTATATGCGGTTGGCCTTAAGGACCACCGATTCTGCCAAGCACACGCTCGCCCCAACACATGGACCAGGCAGACAAAACATATTTTTAAAACGGGTTATGAAAAGCAAGTACCCAAAGCTTAAAGTGTCACTTACCTCAAATTCACAATTCAAGCACACTTCCCAATAAATCGAAATTGCATTCTCGAGTCTCCGGATTGCCTCAAACTACACAAAACTGGATTTAGAATGGTTAAAACCCTTAGGGTAAACCACTTCTATATTTTTAGAGGCTTAAACGGGTAAAGTCAAATTTTAAAGGACGAAAACGCCCTCTGGTCAATGTGTTCAAAACCCGACAAGACTTATGTTTTCGGGAAGGCCTTAACGAGAGGATTCAAACGATATATAGAAGTTTAAAATCCGACACTATTTTCCTTTCCAAATCAATGATTTAGTTTGAAGAACCATAGGGCTGAACTTTCTCAATTCCTCAAATTATCCCCATGGTTTCATCATAAAAATTTACCCATAATTATGTAATAAACTTAAATAAACGACTGGAGTAATTACCTTGATGATTTGGGGGTGAAAGTTCTTATTTTTCTCCTCTCCTTTCTTCTCTTTTTCTCCCTCTCTTTTCTTTCTTTGATTTTTCCAACTGGTTTTCTCTCCCTCTGTTTGCTCGTCCTTTTTTTATTTTTGGTTCCTTCAGATTGTAGTGTTTCACGTTAGCCATCAGACTTTTTAAAGTCTTTTTTTTTCTTTTCCTTTTCCTTTTTGGGCTTGGCTACATTCCTTCTTTTCTATTTTCTTTTTCTTTTTATTTCCTTCTTTTATTTAAATTACCAACTAAGCCTTAAAAATATATGGGTTATTACATAGATGATCATCCCAATTACCTTTAAACTCGATAACACAAGCCCTCAACTTATCATTAAGAGTCTGTATGGTATGCTCTGCCTGGCCATCTATCTAAGGGTGAAAAATTATGCTGAGTTTACCCTTATGCCCAATCCTTTCTGAAAGAATTTCCAAAATTTCGTTGTAAGCTGAGCACCACGATTTAAAATGATGGACAAAGGAGTCCCATTCAATTGGAAGATTTCCTGAATATACAACTTGGAATAATCCTCTATTGAATCTATAGTCTTCACTGGTAAGAAGTGAGCTGACTTGGTAAGTCGGTCTACAATTACCCAAATCGAATCATGCTTTTGAAAGGAGCGAGGTAAACATACTATGAAGCCCATGTTTATCACCTCACATTTTCAAACGGGAATTTCTATACTCTAAGCCAATCCACCCGACCTCTGGTGTTTGGCATTCACTTGTTGACAATTTAGTCACCTAGCTACAAAATCTGCTTTGTACTTTTTCATGTCGTTCCACCAATAAATCTCCTTAAGGTCATGATACATCTTTGTGGAGCTTGGGTGAATAGAATACCTAGAATTATGGGCTTCAAACATAATCCAATCTCTGAGCCCATCTACGTTTGGAACACATAATTTGCCTCTGTACCTCAAAGTACCATCATCTCCCTCTTGTTCAAAAGCTGTAGTTTTGTGTTTGTGAATCCCCTCCTTCAACTGCAATAAGCAGGGATTACTAAACTGTTTTTCCTTCACTTTGGCTACTAAGGACGATTCAACCCTATTCTGAACAACAATGTCACCATCTTCGGAGTCCAAAAATTAAACTCCTAGATTTGCTAAGTGATGGAATTCCTTCATCATAGTTCGCTTATCTGCCCCAACATGAGCTATGCTTCCCATAGAATGCCGACTGAGAGCATCGACTTTAACATTTGCTTTGCGCGGATGAAAGAGTATGTCAATATCATATTCCTTAAGCAATTCGAGCCATCTTCTCTGTCTAAGATTCCGCACCTCTTCTTGAAGATAGACTGAAGACTCTTATGCTCAGTGAAAATATCAACATGCACTCCATACAAATAATGGCCCCAGATCTTTAACGTGAATACCACGGCTGCTAACTCAAGATCATGAGTAGGATAATTCTCCTCGTGGGGCTTGAGTTATCTGGACGCATAAGCTATGGCCTTGCCATGCTGCATTAAAACACATCCAAGACCAACTCTTGAGGCATCTCAATACACAATGAACCCTTCGGTTCCCTCTCATAGAGAGATAGCGAGAGGTGTGAAGAGGGAAAAAAATATGAGGTGGTGAAACAAAATGACAATTAGGGAAAATATTGCATTTATATGGAGAGCAGAAATAGTCAACTACGACTAGCATAGACTAGATTCGGGCGATCCAACCAAAGCAATTTGTTAAGGTGGACCTAAAGCACTATTTTTCCATTAGTGATAAATATAGTCTAGATTTGATGGAATTAATATTCATACTCCTAGCTAGTAAGACATCTAATAATAGAGTGATATTACAAACTATCTTCACATTGTATAGCGTATCTATATTTAGTTTTTAACTGCTTTCTCGGTGCGTGCCTTGCTCGTGTATGTCGAGTTATGTAGTACAATTTTATGAGGACATATGTGCCTTATATATAGTATTCGGTATTTAATTTTACTCCCTGAAGAGAATCATATATCAGTTAATATCTAAAGAACTTATGGAATGAAATTAAATATGACAGATCGATGAAATTAAATATTCATGCTCCTAACTGGTAAGAACTTTTGATCTTAGAGAGATGAAATTATTTTCACATATTGGCTGAAATCCTGTTTTTTATGTTAAAAAATCATTTGATATAGATAATATATCCAGAACCTAGTAAAATAAAATAAAAAATCTAATCCTGAACCCATAAACTAAAAATCACGAGTTTTGCCTCTGAGGGCGTGACCTAGTGGTCAATGAAAAAGGTTGAGAACTATAAGGATTCAGGTTTAAATCCCAACAGAGGCAAAACCATGTGATTTATTTCCATTTGTCTAAACCTTGGTGGACAAAGTTATCCGGTACCTATGTAGATGGGAGGTAGCAGGTACCCCATGGAATTGGTCAAGGCCACGTAAGTTGGCCCGGACACCAAGATTAATAAAAAAATTGATAATTGTGTGAGTCAAATAATTAGCTGGTAAAAGAAAATGTAAAAGAAAATAAAAAATACAAATAATTGGGAAGATGAGAAACAGAAGGACAAGTATATAATCGTTCTTCTTTTAGGCCTCACTCCTGAAATGAGGGCTGAACAGGATATAGAAGTAGGACTTCAAGAAGACTCCTATTTCCATTTTGGTTCTCCAACAGAAAAAAAACGTAAAATCCATGAGAAACGTTATTTCCCGGTTCCTCTCCAAATAATTTTGCTCAAATCTTCTTGAGACTGGAATAAAACTAAACCATAGAGATAATAAATGATTTTCCTTATGTAGATCTGGAAAGAAGAGTAAAGAAGTTGTACTGTGATTGTCAACCTAAAATCTAATGACATAACTTTATGAATGATCAACTCATCGGACATGGCTAAAAGGGAAATAACCTAGAAGTTGAGAGGTTGTGTGTATGAGAGAGAGAGAGAGAGAGAGAGAGAGAGAGAGAGAGAGAGAGATAGCAAGAGGACTAAAGAAGGAAAAATATTTTGAGGTGGTGAAACAAAATGATGATTAGGAAAAAGATTGTATTTATATGGAGTATAGAAATAGTCAACTATGACTAGCATAAACTAGATTCGGGCGATCCAACCAAAGAAATTTGTTAAGGTGTACCTAAAGGACTATTTTTCCATTAGTGAGAACTATAGTTCGGATTTCACGAAATTAATATTCATACTCCAAACTAGTAAGACATCTAATAATAGAGTGATATCACCAATTATCTTCATATTATAGTGTATCTATATTTATTATTTTAACTAGTTTCTCGGCACGGGTCTTGGCTTGTGTATGTCGAGTTATGTAGTATAATTTTAAGTGGACATATGTGTCTTATATATAGTACTGGGTATTTAATTCTACTCCCTGAATAGAATCATATATCACATTAATATCTAAAGAACATATGGAATGAAATTAAATTTGACAGATCGACGAAATTAAATATCCATGCTCCTAACCGGTAAGAACTTTTGATATAAGAGAGATTAAGTTATTTTCACATATTGGCTAAAATCCAGTTTTATGTCAAAAAATCATTTGATATGGATAATATATCCAGAACCCAGTAAACAAAAAAAAACAATTGATTCAGAACCCATAAACTAAAAATCACGGCTTTCGCCTTTGAGGGCGTGACCTAGTGGTCAATGAAGTGGGTTGAGAATTATGAGGTTTCTGGGTTAAATCCCAACGGAGGCAAAACCATGTTTTTTTTTTAATTATTTTAATCAAAAATCAAACTGCAAAAGCTGTTGTTGGTGCTTTATTAATAGAATCAAGATATTTACACAAAAGAAATCTTAATCAAAAGAAAAGAAATCTAGCCGAGAAAATCTAAGAAACAAAAAAACAAAGGAATTATAAGATTGAGCAGAAGTACTCAAAACTCAAACTAGATGTTGAATTTGCTATAATGTGTTGCTTTAAATTGATCCACTATTAGTCTCCTTAAAGCTCTCACCAGGTGCTATGGTATCAATAAGCAGTAAATACGCAAAATCTCCATTTGGTGTATTTTTTGAACTTCTGCATATCTTTGTGTCTTGCTATCAATTATGCAGTCTGAATCTACAATATTTTACTGTATTCATTAGCTAAGGAAATCCTTCTAGCAGATTGAACAACATTCTGTTAATACCAGACACTAGATAGGATAACCTTAGATAAATATACAGTTTTTAACTTGAATCAACAGTCATACTGATGTAGGTCTGGTACTAATTAATCAGGCTCCCTAGTTTTGAATGTTGAGTATCTAAGATATGGTCTTGTACTCTTATCACTATTCAAAATCTTTTTTGCTTCTGCTGGTAACTCTTGAAAGCTTTGTATTTGAACTGCACCTGCAAAATCAAAGACCATGTGCGCTAAAAAAAATTCCAGTTCATTGCCTTCTCTCAATATGTGAGCAAACTGCACATGGCCCTTAGTCCTCCACTGATTTATCCTTCAGAAAAGGGACTAAAATACCCTCGAACTATTAGAATTGGTGCAAAATACCCTCCATCCACCTTTGAGCTCCGAAATACCCTTGTAATTCACCTTTGAGCCCCCAAATACCCCTGACATCCACCTATGGGGTCTAATATACCCTTATTTCTAATAGTCCCATGTTGACGCCAAATTTTGTCCATCCTTTCGTCCAATTTACATTGTTGAGCTTCTATTTTATTAGAATATTAATTATATTTTTTTTATCACAACCTTTAGTTAAATTTCTTGATTATCTCTACTACTACTACTACTACTACTATTATTATTATTATTATTATTATTATTATTATTATTATTATTATTATTATTATTATTATTATTATTACTACTACTACTACTACTACTACTTTTTCGTTTTACTAGAAAAAAAAATCACTCATGCATTTATTCTCCTTCTGGCTTAATTGCAGTGTTAATCCTATTTGTATCTCCATAAATATTTATTTAAACATATTTTTTATATTAGCGTCACACTTATAGTTGTTGTTATGTTTCTATGATTACTTTACTATTACAAGTGATAAAATTATTTACCAAAATATTTTGTCCCTCTACTTTTATTATCATTATGAAAATCGAGAAAATCTATTTGAAATTACTATATTTCCCAAATAAACCAAATAAATTTTTTCACCCATTTCCTAAAGTTTCTACCCAGCCCATAATCCCTTTCCAACTAAAAATCCCTAAAGGCATTAGGTTACCCCCAAAACCAAATATCCATAACTCATTGTTATTTACTCAGAATTCCTAAGACCCCGTCATCTCTATATTTCGTTAAAATCAAACATTCCCCGATTCTCGTCGAAATTTCACGGCTACAAAATCCCTTTCTTTGTGCCTTTTATATTCTTTCATTTATTCTAATTTGATTTTCTCTTCTCTTCTCTTTTCCATTCCACTTTATTTCCTTAATTCATTCACCTTAATTTCTTACTAGTAATCATAAAAATCATAGCTTAATATCCGCCTTAATTGCGAAACCGAAACTTTCCTCTTTTAATCTAATATGCCAAGAACAAAATGACAGAAGTTTGGACCCGAATCTGTTTGAATAAACCGCCAAGTTCAAGATTATTAATAATAGTAGTAGTAGTAGTAGTAGTAGTAGTAGTAGTAGTAGTAGTAGTAGTAGTAATAGTAATAATAAAAGTAATAATAGTAATAGAGATCATCAAGAAATTTGACTACAAGTTGTGATAAAAAAATACAATTAATAATCTAATAAAATAGAAGCTTAACGATGTAAATTGGACGAAAGGATAGACAAAATTGGGTGTCAACATGGGGCTGTTAGAAATAAGGGTATATTAGACCCCATAGGTGGATGACAGGGGTATTTGGGGGCTCAAAGGTGGATGATAGGGGTATTTGGGAGCTCAAAGGTGGATGAAGGGTATTTTTGCACTAATTCTAATAGTTCGAGGGTATTTTAGGCTCTTCTCCGTTTATCCTTCTAACTTCAACACTGATTTTCCATGGAATTTCCCAACTCCCCTCCAATATGTTGATCATAGTCAAAGATTCTAATTCTATAACAACAGGAACCAAATGGTTTGAAATGCAGTATTCAATTCCATCCTGAATAGCACAACATCTGCACAAATGCTTGTTGTATCATGCAACATTCTAGCAGCAGCATAAACCAGGTCACCCATAGCATTCCTCACACAAAAAGACTGTTGAACTTATCCAGGATTTCCTCTAGAGGCTACATCTGTGTTGCATTTATACCACCCCTCTGAGGACAGTTCCAAGACACCAATCTGACCTTAATATAAGGCTTATATCCTTCCATAAATTGAATTAGTTGTCGGCAATTATGCGGAATATCTTGCAACCATGGATATTATGTTTTTACCAAATAATGCTAGTTATGGTTTATCCCATGTATAACCTTTGATTTGCTTATGGAATTTCCATGCATGATACTATTTCTTCATGATACCATTTCTTCTTCTCCATAACTGCCAACAAATGAAAGCTGGAACTACCTGATATACAGGTTTTAGTTGGGAACACATTGCATGTCCCACCTTTTCACCACAACTTGATGAATTTGAATTAAAGGGCCTATAATTCCAACTACTGTAGTATAGTATTTCCAAATAGACTTAGCAAAATCTCATGTAAGAAAAAGATGTTGCATTTTTTCTTCTTGATTTAGATTATCACAACAGCTACATTTTGACACTAAGGAAATATGCATTCTCTTTAGAACGTCATCAACTGACAATCTGTACTTACAAACTCTCCATAGTAAGAAGGAGATTTTGAACGGAACCCCTTTGATCCATATATTTGAGAAAAGGACAGAAACTTCACCTTACTGTCTCAAAGCATTCCATGCACTTCTTACTGTGAATTTCTATCACGACCCAACCGGAGGGCTATGACAAGCACCCGGAGCTAACCTACTTAGCACCTCTTAACATACTTCTCATATTCATATCTAGATGGGTCACATGGCTAACTCATATATATCATAATCTATAAGAGCATGAGTTTAAAAATAAAACACATCTATATAAACATCACCAACTACGTCATATGTACAAGCCGAAAAGGCAACCATAAATGATATACAAAGACATGAACCGATGAGGCTACAGAACATCTAACTATATGCACCTGTCTACGAGCCTCTATAAAGAGTACAAAATGTCATATGGACAGGACAGGACCCCGCCATGCCCATATATATATATATATATATATACATAAAAGAATGGTACTAGCTAAATTGTAGCTCCAGAATAAATGGAGTGCTCTTGTGCAAACGCTGATGAAGCAGTCTAAGGGTCCGGTCCGTCTCCCTGTCCACCTGCGGGCATGAACGCAGCGTCCATAAACAAAAGGACGTCAGTACGAATAATGTACTGAGCATGTAAGGCATGAATAATAACATAATCAAAGTATGAAAGAAGCATGAGATAGGAGAATAACCTGTACATCTGATTGCCTCTTAAGGTGGATACCAAGCATGCTTAGCTTTTACAAAAAACATTTTTCATACATATATAATATAAATGTTAGCGCTGCGGAACGTGCAGCCCGATCCATATATCATATCATCCCACGTCCGGGGTAACATCATAACGTACCCACTGCAGTGGTGTGCACATCTATGTGTCGTACCCGGCCGATTATAGCGCGGCTCGGTGTGAGAAAATACATACATATATATAAAGCGTGCATGACAGCCCAAATCCATAAATCTTTCGGAGTGACGTGAGGTCGGTAACCTCCGATGTATCACTATGGAATCATCATCATCGCTATATCTCACCTTGAAGGAACAAATATCATAAGATGAGATCAACAACAATGAGTAAAAATCAATAATCATGAAACAAGCTCAATAATATCATAATGACATCAAAAACTATAAGCTTTGGTATATCTTGAAATGGAATCATCATCATCATAGAGAACACTTCTCAATAATATCATAAGAACCTTGAGAATCACGAGCTTCTAGTAGTTTTGGGGATAAGGATATTATGGATATCGTGTGAAGGTTTACAACAAAAGAATCATGCCTTAAGAAAGAAAGGGTTAACCTTAACATACCTTTACGTCTCCATAACTACTTAACGTTCTCTTCCCAAGCTAGCAAATCTACATTCAAGAGGATTTACGCACTTCCCCTATTTCATCTACTTCCACCAAATTCCAAATCAACTCCCAACAACAATATCAACATCAAAAATTCTATATTTAGCAAATTATATACAATTTATGCCTAAAACAATCCAAAACATTCTTCCAAATTCCATTCATAATCAACCATTTCAACACAATGTCCCATAACTTTTCCTACCACTATTTTCTTCACTTTTATGACTTATTAATCTCGAAATCAACTCAACATAAGAAACAAAGAGAGAACATACCTCAATATTGAAGAACCCTATCTCCCCCAACCTTGTTTCAAACCCAAACCACCATAAAATTTAATTAGGAGTAAAGACCATCATCACCCATTACTAATTTAGGGTTCCAAAGCTTGATTTCCACTTGAATTTTGCTTAGGAAGTGTATGGATGGGTAGGGAGTGTAGAGAGAACTTGAAAGGTCTAGAGGATTCTGATTTTGGTGAATTAAATGATCCAAGTCATGGCCCTTCTTATTTATAGGTGAGAGAAAATTTTCCACTGCCTGTGGGTCGACGGCAGGGTCGATGGATCGTTGACTCGCCACCGTCAACCTACGGAAGCCCCTGAATCTCTCAAAGTTTTTTTACGAGTAGGTTAATGACCCGTCAACTTGACCGTCAAATTGCTCTGCTGCAGAACTTAGATTTTCTAGTTTTTTTCACCTCCAATCTTCCGATACTTGCTGTAAACAACTCAAACTCCCGCATATGTGGAATAATCATATAAAATCTCTTATATACTTGACAACATCCTCACTTACTAAATTCACGTCGGCTATCTTACGACGAAACTCAGCGTGTACAATACGGGGCATAACATTCCCCCCCCCCCCCCCCCATTCGTCCCCAAATGCTAAACTCTGAGGGATTCTACAAACAAATTGCTAGATTTTCACCTGTAACTATATCACTGCCATCCTATCACAACAACCCAAAATATACAATGTCTCATAGGGCTACAACAACAACAATAATAATAATAATAATAATAATAATAATGGCCCCACATGACCAAGAAATCACAAAAAATAAAGTATTACACACCTGAATTCTATGATGTCTCCGTCTGGACCTCCTCTGGCAATGGAAACAAGTGCGGATACCTGGACTTCATATTTTCTTCAATTTCCCAAGTCATTTTTTCCTTATTTTTGTTTCTCCATTAGACTTTAACTAAAACTACATCTTTAGTTCTTAACCTCAGAACTTGTCTATCTAGGATAGCAATGGGTACCTCTTCATAAGATAATTTCTCGGTAACCTGAACATCATCTACAGATACAAATCTGGAAGGCTCTCTACTACACTTACTGTTGACACCCAATTTTGTCCCGCCTCTCCTCCAAAATATCTATTTACGCTTCTAATATTTTTGGCAACTTCAAAAAAAAATAAAAAATATTTATATTCTACTCCTTTTATTTAGAAGTAGAAGCCCAAAAAATAATTAAATAGAGGAGGAAGGATCAACAATTTCAGCCAAATAAATGGCCCAATTAATCAACCCACATTTTAATACCCAACCCACATCTTCAAACCACCAGCCCATACTCTAAACTCATCAGCCCTCATCTACCCCAGCCCATATTTTTCAGCCCACTACATCCAATACCCGACCCGGACGGCCCAATCGCTTCTCCTAAACCTAAATCCCTCCCCCCACTTTTTCTTTTCTTTCTTTCCCTCATTCCTTCATCAGCCGCACCCCCCCCCCCCCCAGCTCTCTTCTCTCCCTCTTTCATCGTCATCCACCACGCCGCACACCCCATGCCCACTTCCCGCTGTCCCCCACGCCTCTATCCCCCACTTTCCTCTGTCCCCCGCTCCTTTCCTCTTCACGTCCCTCTCTCTCTTCTTCACAAGAAACCCTAGATTTCTCCCTATAAATAATCGTTTCCAAGTCATTTGAGGGGAGGATTTTTGGATGCATGAAATTCCCCAAGAACTGGGTCTTCTTTTCAGTAGCAGAAATCCCCTACAAATTTTAAGTTCTTTTGATTGCTTCAAATTCCCGTGGAAAATTGCTAAGTCTTCATCAGTTTTGATCTTGTTTCGATATTCATTCGAAAGAGAAAAATTATTCTGGTTCTCTTTTGGTTCCTGCAATCGATTAGAATCCGAGCATCGCGAGCTCGGAGTTGGTAGTGTTCGAATAGATATCGAAACCTTCGCCCCACTTCGCTGCACCCGAAGAAGGTAAAACCTCCTCCTTATTGTTTAGTTTTCAGTCGTTTTAAGGGTGTTCGTGGATTTATATGTATTTGTGTGAAATTAGTTTGTAAATCAATTATTGGTTCAGCCTGTTATTGGTTTTCGCAATGGCAATCTGCTTTGGTCTAGTCTGATATAGTGTCATTTATTTTTTTATGGGTTGGCTAATGGCTTTGTTACATGATTAGTTTGATTTAGTTTGATTAGTGTAATGTCAGTTTATGTATGTATTGTTTAATTAGTCTTTACGTATGTCGAATCTAAAATTCGTATATGTTTGAATATCAGCCAACATTAGTCTAGTTTCCTTGTCACATAAACATGTCATTTCCGTATCACAAAAAAAATATATATTGTGTTAAAATGATTGGCAATGTTAAGATTAGTTTACAAGCTGCATGTTTATTTAACTCATTTACCTTGGCCTTTGTTGGTTAGTGGCAGCTCAATATGGTTATGCACTCAGATTCAATTGAGGTCTAGATAATGATATAGAGATTTGACTTTTAAACTATGATGTTCAATGCTGTTATAATCTATATCCCATCTTCGGCATGCTTAAGGGTCTAATTGACATTCGATGTGTTTAGAATGCTCGTCATTTATTAATTCCTTAATGGTATTAGTCCAGTCAATGTTCAAGTAGGGATTGGGTTCATTACCTAGGCTCTCCATTTTGTTGGAATTAACTTTAAATGGCATGAAAACTGTCTAGTATAGTTTCGGTCATGGTTTCACTTATATTTGACAAAAGAAACTGCCAAATAGCATTGTACTGAGTTAGTATGCTTCTATTGTGGTCTATCAATGAACCTTCTTGTTTTCTTTCAATAAATTTGATCCTAGTATGGAATATGTATCTGATTCTAACTCCATAAAGGATGATATGTTGGTATGTGCGTCTGTTTGATGTCTCGGTGCAACTCGATGTATGTATCAGTGTTGGGTTGTGTTTACTTGGACCTGTTTGGTCCTTATCTAGGGCAATATGGGTTTGATTTGGTTCATTTGTCTTTGACCATTTATCTAGGAACATAAACAAAGAAGGTCTTGAATGGTTGAGGTTTGGTCTGTGTGTGTCGAAGTTCATAAATCTAAAAATGGGTTTTAATATTCTAAAGGTTGTTGTAGTGTAATGTGGTGCCCAGACTACCATGATTCTATATTTTTACCATTTTTAAAGCTAGGGATCTTGCACAAGTTCCTTTCTATATTAGAGTTTGTTCCCCTTGTATTATGGTTAAACTTTTCTGTTAAAAAGGATTCCAACTAATAGTGAGCTAAACATTAAGCCATGATCCACTTTATTCTTCACTCCTTACGTGGATACTGGAAAATGAGTACACTAGTTTAACTAAGGAAGTTTGGCTCCCCTGTTTGGTCATATATCTATGCTCGGCATTCTTCTTTCACCTCTTGCTTTAAAAAAGAAGAAAGTTTAGGTTCTTAGTCTCATCTAGGAGGTCTTGTTTGACTTCATGAATTGTCTACACACTTATGTTATTTTGTCAGGTTTTAAAGAAAAGGTTGGCTGTGTTTTATACATGTCTAAACATCTTTTATCATCTTGAGTCCTATTTTGGTCAAGTTGTATGAATACACGTTGTATGTATCTCCCTTGAAACCTTTGAGTTATTTACTAGCTTAGTTATCACTTTGTTGAAGTAGTTGAATCCAATACGATATAAAGCATGTCAAATTATGTCATAAAATCTGAGACTCCTTAAACCACCTATTCTATTGACTAACTGCAGTAGTCGTATTTTGATGATTCTGACAACCTTCGTGATCTTGTATTTTGTTATTTGTTTTAATTTGTATACCTGTAATGATCTGGGGAAAAGAGGTAACTATAACAATTGTTTTAACTTGATAATGCATTTTTCTTTGTCATTTACTGAAAGTACACAAATAAGTGGTAAAACGATTCAGCATATATGAACTAGCCCATTGAACTTCCTCCTGCCTACTCCCTTATCTGAAAAGTGTTCTGTGAGTCAATCATGTATGGTGTATGTCTGCGTTTGCAATAGCCGTAACATTATCATATATTACTTGTTTCAAAATGACTTTGAGGCCTGGTACTCTACCTGTCTGTGTTATGTCTCTGCCTCAGTATTTTGTTTTCCTCTTTATATGTTCATGATAAATGAGAAACTGATTGTATAATGTGAATTGAGTGGCAACGATGTTTTGCTGTCGCTCTAAGCCACGGGCAGAGATGATTTTTGCTATAACTATTGATGTCTTTCCTTGTTAATATAAAGAATATGAACTGTAACGTGCCTGAATACCATGAATATCCCTCCTGAATTCAGTAGATGTTTGTATATCATAGACCTGTCGTGTTCAGACTGGGTATATGTTATGTGCTGGCAGCCCACTTTCTTTTAAATTATGCATACGCTATGTATGCAAAATGTTGAATATTGGGAATACGTTCAGTCTGATCATATGCATTTTTGTGCAAGTGAACATGTATTAGCAAGTCCTGGGTATCGTTAGATGTTGTTTAAATTCTGTGCGTTGTGGCAAGTATATTTTAGTTGGTTATGTATATTTAGGTATAGTACTAGTATACCTTATTTAAAACAACTATGAATGTGTATACATGAAGTATACTTAAATATACATAGTATATACACAATCTGCTGATTTGTTTTGAGTTTATATTTCATATGTTTAACATTATTTATTGATCATATACTAATCCTTTTTCCTTCGTTTTTATGCATGACCATCGCATACGAGTCCGAGGGACTCGTTCTTCTCTTGCATTCGCTGTTGGGCTAAAAGCCCAACGCAATCTTCTCAAGTCAGCCCCCATCAGTTCTGTCCGCAGTAAAAAAAATAGAAAACAAAGTTATGGGCCAAGATCCATATAACAGCAGTAGCCCACAGCAATACAAAGAAATTACTGGGCAAAAAGCCCAATAGCAGTAGATCAGCGGCCCAAATGGGCTGAGCCCATTTAATTTGTTTATTCCTCTATTTTTATTTATGCATTTAATTTGTATAGCATGACTAACATTTTTTTTTAATTTAGACAAACCTTAGTGGAATTAGTAGGTTTAGTTTTAGTAATGGGTAGTTAAACCAATAAATAATTCCATAAGTTTTTATTCTCTTCTTTTCAAGTTAAAAATGTCTAATATTTATTTTATTTGGAATAATTGATTTGCAAAATGGCATGACTATATATTTTAAGTAAAGGGAATCATATTTTATTCTTACCATCATATATATTTCAAAACATCACTAATACGCAAATATAAAGTCAAGTATATTTTATAAACATTGTTTTCAAGATTCATCCAATTATGTATATATTTTTTAGCCGAGCATCGTTAAATAAGTTAGTGAAAGGAGAAAGAAAACTCATCATCTCTTGCATTCTATTTTTAAAATAAGTCTAGATTTTCTTCATCACTATACTCATATAATGTAATTTTATCCTAAGTTTAAATTGGCTAGGTCTTCTCTAAAAGCTTCTATCCATATACAAATCATTATATTTTGCAAATCTTATTTTTTAAATAAAATTATTATTTAAAGCTTAACAAGATTTATAAGTTTTATTTTTGAGTGGACTACTATGTATTTCTTCAAGTTAGTTTAAATAACATCACTATGTTTTTCCTTTCAAACCTTAATAACATTTACAACCTATTTTCTTAAGATTTAAGCATTATATTTAGTCTAAATTAATTAACCTAAGTTTAGCCGGACAACCGTAGTTAACGGATTCTAAAGGATGCCTAACCCCTTCCCTTTAGGATAATATAGAGCCCTTACCTGGAATCACATTGGTTAAGCAGACTATTAACGGAGGTTTAGCTTTAACTTTACCTTAGTTAACATCTAGGTGTCCTAATTCACCGTTAAATTAATTAGGTGGCGACTCCTTAAAATAAAGTAAATAGGAATCACCAATATGTTGTACTCCTACTATAACCCGGTTAAAATGGGGTATGACACTTACGAAGCATTGATACATGGAAAACTGGGTGAATTGTCTCCAAGTCTGGAGGTAGATCTAACTCATAGGCTACTTGGCCCACTTTGCGTATAATCCTGTAGGGTCCAATGTATCGAGGGCTAAGCTTACCCTTTTACCAAATCTCATAACGCCTTTCATCGATGATACCTTCAAGAATACCCAATCATTAACTTGGAATTCTAAATCTCATCGGCGATTGTTCACATAAGACTTCTGATGACTCTGGCCTATCAAAAATCGATCCTGAACAAGTTTGACCTTCTCCACTGCTTGCTGGATCAAATCTGGCCCTACTAATTTAGTCTCCTTCACTTTAAACCATAGGTGATCTACACTTCCGCCCATATAAAGCTTCATACGGGGCCATGTGGATACTGGAATGATAACTGTTGTTGTATGAAAACTCAATAAGTGGGAAATGATCATCCCAGCTTCCTTCGCTCTGAACATATCTTCAAGGGTCTGAATAGTACGCTCAGCTTGTCCATCAGTCTGGGGTGAAATGTTGTGCTAAGACTCACCTGAGTCCCCAAACCATCTTGAAAAGACTTCTAGAAATTAGCTGTAAACTGCGCTCCTCTATCAGAGATAATGGATACTGCAACACCATGAAGTCGTACGATCTTCTTAATATAGAGCTTTGCATAATGTTCAGCTGAGTATGTAGTTCTAACAGTTAGAAAATAAGCTGACTTTGTGAGTCTATCCATAGTTACCCATATAGAATCGTATTTACACTGAGAACGAGGTAAGCTGTAATGAAATCCATATTGATCTTCCCATTTCCAAGTCAGAATCTCTTTAGCTTGTAACAATCCTCCATGCTTCTAATGCTCAATTTTTACCTGCTGGCAGTTAGGACATTAAGCTACAAACTCTGCTATGTCTTTCTTCATTCCATCCCACCAATAAATAGAATTAATATCATGATACATCTTCGTCACTCCCCGATGAATAGAACAACAGAAACAATGGTCTTCCCTAAAAATCTGGCGACGTAACCCTGCAACATCGGGAACACATAATCTGCCTCGATATCTAAGAACTCCATCTGCTGAAATTCTAAATGGTGACCTTTTCTTTTGAGGAGTGTATCTCTATAACGAATTAACATAAGATCTTCATATTGGTGCTCTTTCACCTCCACTACTAAGGATGAAACAGTTGAATCCTTAATACTGACTCCTATATTGCCTAAGTCCAACAAGCGAACTCCTAGGCTGGCTAGTTGTTGAAGCTCACAGGCTAACCCCCTTTTCTCTGGCTGAATGTCACATAAACTGCCCAAGGATTTGCGGCTAAGAGCATCAGCTACTACATTTGCCTTTCCAGGATGATATAAAATACTGACATCATAATTCTTCAATAGCTCCAATCATCATCGTTGCTGCAAATTCAACTCCTTCTGCTTGAAAATATACTGGAGGCTCTTATGGTTTATATAGATATCAACATGAACTCTATACAAATAATGCCTCCACATATTTAATGCATGAATCATCGCAGCTAACTTTAGATCATGGGTCGGGTAGCTTTTCTCATGTTTCCACAACTGCCTTGAAATATAAGCAATCACCTTACCATGCTGCATCAACACAAGACCTAACCCAATGCCTGAGGCATCACAATAGACTACATAGCCCTCCGATCCTTCTGGAAATGTCAGAACCGGGGCCGAAGTCAATTTGTTCTTCAACTCTTGGAAACTGCGCTCACAAGCATCCGTCCATTGAAACTTAGCTATGTTCTGAGTCAGCATCGTTAGTGGTGCAGAGATGGAAGAAAAACCTTTTACAAATCTTGTGTAATAACCTGCCAAACTCAGAAAACTATGAACTTCAGTATGTGTCGTAGGTCTTGGCCACGTCTTCACAGCTTCAATCTTCTAGGTATTCACCCGAAGACCATCAACCGAAATAATGTGCCCCAGAAAAGTCACGAAATTCAACCAGAACTTGTATTTTTATAACTTTGCATATAATTTCTAAGCTTGCAGAATTCTAAGGACAACATTTAAATGATCTGCATGCTCTGCCTCAGATCGATAATACACCAAAATATCATCGATGATCACAATAACAAACGAATTTAAGAAAGGCCTTAATACATTGTTCATCAAATCCATGAATACCGCTGGAGCATTAGTCAACCCTAACGACATTACCTGAAATTCAAAGAGACTATATCTTGTTTTGAAGGCCATCTTCGGAATATATTTCTCCCTAACTCTCACCTGGTGATGCCTTGATCTCAAGTCTATCTTGGAGAACAATTTGGCACCCTACAATTGATCAGATAAATCATCGATTCTTGGAAGGGGATAGTTGTTCTTTATTGTCAGATAAATATTGTTGAAGAATGCATGTAAACCTTCGGGTATGAAGTCGAGTTGGATATTGTCTTAGGTTGGGGCTTGTTGTATGATTCGGGGGCTAGACACCCAGTTGTATTTTTGACTTATCTTGATCTATTTACTTATTGGCTAGTTGTCACGTTGAGACATTGGTATTGTGACTAGTGATATATCATGACTATAATATGGCGGTACTTTACTTGATTTATATTGAGATGTGATAGTGATTTCATTGTGGCTTAATGTGTAGCCTTATTATCGATATTATTTATGTGCCCTGTGTGGTACTGTTGGGATTGAATTGGTTGTTGATATTACATTGCATCGTATTCATACTAATTTCCATAATATTGATAGTGCATAGTTATGGTACTGATGATAATATGTTAGAGAGTGTAGCCTCTGAGGTCTCTGCTGGAGAGCATAAAATAAAGATGAGAATCCATGATCCAAGGTCATTTACTTGAGCGAAATGAGTGTACGTTGCCTGAGGTTTCTTATCGGGAACGAATGAGTGTAAGATGATCCATGTTTCTTACCAGAATCGAGAGTGTGCTCGTGATCCGAGGTCATTTTTCGGAGTGAGTGGTATATGGAATTCCCGGGTCCCTCATGGATTGTGCTGCCTAGATGTGATGTTCCATCATCGGAGTACAGGTGTACGGTGCATATACAGTGCATTCATTAAGCATACATTATTGCATTGCGTTGTACCTTTGGGTTTTCGTGATATATTGTGATATACTGTTCGGATGATTGTACCGAGACTTGGCACAGTTGGGTTTACATGCTATAACATAGGTGATGACATGTTGTGATATGTTTGTCATGTATTGATTCGGATTGGCTATAGCTGGGATTAGTTGTTATAGCTATAGGCTGTGATCTTGGAGATTGCGAAAGGATAGTGCTAGGTGACCTTAATATGGATGTTTATGATTTGCTTGGTTGGTGAGTAATGAATATAGAACGATGAGAGAACTTTCCTTAAAAAAAAAAAGTGAATATTGTAATGGTAGTTGACTGTGATACTGAAGCATATTTGTCTATTGTATGTTAGATGAGCTATAAGGTGAGTGGTAATGCAGTTAAGAAAATAGATCCCTAAGGAAGAGTTAATGGAAATAATAACCTTATATTTGTGGAGACGAGCAGTAGGTGAGGTTTACTATTGATTTGGTTTTTCCTACCATGCTTATTTGTGAATTATATCACCGTTATGTTATTCTAACCATTATAGACCTATGATGCTTACCAGTACTAGTGTTGTACTGATATTACTCTTGCTACATCCCTTTTAGGGAGTAGAGTTTTCAGGATATTGATTGATTGGAGTTTCCAGGAGATGCACATTGTCTATCTTGATGACCTCCATCATTCTCATTCCTAGATGGAGGTTGAGTCTTTATATTCATTGTTATATTTAGTCTTTGATCTTAGTCGCTCTTGTACTAGCCTAGACCAGATCATGGGAAGAGAGTCAGGGTATTTAAAAGTTGTTGTAACACTTCCCCTTTAATTATATATATTGGTTTTAATTCCGCACTTTGAGTATGTTATAACTTGAAGATTAATGAATCCCGTTCTTTGCTTGCAAATGATTTTGTTTGGGATTAAAGGTTCTCCTACCGAGGTGGGAATGATAGGTGCCTGCATAATCCTAAAATGGGTTGTGACAAGTTAGTATCAGAGCTTAGGTTACTAGTCTCACTAGTACAAGAGCAATGTCGAGTAGAGTCTCGTGGAATGGTATGTAGACGTCCGTGCCCATCCATGGGAGGCTATAGGACATTTAGGAAAAATTCCCTTCTTTCATTCTATTCGTGTTGCTTCGGTCAAATTGGTGTCTCGATGGGTTCAATTGGTATCTAAGCGTGTAATTATGTTGTGTCACTGATTAGACCTAGTTCATTTGGAAGAACTGCTTGATTAATTTCTTAGTTGTGGAAGTGATACGGGCATGATGTACATGCCACTGTTCAGTAATGAGCGCCAACACGATCAGTCAGTAGCTATAGCGGATAACCCACTACTGTAGTAGCATCCTATACTTCCTCCTTGACCCCTCATGTGCATCTCTTTACCGCCGAAGCGGGATCGTCGTAACCGTCTGATTGACCATAGAAGCAGAAGTACAAAACCTGAGGACTTGCAGCCTTCCCCTTTTTCATCATACTCCTCTATTTAGCAATTCAGCAAAAACCAAAAACAAACTAACAAATTTCACAACCAATGTTTGATTAAAAAACAAGCCCGACAAGGGCGAAAACCTTTCTAGTCACTATTACAAATCCAAAATACGAAAACCAAACAAGAATGATTGTCCAAACATCCAACCAAAATGAAACAAACCAAATAAAAGAGTGTCTAAAAGTAAAAGCCCTACAAGGGAAACCAAAAACATCATCATAAAAGAAGGAGAGTCCCTAGGCCATCATCCTTCTCGTCGCATCATCATCATCTGAGCTGCCAGCCTCATCACCCAGTCCACCCTGACCACCATCATCTCGAGCCATGCTTTCAAAGGAGTACTACTCTGAATCATCATCGCCCTCCATAGGGATCCGCTTACGGGGGTGCATAGCCTTCCACATCTCTTTGATACCCTCTATGCCTTGAAGTGAAGCTTGTCACGGGACCTGTTCTTTGTTTTCTCCTTTTCAAAGTCCTTGCAAAGCTCACCGTGATTCTTGGCCAGAGTAGTATACGCAGTGTGTAGGGTGGAAAGTGACTCACCCATCTTCTTCTGAATATCAAAATAACCTTTTATCCCCTCATGAGTGACGAAACACGCAGCATCCCCTAATGAACTAGACCCGTCGGAAGCCATGGACATCTTTTGAAGCATTGAGATCACCTCATCAAAGCGTGAGTCCATGCGCTCAAAAGGGCCCTAGATATGAGGGACATGAGCCCCATCCCCAGCCTCAGTATCGGCTCCAGCTCCACTCCCTCCCTCACCTGTATCATCCACCTTCCTTTTCTTCCTGCTTTTGACTGGGGACCTTTCACCTGTAGTGGGTGAAATGGATTATCGGAGCTAACCTAGTAATCTTCATCCTCCTTAGGAACTTTGGCCCTCTTACATAAAGAAGTGATTAGCGAGGGGAGCATCAAACTTACTGCACCATCCCTCAAAAATTCCTTTCACTCCTGAACTATCTGAGAGCCAACGTACACTAGCATATCATCAAGGACACAAGCGAAAATGAGAGTCCTGGAAAACGTCACATCATAGTCATTCCTAGAAAGACGGATTCAGTGAGAGACGATATTTGTAATGACCCATTTCGTCGTTACCGTAGAATTTTTGAAATATCCATAATTGTGTCATCCTGGAACTTTTCGTTTGCTAAAGTATTTCTGATGGACATCTAGCCTAGTAGGTCCCATTTTATAGAAGAGAATCAAACATCAACATCTGGCCAGGGACACAGTCAGAGTGCCCCAGCGCGGGGCTGAGCGTTACAGCGGTCACGCTCCAGTGGCTATGACCCCGTTGAAGCGTTGGTGCTGTGATGGCACCAGGCCGCTGCAGCGGCTATGAGAGCGCTGAAGCGGCAGGTCAACTACTGAAGCGGTGATGCGCAGTTAAATTCCCTGTTTAAGAAATCATTTCGAGAATTGGTCTCATTTTCTGACAACCCTAAATTCCAGCTGCCCCAGGTCTTTTGGGAAATCTTAAAATCAGATTTGTTGGGCATGAAAATCGTTCTACACCTTCAAACTCTTCTTCTACCTAGTAATTTACTCCTAAAAGTCTTCACCTAGAGAACCATCAAATGGGTATTGCAAATCTCTAGAGTGGGAGGAATGTGGTGTTAACTTATCTTTCACATGGGTTCCATTAAGTAATATTTCCATGTTCTTCACCTAAATGGGTTAATAACCTAGATCCCTACCTTCTTCCTTCTTAAAAATGAGTTTCTTCATGGGTCTTGGAAATGGGTCTTCTCAAGGATGAGCTTAAAAATGGTAACATTACCTAGCAAAATGGTGTAAATAGTTGACCTGATTCATGGAAAGAGATTGATATATCACTTAGTGTTGTTATGAACAAATCTAGAAGTGGGTTAAGTTCCCAAACCTTCCATATTAATCTGAAGTCTCTTATGAGGGTTCTAATGATGATTTATATTCTTAGGCCTCACGTTGTCTCAAATCTCCTTCGTGCGGATTACAATATGGTGATCAAATTAAAGAATCAATGGATGTTTATGGCACCCACTCGGTCATGAGGTAGGTTATGGCTTTCCTTTCGGTAGACTCTGATTAGTTTTCCATATTCAAGTATTAGAAGGAACGGAGAATGAATGTGTAGGAATTGGAGTTTTGGGATGGAATCATAGGATGGTATTGTTGTGCGATCTGTATGTTCGGGCTTGTGGTCTCACGATGAGAATTTTCGTAATATGTGATAAACTATGTTATGCTATGTATAGTGAATCTAGGTTATAATTGGAAGGATAAAAATGTACCAACGAGTGTGATTGAGTTCTAGACCGAGTCGTAGCGTATGTCTTGTGAGTAGAAGGTAAATTTAATTGTGCTAAGCTAATAGACTAATATAGGGAGAGTGGTAATAATGTATTGCGACTTGATTGATCTATTGTGATGGCTTGATGCCACGTGTTGCTAGTAGATATTGAAATTTGTTGTTTTATCTTGATTATGATATTGTTGGCGTAACCATCGTTGGTACTCATGACACTGATATATTGTTGGCGTACCCATTATTAGTACTTGTGACTATTGAGCATGATTATTTATGTTGATACATGCATTGCATGCACTCTCATTCTTCATGGTATCCTTTTGAGACACTGATGATACTTGATGAAACACTATGAGGAGTTGGACTCGATTTTTTACTTAAGAGATGTGAGAGTCCGATATCTGATGTTCATTATGGAATCGTTGATTGAGTGAGTGCACGGACTCCGCGGGTCCCTCAGGGTAGTGCCGATGAAAAACCCCCGTGGGCAAAGATCCAGGGTCTCGTCTGTCTGTTGGGCAAAGATCCGGGACGAGTGGCACTTAGACTTCGCGAGTCACCTAGCGTTGTGCTACCGAGATGTCGATATTTCTGTCCGGAGTACATATGTACACAGCATATGCATGGCATTCATAGATTATTGCATTGCATTGCATTCATGTCTTGTATTGAGATGACTTGGTGTTCTACTTGTGATGTCGGTTTCAGATTGGATCTATGGAGACTTGGTACAATTGGGTTTAGATGCTCTACTTAGGAAATGATGTGTTCTTGGTTTCGAATATGGTTGTCTTATCCATGTTGATTTATCTCGTAGATCGTTCATAGGATCAGTTATATGTTTGGACTCTAAGGGATGTAGGATAAAAGGTATCATAATGATGAGTTGACTCCTCAACTAAAAACGAATGGTATAATGATACATTATTCTTGTGATATTATTTTGGACTTGACTTATGGTTATCAGAGGATAATTAATGAGTTGAAGGTATTGATGTTATAACGAGCGATAGATAGATGTATGACTTCATTTAGTTACTTATCATGTTTATTTGTGAATTCTTTTATTGATATGTGTTTCTAGCCATTGTCGACATATGATACTTACTCAGTACGCGTGGATTGTAGTGATACTGCTCTTGCTACAGTGTTTCAAGTGGTTGATTGTGACATGTTTGAAAATGCACGGTGCTTATCTCGAAGGCCTCCCCCCACTTTATTCCGGGATGGAGGTTCAGTCTTAGACTGTTGATGTAATTTGGATCATTAGTCGCTCTTGTACTAGTCTAAACCAGGTCGTGGGAAGTCGGAATGGGTCTCTATTTATTAACTGTTGTAATCATTTTAAATCTTGAGTTATTAAATGATTGGATTTCCATTGTTATTTATACATATTTATAGGATTAAAAGAGATTGTCTTTATTGATCGGCATATTATTTAATTGATGGTTCTCCTACCGAGGAGGGAAAGCTAGGTGCTCGCGCGATCCTAAAATAGGTCGTGACAAGTTAGTATCAGAGCCTAGGTTACCGATCTTACAGTACAAGAACAATGTCTAGTAGAGTCTCGTGGAATGGTACATAGACGTCCGTGCCCATCCACGGGAGGTTATAGGGCATCTAGGATAATTTCCCTTCTTTCTTTCAAATTGTGCTACTTCGATCAAATTGGTATCTTGGTGTGCCCAATTAATATCTATGCACGAAATCAAGTCATTTTCAGAGATCAGATCTAACATGTGTTGGGAATGGTTGAAGTAAATTATTGTTGCAAAATGATCCGAGCATGGTATGATGCCACTGCCAGGTGTTGCGCCCCAGCGATCAACCAACTGCTGTAGTGTTACTGCTGCAGCGTGTAGGCCACCGCTGAAGCGGTACCCTTCTATTCTTCCCTGACCGCTTCTGCGGCCCCCCTTACCGCCGAAGCAAGACCGCTGCAGTGTTTTGAGATACCGCTGAATCGGAACCCCTGGGTCTAGAGACCTGAATTTCTCCCCTGTTTCCAACCTATTTCCCTTGTTTTCGCCATTTCACAGACCAGATAAAAGCAGCAGCATCCTAAACCATCAGTTATATAAAAACAAGCCCGATAAGGGCAAATACCACTCAAGTTACTACTACAAACCCAACTACCATTACCAAAACAAGGAAGCCAAATAGTTCAACATCCAATACAAAATATCCAAATATTAGCCAAAAATAAGGCTAACCAAAAACCAAAAACAACACTATCCAAAATGAAAAGATGCAAACAAACCAAGGAAAATAAGTTGTTTCAATATGCAAGCCCGACATGAGCAACCAAAACACTAGCATAATAAGAGGGGGAAAGGGGAAGAGAGATCTCTAAGCCATCTGAGTACTCGTGGCCCCCGTACCATCTGAACTACTTGCATACTCCGCTGATTTGGTCCTCTTGTCACCTCCCTTGATGTCGCTAACAAATGAGTACAGGTCCGAGTCATCCTCTTCCTGCACAGGCATCTCCTTACTGGGGTACATCTTCCTCCATAAGACCTTGACACCCCTCCAAGCTCTCAGATAGACCTTTTCTCGAGACTTGTTCTTGGCCTGCTCCTTCTCAAAATCAGTGTGAAGGTGGACGTAGTCTGCAGCCAGAGAAGTGTAGACAGTCTGTAAAGTAGTGAATCACTTACCCATCTCTTTCTGAGCCTCGAGGTTGTCCTTCATCTCATCTCTAGTAATGTAACCCCCACCAGCACTGGATGAACCTGCCTCCACAGAACACCTCGGCATACCCTGGAACATTGCCATGATCTTATCAAAATGAGTATCAATACGCTCAAATGGGCCCTGAGCAGGGGCAGCCCAAATCCCAGCCTCAGCTCTATCTCCACCTCCACCCGCACTGGTACTAGCACTAATCCTCTACAGTTTTCTTCTTCTTACGCTGGACGGCAGTGCCCTGGCCATACACCCGCAATGGGTGGAAGTCAACATCAGAATATACTATGTGATCATCAGGCCTCCTACAGACCCTAGCTCTCTATCGAGACATTTGTAGATTGAGTCTGTTAGTTGACTTGCTTGAGGACAAGCAAAGACTTTAAGTTGGGGGTGTTGATGTGCTGTGAAATTATGGCACATCTAATGCTTTTATACTCTAAGTTTTACTTGTTTTCAAGTAAGTTTATGTTAGTTTGATGTGTTTTGTGTGTTGTGCAGGTAATTCGAAGTTAGAATGTTTGGAAAGCGAAAAAAAAATCAAGTGTTTTGTACTGATATGCACTAAGTACTGACCGTCAACATGTTTGACAGTTCGTCGAGTTGCCTCGTCGATCAACATCTTGCAAAGTGTAAAATGCATCAGACCGTCGACTTGCACCATCGACATTATCGACGGTCGTCAAAGTGAAAAGACGGTTGAAGTCATGTGAGTTGAAAATCTGTCATCAGATCATCGTCATGCACGTTGACATGTCGACGATCGTCGAAGCACAACAACAACCCGTCAAAGTACAAGCCGACCTAGAATAGGATTGGGATTGATTATTCCGAGTTTAACTTGTATAAATACCTATTTAGGTTTTATTTTTCAGACATCTGAAGTTTTAGACTAGTAGTAATTATTTAAGGTTTTTAGCACAACAGAAGATTTCCAGACAATTACATTCGTTTACTTAAAAGTTTTATTAGTAAGTTCAATACAAAATTCAATTATGCAATCTTCAATATTTTATTGTTTTCTCATTGCCATGAGTAGCTAAGCACCTTTACTAAGGTTGTGAACGCAAGGATGGGTATTTTGTGATTGGGGATCGTGAATGATATACGCATAATGGATTGTTAGGTTTTATTTGTTCTTCGTTTTCATCATATAGTTAGTGGTAGCAAAAACCTTAGCTAATGCCATAAACTTTAGTTTGTTTTGGAAAATAACTAGGGTTCGGTAAGAACATGTCACGACCCGACTAGGGGCCATGATGGGTACTCGGGGCAAACCACCGAGCACTGCTCGTACTATTACCCATCGTACTCATCCTGCTTTCATTCATTATTCTTATACTCAAAATCATAGGAAAACCATTTGCATTTTGAACATAATTACCTTTATATACATAAGCCCTTTGGCTAACAATATAATATATACATATACACGTGGGAAAAATCGTGAGACCATACTACCCACACATGCGTATCTACGAGCCTCTACTAGAATACTAGACATATGGACGGGACAGGACCCCGTCATGCCCACAACATATATACATACATACATACATATATATATATATATATAGCACCTCCGGAATAATGGGGTGCTCTCAAAGTCAGCTAATAGATCCTACGAGTCTGGATCACCTCCCTGTCTACCTGTGGGCATGAACATAGTGTCCAAAGAAAACGGACGCCAGTACAAACATTGTACTAAGTATGTAAGGCATCAAAAATAATAATACATCAATGAAATAAGGAAGCATCAAATGAGGAGTAACCTGTAACTGACTATTAATTATAATAGAAATAATGCATGCTGGCTTACTCTATAATCATCATCATATCATGTATGCATATATGTATAAATTGCCTGACCATATAGGCACGGTGTGATAATCATTAGCCCACGTCCAAGCCTCCCGCGTCCGGGGTACTATCTCATGCCGCCCACTAGTGGTGTCTGCCCATGCCATCTAGACATGGTGTATACGCTACCCGCCTTAGCGGTGTCTGCCCGGCCATATAGGCGCGGTGTAATATCATCATTATATACTCATCATAATGCATGCATAGAATTCAAAGACAAATATACTTTATCGGAGTGACATAAGGTGGTGAACCCCCGATTCCATTATGGAGCATTCATAAGCATTCTGCCTCACCTTGAAGGAATTAGCATATAAGGTGAGTGTATACAATGAACAACATCGATGGATCGTAGTTAACATCATTAGCTTGTAGATACATCATATTCGTGAACTCTAGAATCTTTGGACTTAAGCTCATCATCATCGTGTTCATAATATCTCTTATCTTTAACTCATATGGCTATTTATGAACATAGACTCTTAGTTTTCCGGAATATAGGAAATTCATGAAGAAGGAGGGAAAATCAACCCATAAGATTCATGCCTTAGAAAGAAAGGACTAGCCTCACATACCTCTTTTGTTTAACAATTCTATCGCTTGATTGTTCTTCTTCAACGCTCACGTTTCTACCTTCAAGAGAATTCACATCAACATTAGCCAATCGGTTATATAAACGTGCTTACTAATGCTAGAGAAAATTGGGCAGCATTTCCTTTGTTTATACAACTTTCCTCATTTTTCATATCAATTCCCAAACATCCATAACAACATTCACAATATTATAAACAACAATCATTATTCATCTACATTATCCACATTTCACAATTTCACTTCAATTCTTCCATAATCATGGTCATAGTTCACTATTGCGTTTTCTCACATATAATACTTATCCCATGTTCCAAATGTCACTTATAGCATACCCATAATCACAACATATCAATATTCATGATTCATTCCAAACTACTACTCAAAATGTCACTAATCTTACATTCATGACCCATTTTCTATATCCTTCTACAATCCAAGTGTTTCAACTTCTCAATACCTTAAACAACATAGAATGATCATAAAACATACCTTAGATAGTGTAAGTGTTTTGGATGATAATCTTTCACTTGAAGAAAACCCTAGCTTCAATCCAAAGAGTTTTCTTGACTCTAAGCAATCCTAGAGATCTTCTCGCATTGATTTCCTTGGTTTGATGAAGTTTGATCCTAAACTTCTCTTGAGTTCTTGTGGATGAAGAGTAGAGAGAGTTCTAGAGTGTTCTTGAGGTGAGGAGAGGAAAATGAGAAGATGAGAAAATGAAAATAATGAACTTGGGTCCCTTATTTAAAACTCAAAATGCTGCGCCGACATATTTATACGGACACACATACGGTCCGTACAATTTATACAGTCCGTATGTGTGACCATATAATGGTTCCAGTGGAGGATCTTCTCTTGACAGGTTGTACGGCCATACATACGGTCCGTATCTTTTATACGGTCTGTATAGTGGACCGTACAATCCACAGTTTTCCCGAAACTCGTTCTTGTCGACTCGTTTGATCTCCAATTCTTATGGAACCTTCTTACCACTTGTTTAACACCTCATTAACAATCTAAGGGATGTTATAACTCCTCTCCAAGACATCCTTAAGCCATCATTAACTCATTACTCGTAAATCGTCTCTCGATACATAGCGTATACCTTTCCTTTCTTGGCAACTTCCGTCTGCTACCTCGAATGTCTTTGAAACCTTATTTAAAGTCATCAAATGTTATTTCTTACTCACCAAGACATCGTAAACTTCGTGCCCTTCATTAGTCTATTCACTTTAGGTTAACAGAAAATTTTTCGAGGTGTAACATTACAAATGACAAGAACTCAAGGCTTTAAACCTTGTTTAATAAAGTCACTTAGGAATAAGAGGAATTTGCTTGGCATAATTAACCGTTCGTCATGCATACTTTCTTATCTTTGGAAAAATAATAGAAAGAAATAATCTTTTCTTATTGGGAAATAGTCTAGATTCACGTAGAGGTTAAGTGCATCCATACAAACGATCCATGAGAAGTATATCAAGATCGATACCCATGATCATACACTTTATCTGATGAGAACACAACCTTGGTTCTTTTTACCCATATATTTACAACTTTAATTTTCTAGTCACTTTTAAATTAGTCCACAAATCAAAAATCCTATAAAACCCTTTTTCTGGAATACACCAGGACCGCAAGACTAGTATAATACTTATTTAGTAAACTTTTCACACCATATTCTCTATGGGATTCAACCCCAACCTCGTTGGGTTACTATATTTGACATCGTTCGCTTTACGCTATTAAAAGGTGTAATTTGAGTGTATCAGTGACTCAGAACACTTCCTAGTCATGATGGGTCTACATTAAGGATCCGTTCTTAGCTCATTTTTATTTGCATTGTCGATGGACGCACTGACATGTCATATCCAAGGAGAGGTGTCATGGTGCATATTATTGATTGATAACATTGTACCGATTGACGAGACACGAAGCGGTGTTATCGCAAGTTTGGAGGCTTGGAGACAGACCCTAGAGTCAAAAGGTTTCAGGTTGAGCAAGACAAAGACAGAGTACTTGGAGTGCGAGTTTAGTGACATGATACATGTAGCAGATGAGGATGTACGACTTGATACTCAAGTCATCCCCAAGAGAGAAATTTTCAAGTACATAGGGTCGATCATCCAAAGTAATGGTGAGATTGATGATGATGTCACACATCATATTGGAGAGGGATGGATGAAAAGGAAGCTTGCATCAGGTGTGTTTTACGATAAGAATATGCTGCCTAGACTTAAGGGAAAGTTCTACAAAGTGGTGGTTAGACTGACTATATTATATGGGACGGAGTGTTGGCCAGTTAAGAAAGCACATGTCCATATTATAAAGGTAATAAAGATGCGGATGTTGAGATGGATGTGCGGTTATACCTGCAGATATATGATTTAGAATGAAGTATTCAGGACAAGGTGGGTATGGCCCCCGTGGTGGAATAGATGAGATGGTTCGGTCATGTGCAGATGCGCCAGTAAGGAGGTGTGAGAGTCTGTCAGTGGTGCGCAGAGTCTGTCAGTGGTGCGCCTGAGGAGAGGGAGTGGTAGTACAAAGAAGTATTAGGAGAGGTGATTCGGCAGGATACGGTGCAACTTCAGCTTACGGAGTACATAACCCTTGATACTAGTGTGTGTAGGTCTTGTATTATGGTAGAGAGATAGTAGGCGACAACGAGGATTTCTTTTCTGTACTAGGAGTATTATTTTCGTTGTTCATTTGCCTATTTTTTAGATCTCTAATACAACTTGATTATTTTTTCACTTCATTTATCTTACTGTATGTTGCTACTACTGTCTATTATTATTGGTTGACACCTTCTCTTGAGCCGACAGTCTATCAGAAACAGCCTCCCTACCTTTCAAGGTAGGGATAAGGTCTACGTACAGTCTACCCTCCCCAGACCCCACCTAGTGGGATTATACTGGGTATGTTGTTGTTGTTATCTATCTTTAGGAGAAAAGTTAGGGTTTGTGACTTTGGGACCAAGCTACTTTTCCCTTATAAATAGAGAAGTCCTCTTCATTGTATTTCACCTCAAGAGAAATAAAATAATTCTCCTCTCTCTTTCTCTACAATATTCTTCTTTTAGTTTTATTATCTATAGCACGTTATCGGCACGAGACTCTAACCAATTGAGAAATTGAATATTAGTGTAAAGTTGTCGAATGTTGTCTGTCTGCTACCTAATCATTCCAAAGGTATGATTTACTTTGTTAAGTGCTTATTTTGTTCTTAAACTACTGTGAATGACTATTTAAGCTTTTTGAGGTGAAACACATTTTTGTAAAGTGGTTAATGATGAGAAGGATGGCTCAATCCAAAGGAATACAACACTAACATTATATGGCCATCTCCACATGTTTCTAACTTATTTTGAGATTTCTTTAATGCTATGTCATTTATGTCCTTAATATTATGTTATCACATATCATGAAGCGTATTAGAATTGTCATGTGTTTCCTATCACTGGCATTCATAGGAAAAATTATAAAGTGGAAAGAATAGGCTCACTTAATCTCCAGGAGAGTTCATTAGAAATATGTAACTACCAAAAGTAATAATATTTCCAAAGTCTTATTATAATTAAATTTATATATGCCTATAATCACCAGAAGTGATAATTTTTATAAGTTTATTGTGAAGGACAAAAATATCTCTCTAGGGCTCCAACACTAAGGTAAGAACATCGTTAGCTCATTTATTAATTTAGTTTGACCAACTGCTCTCCTCTCTCTCCATGCAAAACCCTAAAAAGTGAGCAAACCCTACACCATGGCAGTGGCCGGCGGCCAGCCTCCAATGGTGGCTGTCCTGGACAATGCCTCCTCCTCGCATTTTCCTCTATTACCTCAATCCCCAAACACAAATCCTACCTTACATTAACACAAAACCCTTGTTACCTATGCGGATGCTACAAACCCTAAGTTGATTAAGGAAGCCATGCAGACGCCAAAAACTCATCTTGAACCCATGCCCATCAAACCTGTGGAGATAAGAGATGGAAAGGCAGTGGTGAGATGGACAGAACAGGAAGTTTCATGTATGAACTTGATAGAAGAACTCAACTATGCTGTAGTAGGGAAGTTTTCTCATGGTTAGCCTGATTTAGAGGAACTTCGTATAATGATGGCCAATCAATGTGGGATGAAGGGAGATTGTACAATAGGTCTATTACGTCATAGACATATACTGATGCGTTTTGAATTGTTGGAAGATTTTATTACAATGACATCTAAGGGTGTTCATTATATCAATTCAAAAGATGGATATTATTATCCTATGAGACCACTGATTTATGATCCTAAGTTTAGAATTGACGAGGAGACAACAATGGCTATGGCATGGATATCTTTTCCTCATCTCTTACCTACTTTTTTTGTAAAGGAATCTTTGTTTTCATTGGCCTCAGTAGTTGGTAGGCCTTTACAATTAGATTTGGCCACAATAAACAAAACCAAGCCTAGTTGTGTCAGGGTCAAGGTATTAGTTGATTTGGTAGCAAATCTGCCTGATTCTGTTAGTATGGAGATTACTGATGAAAAGTCTGGTGAAGTAAGATTTGTTGATGTGATTATTCAATATGATGTTCTTCCCAAATATTGTAAGAAGTGTAAATTACAAGGCCACAATGAAGAGAATTGTAGAACTCTTCATTCAGAATTAAGGAAGAAATCTGAAGAGCTGGATGGTCAAGATAAAGGCAAAGAAGTAGATCAAGGAGATGGCAAAGGGACAGTAGAGCAAGAAGTGAAGCACAAACGAAATGAGTGAAACAAAATGAAGACTCCTAGATTTATACCAGCAGGAAAAGTTTTTGGACATGCTGTCAAATTCAATCCTGTCAATGATGATAGAGTTTTTACCATGGAGAAAAACCCTGAGAAATTTATGAATGGGAAGCCTATAAATGATAAAGAAGTGGGGAAGAATGTTACTATCCAAAAGAAATTCCAAGCTTTGACTGATGAGATTGCAGAAATAGAAGTGGAGGGTGTTCATGTAGATCTAGAGCCACTTAACAAGAATCAGGAGAATCAGGATCAAGTCAATTCTGATCTGGTAAAAAATGACATAGTTGAGGTAGATCAGGCTGCAGGTTTGGCAAGGTGTGAAGTGAATGACAATGGTAATGATGATCAAAACCAAAGTGAAGACCAGACTTCAGAAGAGAAAAATACTAAGACTATTGTCAATGTGGAGGAGTTTTCATCAGAGGAGGTTAGCAAGGAATTAGTGAAGAATGAAAACTCTGATAGGAGTCCTATTCATCAGTCATTGTCTCCTTCTTCCAAATAGGAAGACAGAGTTGATGAAGATTTGCAAGACGTATTGGAGGAAGGAGAAGTGATTGTTGACAAAGAATTGAAACAAAAGGCAGAAGTTGAAGGTATAGAAGAAGATTTTATTCAAGAAGATGTTGAATCATGATTGACTTTACCAAGGGAAGAAAATCAGGCTCAGAAGCCTGGTGTAGAAGACATTGAGGTTGCAGATGAAGTTCCACCAAATGATCAGGAGGTGATAAAATGGTATCCACCAAAACCCCCTGATGATCAAATTATTGAGAGTAATAAGGTCGATAGTCAAAGTATGGAAGACAAGAGCAGCAGTTTAAGTGATTCAAGATTAAAAAAGGGTTCTCCAATGAGGCATTTGCATGATCATTTTACACACAATATACCAGATGAGGAGAAGAGCCTATTATCATAAGACATTGCAATTGCTTTGATAGAAGACAAGGAAGAGAGCATGCAAGAATCTCAACTAAGACTTAAAACTTTGTCCCCAAAATCTGTAGCAAAAGGTGGAAAAAAAGGAAAAAAGCAAGTGGAAGCACAAGTTTCAGTCAGAGTGATGCCAAAGAGGGGTGCTACAAAATCCAACTGTAAATGATGATGAAAGCATTTATATGGAATATAAGATCTGTTAGAACTCAGCAAGCATTCCACAGGCTTCAAATGTTGCATAGACATCATAAATTCACTTTCATAGCTCTGATGGAACCTTTTCAACAGGCTAGGAATGTTGAAATCTATAAGAAGAAACTAGGAATGAATATTGCTGGTGCAAATAGTACTGCCAAAATTTGGTATTTTATTGGGGCCAATGTAGATGTGCAAGTTTTGTAAGATACAACTCAGCAAATCTCTTTAAAATTAGTGCTTCTTGATCAGAATAAATCTTTGGTTATTACTTTAGTATATGCTAAATGTAATGAATAAGAGAGGTTGCACTTATGGGATGACATTTATCAGGTGGCAGACTCTGTTAATCTTCCATGGCTTGTTGTAAGGGATTTTAATGTAGTTTTGCATGAAGATGAGAAGATAGGTGGGATTCCAATCCAATCTCAAGACTATGAAGATTTTGCTTTCTGTGTAAATTCCTGTGAATTGATGGAAACTAGTTTCAAAGGCAGTCATTTTACTTGGTGGAATGGTAGAGGGGGTTCAGACTGTATCTTTGAGAGGTTGGATAGAGTTTTCATTAATCAACAATTTCATCAATGGTTTGCACAGGTAGAAGTTGAATATCTCACAAGGACAGGTTCTGACCATGCTCTTTTGTTCGGTACATTGGGAGAACAAAGTCAGGCATATATTAGACCATTCAGATTTCTGATGTTTTGGACTGGGCATCAAGGTTTCTTGAACATAGTTAGGGATAATTGGTGAAATAATCTTGATGGCAATCCTTTTATGTTGTTTAAAAAGAAACTGAAGCATATATAAAAGATTTTGTCTACATGGAGCAAGGAAGTTTATGGGGATATTTTCAAGCAACTGATTATTAGAGAAGGAATTGTGAGGATCAAAGAAGAACTTTTTGAAGGGGATCCTTCTCCTTTGAACAAAATGGTACTACAACAAGCACAGGTTGAACTAAAGAAGTATTTTCATTTTGAAGAGGAATTCTGGAGACAGAAGGCTAATGTTACTTGGTCTGATGAAGGGGATAGAAATACTAGATTTGTCCATAATCTAGTAAATGGTTGAAGGAAGAGGTTACAAATTAAAAGAATTCAGAATTCAAATGGAGATTGGGTAGAAGAAGTTGTTCAAGTGGCAGTGGAGGCTGAAGAATTTTTCAAAAAACAGTTTTTTAGGAACAAGAAACTACAAATTTCGGCTTACTTAACCATGTTCCATCCTTAGTGTCTGAGGAAGATAATGAATTATTAGTTGTTGTTCCTAATGCTGATGAAGTCAAACAAGCAGTTTTTGCTTTGAATGGGGATAGTGCTTGTGGTCCTGATGGATTAACCGGCACTTTTTTTCAGGCTTGTTGGCATATTGTTGGTCCAGATGTGCTTAATGTGGTTAAAGCCTTTTATGAAGGTCACACTCTTCCTAAATCCATCACTCATACAAATTTGGTTCTTTTACGAAAAAAGCAAGATGTTTAGACTTATGCAAACATGAGGCCAATCAGCTTGAGTAACTTTATCAATAAAGTTATATCAAGAGTGGTTCATGGTAGATTGGAGGGCATCTTTCCAAGGCTTGTTTCACCAAATCAATATGGTTTTGTGAAGGGGGGAAGAATTATTGAGAATGTTCTTCTAACTTAGGAAATAGTCACAGATATAAGGAAGAGAGGAAAACCAGCAAATGTAATCATCAAGTTAGATATGGCAAAGGCCTATGATAGGGTGTCTTGGTTGTTTTTTATCAGAATACTTCACAAAATGGGCTTTTCAGATGGTTTTGTGGATATGATTTGGAGACTTATAGCTAACAATTGGTTTTCTGTGATGATCAATGGTCGGCCACATGGATTTTTTCATTCAACAAGAGGGGTCAAACAAGGTGACCCTCTATCTCCAGCACTATTTATACTATCTACAGAAGTTCTTACAAGGGCCTTGAATAGCTTGTTTGATGATCCAATGTATATAGGTTTTGGTATGCCTAAATGGAGTGCAGATATAAATCATATGGCATATGCAGATAACACCATAATCTTTTCCTCAGCTGACAAATACTCATTGAAATTAGTAATGGAAGTTTTGCTAAATTATGAGACTGTCTCAGGGCAAAGAATGAATAGAGACAAGAGTTGTTTTACATGTATAAAACCTGTTCAATAAGTCTAGTTCAAGATGTAACACAAATCACTGGTTTTACAAGAGGTGAGTTTCCATTCAAGTATCTGGGATGCCCAATATTTCATAGCAAACAGAAGAAAGCATATTACAATGATCTGATAAAGAAGGTGAAAGACAAGCTCTATAACTGGAAAGGCAAGTTGATGTCTTTTGGAGGTAAAGTTGTGCTCATCAACAGTGTTCTTCAAAGTATGCCAATGTATTTGTTGTCTGCAATGGTCCCTACAAGGTACACTATTCAAGAGTTACATAGGATATTTGCAAGGTTTTATTGGAGTAAGAAGGAAGATAAAAGGAATAGACATTGGGCTTCTTGGTTAAATATGTGTTATCCAAGACAAGAAGGTGGCATGGGATTCAGATCTCTATTTGATGTTTCAAAAGCACTCTTTGCTAAGCTATGGTGGAGGTTCAAGACTAGCTGCACTTTATGGTCCACATTTATGTGGAACAAATACTGCAAAAGGCAAATTCCAACTCTGGTAGGGTGGAAGGGAGGATCTCAGCTCTGGAAGAAAATGCTAGAAGCCAGAGATGATATTGAACATGCCATTTCGTTGGAGCCTAGAAATGGCTCATCTAGCTTCTGGTTTGATAACTGGACTAGGATAGGACCTTTGGTTAAGCTGATTCCTGCTAGTTTTCAACTCAATGAAGATATTGAAGAAGTTAATGATGTTATAACACATGGAACTTGGAACTTTGATATGCTGCATCACACACTGCCTGCAGAAATTGTTGAACATATCAGGTCTGAGTTGACTATCAATGATAGGGAGATCACTAGTGACAAGGCTTGGTGGTTATTGACAAGCACAGGCAAATTCACAGCGAGTAGTGCTTGGGAGGCTATTAGATAGAAGAAACAGGAAAGCTAGTGTTTTAAAATAATGTGGACCAAGGGCTTACCATACAAGATTTCTTTCTTTCTATGGAGGGTCTGGCACCACAAACATCCAGTTGATGATGTTTTGGCAAGAATTGGTATAAGTATGGTGTCAGTATGCAGATGTTGTACCTTTCCCCAACAGGAGGCAATGACTCACCTGTTTCTCACAGGTGAGCTTGCATCAGATAGGTGGCAGATTTTTTCATCAGCAGCTGGAGTACAAGGACCATTTGTGCAGATTAATCAAATAGTTTCTAAATGGTGGACAGCAAAATGTGGAGCTCAATTGAAACCTATCTATCAGGCTGCTCCTGCAATCATAATGTGGCAGATATAGAAAAGAATGAACACTATTATTCATGGAGGGGTTATGACAAGAAATAAGGTGATATTTGATATCAACAGGAATTTATGGCAACTGGCAAAGTTCAAGTTCTCATGGTTAGATATCCCTCACAGTTGGCCTCTTTTGGTTCAATGTTTGGAAAAGTATAAACCACAAGTAACAAGCAAAGCAGTAGCATGGAATTGCCCTCCTACTTGTTAGTATAAGTGTAATACAGATGGGGCATACAAGAGCAGCATAGGTCAAACTTCATCAGCATTTTGTATCAGGAATAGTGAAGGAAATTTAGTGCATGCTTGGGCAAGCATTATTCCAGATGCATCATGTATTGTTGCTGAGGTAATATCAATTCTTGAGGGGGTAGAATATTGTGTTGCAAATCAATTGTTTCCTCTGATAGTGGAAACAGACTCACTCTTGATGACAAAGCTTTTGAATGATGAATGAGAGATACCTTGGAGGATTTGTATGATGGTGCAGTTGATTCAGGATTGGAGAAATAAAGGAACCATACAGATTGTCCATATACTCAGAGAAGGCAACAAATTGGATGATTTTTTTAACTACCATGGCTGTTGATTTTGTAGGTACTTTCCACATAACAAATTATCAGGAACTTCCATCTGTGGCTAAAAGAATTCTAAATGCTGATAAGCATAATATGCCTAGCTTCAGATTCAAGAAACAGCGTGTTAGAGAACCAGAATGAACTTTAAATGATTTACAAAATGCATGATTACTGATATCTTGCATACAACAGATCACAGTCAGGCTGGAAACTTTTGTCATCAGCTCATATCTATAAACTTAGTTGCTAGTGTAGTTCTATCTAATGTGTGGTATCAACTTTCAGTTCAGTCTATTGGAAGAACTATATTAGCAGCCTAGAATATGGTATGTTAGCTGATTTTCGTAAACCCTTGACAGATAAAGAAGTACTCAGAAACTGCACTTGATACTGAGATTGACTAACACAGCCTAATCCATGTTGGAAGGATTCCTCTGTTGGTATTAGATTCCATAACCACCTGGTGAGAGCTTTGAGGTGATTTGAAATGGCATCGGACCAAGACTGGATTAGCAGCTGTAATTAAGTCAATATTAGTGTTTAGATTAATGTTTCTAGTCTATTGTGAGGCACTTTTAGCCTTTGTTGATTTCTTGCTTTTTATTTTTTTGCTTCTGTACAATTTTTTTCTTATGAATAAAACACAACCAGTCTCATGTTAGTTGCTTTGATGGAAAAAAAAATATAAGTTTATTGTGATAACAATTGATGATATGCTAGAGCAAGGTTCTCTACATTATATATATATATATATATGCATCGATTTGCTCCTAATGTAGCATCATCTTAAAAGAGGTTTTAAACTATCACGATTTCATATGCTTAAGGCACGCTCACATGATTGTGTTTCATTCACAAAAAATGAGAACTTTTGATTAGTATTACAAATATAGATTCATTACCGAAGTGAATGTGACAGTATGTAGTAAAGCTTATAAATACGGACATGCGTTGGGTTGTGAAGTTATCACAACTCACTTCCAAAAGAGGCACAATAATTGAGAAGAAACATTCTGAATATTCTATGTTTTACCCCTAAAGTAGTAAACTCAGAAATTTTCTCCTGAAATAGCAAACTTGAACTCTACTCTCGAAGGAGTAGAAGTTTGAACTGTGCTCTTAGTAGTAGAACTTTGAACTCTACTCCCGCTGTAGTAGAACTTTAAGCTTTACTCTCAAAGTGGTAAGACTCTGAAATCTACTCCAGAAGTAGTAAAATTTTGAGATTTATTCCTGAAGTAGTAAAACTTTGAAATTTACTCCCGAAGTAGTAAGAATTTGAAATTTACTAATGAAGTAGTAAAATTCTAAAATTTACTCCCGAACTAGTAGAACTTTAAAATTTACTCAAGTCATAGAAAAACTTAAAAAATTATTTCTGAAGTAATTAGACTTTGAACTTTACTCCCGAAGTAGTAAGGCTTTGAACTTTACTCTCGAAAAAAGTTCAACTTTGAAATTTACTTCTAAAGCAGTAAAATAATGAAGTTTTCTCCTCAAAATTTGTTGCGACATTTTAATGCATGTAAAGGTTTTTTTTATTTTTCTGCAAGCTTCAGTTTTACTTATTTAAGGTGGCAAAATAATGAACGAAATGTTTATATTTAATTTGCTGTAATTTTCTTAAAGTGTTGGTATGTACTACTAAGGAATGGTTCTATATGTATTTTGGTGGTCTAGAAGTATTGGCATGACTTTTGACAAGCATAAAAAGGTTTGAGAAATATATTGAAGTGGTGTTTTCTTGTGGTAGAGAGAAATAATGAGTTATTGAAAATTATGTATAAAGCTCATCTAAATGACCAAGTTTCATTCCCCCGAGCGAATGAAGAAATACCACAATGCACCTATTGAAGAGATAAAAATAAAGGATATAAGTGTTATTTTGCGGTATGAAGGTCATTGCTACACGTACCGATCGTACGTCAAATTATCTTGGATATTTTTATTATGTATCATTCTAAGGAAAAAGGATACAACCTTTGTAGAACACTTTCTACTATAACCACATTACTATATTATGTTTACTTGCTGATTTTCTTGAAGGAAATAACAATTCATACAAAATATCCTGAACAAAGAAATAATTATGTGATTGTCGCTTTTATACAAAATATTTGAATGTTAATGGGTATTCTCCCTGAAGTAGATATTTACCATAGAAGTTTATGATAGAAGTATCAAAGACTGTATAACTTAATGTTTACTTTTTGTCATTTATGAATTTATGAATGCCTTTATAATATTCATTTGGCTACAAAACAAATTGTCATGACACCAGTGATGTCAGGATAATATTTGATAGTACAAAATCAATTAAGGAATCCAAAAGAGCTAACTATTTATCTAGAAGATCATAACACTAGTGTCCAAACAATATCTGATTATGGAGAATAAATTAAAAGCTCCTGCAGAGCTTATATAGTATTATGTCAAGAGCTTATATAGTATTATGTCATTCTTTTAAGATTGTAATATACGAAGATGTTATGATGGAAACACAAGTTGTAGTAAACCCGATGTCTACTAAAGTAAATGGCTATCATACTGAAGCTATAAATTATTGGAGGATTAAATATCTTCAAAATCATAGTGGGTAAAAAAAATATGTATGTGAAAGGTTACCCTCTTTATTCTCCAATTTGTACTACACAAATATAAGCATGATGAAATCACATGTTACGGTAAACCAGAAGTTTATTAATACAAAAACCACTTCATGTCATTGTAAATTAAAAGATTACTAAAATAAATAGCACATGGTATGGTAAACTTAAAGTTTACTAATATAAATAATTTTATCAGTTGGCATGAGAAATTTGGTCATCTCGATTCAATTATGATACAAAGATGGAGTATTCAACATATATTGAAGAACTAGAAGATTCTTCAAGAGTTTATTTGTGTTGCTTGTTCTCATAATAAGTTGATTATACTAGCTAATGTTAGGATTAAATTCCCTAAATTTTGAAAATATATAAAAGGTGAATATGGTCCCGTTCACCTGTTATGTGATATTAAATATGTGACCACCCGTTCGGTCATTACAGACTTTTCTTCTCTTTCCCCAAATACCCCATGTTCACGTTCGCGCCATTGATTGTTACACGTGGGAATTTCAAGAGAGATAGTGACCTTTAATTGATTTTAGAAAGAATTTCTCCTACTTATAAAATTTCGGAAGCAGTGATCCACTTCAGCAACGGCGGGCTGCTTAAGCAAGACCACAACAGCGATATATCTTCCGCGTAGGTGGAAGTCCAGGAAAATGGTGTCTTTAATTAATATAATGGGTGTCTAGGAATAATAATCTATTGTTTATCTTGGGGAACTAGTTTCTAATTTAAATATCTATTTCCATAAATGGGTTAGTGTATGGTCTCATAGAAATATGGGGTTTTTGGTAATAAAAAGAATTGGAAGCTCAATGGAATTAGATAAGGATGAAGTTAGGGGTTTGATTGGTTGAAGAATAATAAACTAATTTAAAGGAAGAAAGTTCCAATTTTACCCTTACGGGTCGGGGTTGCTTCTTAGGTGTACTAGAATTCTTCTAGAGTGGTGGTAAATTGTATACTCTCAACGCGTAACTCACTTGATTTACTTACCTTATTAGACCCCTCTTGTTTCAGCACTTCCCCAAAAAGGAAGGTGAAGTTCAACTGGATGTTCGTGGCACCTATTCGGCTTCGAGGTAGGTTATGGCTTACTTGAGTTAGACTTGGATTAGGATTTCATATGTAAACTAGTATTTGTTGATGGAGAAAGAAAGCATCGCTCTTTGGACATGAAGTTAGGATGGATACTCTTAGGTTGGTATTGTCTTGTGTGTGGCTTGTCTCCATCTTGTGATATTTCCTTCTTGTTGTGTTTGTGATGTTGAGCTTGCCACCCATATGGTCATGTTGTGTCGATACCCTCTTAATCAGGATTAGAAATTGTGGTCAGCTTGATTATTTGGATGAGAATATTCTTAGAGCAATACGTCATTTCCTTTATCTCCAATCATTCTTGGTATGACTACCCGTATTATGTCCTTCTATGTGCAAACTGTGATTTTGAGAAAGTCTAAATTATTGACTGACTGGCTTGGGAGTTAGAAGTTCCATCTAGGCTTATTATTTGAGCAGTGAGTTACATTGTATATGTGCTCGAGGTCAAATTATGTGTTGAATCCTTTGTTATGTTGGATTGCTTATGGTTATTACACTCTCATGATTACCATTGTTGAGTTTGACAGTCATGCATGCATGTCATTTTGCATTCTTCATGGCTACTTGATATGGTTCGAATGGAAACAGTGGAAAAGATGATATGGTTCTAATGATGAAGATTTATGGCATCAATGATAAGGAAATATGGCAATGTGATTAAAGTATTAATTGAATCTGTGATCCGAGGTTGTTACCGGAGCGGAAGGTATGTGTGAACTCATGAATCCGATATGCGGTCTGGATACGAGTGGTGTACATGGACGTCATGGGTCCCCGCAGGTCATGACTATCGAGAAGTCAATATTCCGTCTGGAGCATGTGTGTACAAGTTGAGATACTGGCCATTGCATTACATTTCATCATATTCATATGCATTGCATTTATCTTGTTGTGGTGTTTCCCGTATTTTGTCCGCTCTTTGGTTTTGTAATGTGTAAATTGATTGTTGGCTGCATAAAAGACTACTTGGTGAGGTGAACATATATATCAAGGTTTAGAACTTAGATAAGGATATGATCTGAGCATAGCGAGACTCTTTTACACTAAGTGTTGTGACTCGTTGAGTTGTTGTGTGAAATTTCTGGTTGTTTTATATAATACTCAACTGTTGATTTCCACTTGTTATATATGTCATACTAATCGTTGTTGGCCTACGATGCTTGATGTTCCGTGAAATTATGGCACATTCGATGGTTTTTGGCTATAAGTTTTACTTGTTTTGAGCAAGTCTTAGTCAATTTGATGTGTTTTTGTTGTGTTCAGGTGATTGGCATTATAGGAGTCCAAAGATGGAAAATTTCAAAGAAAAAAAGATGAAGATTCGAAGAAGGACGGGACGTACATCAAAGTACGCCCCGTACCTGTTCCCCGTATTCCAGCAGAAAGTGACTGAAGGTTCTGTTAAAATCTCGCAAAGTATGGGTAGGATATATGGGACGTACATCAAAGTACGACCCGTACTTTTTGTCCCTTTCTTCACCGAAGGATGGCATAGCGTACTGAAGCTCAAAGAGAAAGGACGAGATGAAAGTACGCCCCGTACAAAGGACGAAATGAAAGTTCGTCCCGTACTTTAAAGGACGGTGCAGTCAAGGCATACTTTTCCTGAGAATTGAAGAAGAGACAGAGCACATATATTGCAAAGATAGGTCGTACTTCAATGTACGACCCGTACTCTTTCCGAGAGGGTGACTAGTTTAATCCCTAAAGATGAAGGATTTGGGTCCTATAAATAGCCAATAGGGTTTTGAATGTTATTATCACTTTCATAATTTTGAAATCTTGAATTTTGAGACTTGTGTGGAGACAATATTTTCTTAGTACTCTTCAAGGATTTCAAGACAATTACAATCGTTTAATTTCCAGTTTTATTCGTAAGGTTCAATACAATTTCAATTATGCAATCTTCAATCTTTTATTGTTTTCTAGTTGTCATGAGTAGCTAAACACCTTGACTAAGGTTGTGAACCCAAAGATAGGTGTTTTGTGATTAGGTATTGTGAATGATATACGCATAATGGATTGTTAGGGTTTGTTTGTTCTTCGTTTTCATCATATAGTTAGTGGTTGCAAACATTAGCTAGTGCCATAGACTTTAGTTTATTTGGGAAAATAGCTAGGGTTTGATAAGAACAAATAACAAGAACTCAAGGCTTTAAACCTTGTTTAATAAATTCACTTAGGAATAAGAGGAATTTGCTTGGCATAATTAACCATTCGTCATGCATACTTTCTTATCTTTGGAAAAAGCATAGAAAGAAATAACCTTTTCTTATTGGGAAATAGTGTAGATTCACGTAGAGGTTAAGTGCATCCATACAAACGATCCATTAGAAGTATATCAATATCGATACCCATGATCATACACTTTATCTGACGGAGACACAACCTTGGTTCTTTTTACCCATATATTTACAACTTTAATTTTCTAGTCACTTTAAATTAGTCCACAAACCAAAAATCCTACAAAACCCTTTTTTCTGGAATACACCAGGACCGTAAGATTAGTATAATACTTATTTAGTAAACTTTTCACACCATATTCTCTGTGGGATTTGGCCCCAACCTTGTTGGGTTACTATATTTGACATCGTCCGTTTTATGCTATTAAAAGGTGTAATTTGAGCGAATCAAATTTTGGTGTCGTTGCCGGGGAATACGGTTTTGAAATTACTAAATAGTGTTTAGCCTTCTCAAAGTCTTTGTCATATTCCAACACACCTTGTTTTCTACCTTGTAATCCAGGTGATCATGGCTAACAACGAACTTCCAATCGACAATGTTTTTACTGATTAGTCAGAACCAGAGAAAGACTTTGCATCTGCAATAATTTATCCGAGGGTGACTGCTACTACTATTAAGTTTGATTATTATTATTATTCCCTCTATCATAAGCTCATACAAGAGGGATACTTTAGGAATGCAGTCGATGATGACCCTTACCTACATATAACAAACGTTTTGGATGTATGCGCTCAGCATATCCAACGGGGTCTGACTCAAGAAGCGGTCCAGCTGAAACTCTTCAAATATTCGTTAGCCGGAGAAGTAAAAAAATGGCTCACAAAGCTGCCCCGAAACTCTATTGCTACATGGGAAGAGATGGTCCAAGTGTTTCTCAGGAAGTGGTATCCCCCAAGTAAAAGAGATGAAATTCATGATCAGATTTACGAGTTCAAACAACGTATTGGGGAACAACTTTTTGAAGCTTGGGAGAGATACAAAGAATATTTGGATAGGAGTCCAAACCATGGTTACCCAGATCAGATTCTAAAGGAGAAGTTCTACAGAGGGTTGGATCCTATGACTTAAGCAATAGCCAATAATGCTACTGGTGGGTGATTCATGAATAAGTCCTATGCTAATATTACTGATATACTTGATTGGTTGACTACACATAGTAAAGCATGACATTCGAGTAATTCTGATGGGTTATCACTTGGGACACCATTGATTCAAAATATTATGAAAGATAGCCAGGAAACACAGTAGACATTGGCACAATTAGGCACTAGTCTCTCTTTACTAACAGAGAGGCTTGATGAGAGAGAATCGAAGAAGGTGAACGTTTGTGAAGATATCTCAGGCATGCCGCTTGGAATGTACCAAGTCCAAGAGGGTCCATATCAAGAGCGTCCCCCTCCGCCAGTTGAGAATGTTCAATATGCAGATTAGATAGAGAAAGGGGATATTCCTAGGCCAATTCAGAGATACTAGAGACCTCAACAAGGGTAGGTTACATATAACAACAACCAAGGGAACTACAATAATAACTATGGTGGAGCGAACCAAGGTAAATATAACAACAACAATGGTAACTTCGGAAACAGAAGTTCCAACCCTTACATTCCACCAAAAGGGCAGTCTAATGATCATGGTAGTTCGAGGTTGGAGTCAATGCTTGAAAAAGTGTTGGCAAGTCAGACAAATATTGAAAAGACATTATTTGGGCTATCAGAGAAAATGGTTTCCTATTCAGTATCTATTCATAACCTTGAATAGCAGATGCGTGATCTTTCGAGAGAATAGCATCCTTCTAGAAAAGGAGGACTTTCTAGTGATACTATTCCAAACCCAAAGAATGGTAGTGGCATGGAACGTACTTTTGCTATTAGCACGAGGAGTGGTAAAATACTTCAAAGTGCTGACAAGAAAGTGGTAGATCTAGATCCAATTTTTGAGGAAGAAGAGGTGCATTCTGATGTGCCTATCATAGATGATGAGGTCCATGGTGAAGAAAAAGTTATTGATATTCCATAGGTCGCTGCTGATACAAGGAAACACATAATAAAAGGGGCTCGTCACCCTTTGACTCAGATGTACAAAGCAAAATCTCCCTTTCCTCAGAGGCTGGCAAAGAAGAATGATGATACTAAGTGTCAAAAGTTCTATGATCAGTTGAAGCAGTTAACAGTCAATTTTCCATTCTTAGATGTTGTCAAAGAAATGCCCGGATTTGTTAAATTTTTTAAAGACCTGCTTACGAAGAAAAGGTTTGTTCAACATAAGACAGTGAATTTAACACATCGTGTGAGTTCGATTATTGCTTCTACCACAGTTCAGAAGAAAGGAGATCCGGGAGCGTTTACCATTCCGTGTAATATTAGGCTTCATGTATTCGCTCGTGCTCTGTGTGATAATGGGGCGAGTATCAACTTAATAGCCCCCTGTTATTTTTAAACAATCCGGATTGGGAATGCCTAGACGGACTTCTATGCGATTAGAGATGGCTGACAGATCCATCAAAAAACCTGTTGGGGTTATAGATGATGTGTTGGTGTAAGTGGGAAAGTTCATGTTGCCTACTGATTTCATTATTCTGGATTGTGCGGTTGATAAAGATATTCCCATCATCTTAGGAAGACCCTTCCTTGCTACGGGTAGAGCGCTTACGGACCTTGAAAAGAATGAAATCAAGTTCCGAGTGAATGATGAAGAAGTGAATTTCCAAGCAAGTAAGGGGATGAAGTTCCCAAGTGCTTATGAGAGTATCTCAGTTATTGATTCGTTTGATGGGATTGATGATACTGTCGAAAATAAAATGGAAGAAGAAAGTCTGGAAGAAACTCTTGATGCAGTTCTGGTGAACTTTGACGCTGATGACATGGAGGGCTACGTGGAAACTATAAATGTGCTTGAGGATCTGGGTTCTTACACTTACCACCCAAGAAAGCTTGATCTTGACCTTGCAAATAGAACTACTCCACCAGCTAAGCCTTCTATTATTGAGCCACCAAAGCTTGAGCTTAAGCAGCTCTCATCACACTTGAGGTATGAGTTCCTTGATCCGAACAAGACATTGCCAGTGATCGTTTCAACATTATTTACTGAGGAACAAATTGAGCGATTAGTGGAGATTTTGCGCGAGTATAGACGTGCTATTAGTTGGACCATGGCAGACATTCGGGGTATTCCTTATGGCATTTGTGAGCATAAAATTCAGCTAGAGGAGGACAGCAAGACGAGTGTTGAACATCAGCGGAGATTGAACTAAAACATGCAAGAGGTCGTGAAAAAAGAGATCATAAAGTGGTTAGATGTTGGGGTAGTATATCCGATTGCAGACAGCAAGTGGGTGAGTCCTGTTTAATGTGTTCCAAAGAATGGAGGTATCACTGTGGTGCCTAAGGTAAAGAATGAGCTGATTCCCACTCGTACAATTACTGGATGGCGTGTTTGTCTGGACTATAGGAAGCTGAATACTGCCACTTGTAAAGACCACTTTCCCATGTCGTTCATAGATCAGATGCTGGATAAGCTAGCTGGGAGGTATTACTATTGCTTTTTAGAGTGATACTCTGGCTATAATCAGATCAACATTGCCTTAGTAGATGAAGAGAAGATGACTTTCACTTGTCCTTATGGGACGTTTGCGTTCAGCCGAATGCCATTTGGGTTGTGTAATGCACCAGCTACTTTTCAGAGGTGTATGATGTCGATCTTTTCTGACATGGTAGAGGATTTCTTAGAGGTATTTATGGATGATTTATCTATTGTGGGGGTTTCGTTTGACTATTGTCTTGACCACCTAGGTCAAGTACTGAAAAGATATGAAGAGACAATCTCGTGCTAAATTGGGAGAAGTGCCACTTTATGCTGAAGGAAGGGATCATCCTCGGTCATAAAATCTCTAAGAAGGGAATTGAGTTCGATCAAGTGAAGATAAATGTGATTGCAAAACTTTCTCCACCCATCTCAGTCAAAGGTGTCTGGAGTTTCTTGGGATATGCTGGGTTCTACAGGCACTTCATCAAAGATTTCTCCAAGATTGCTAACCCGATGTGTAAGCTTCTTGAAAAAGACGCTAAGTTTGTGTTTGATAACAAGTGCCGAAAGGCATTTGATGAATTGAAGGAGCACCTCACTACTGCTCTTGTTATTGTTACTCCTGATTAGTCCCTGCCATTTGAGTTGATGTGTGATGCGAGTGGTTTCATGATTGGTTTTGTGCTTAGCCAGAGGCACAATAAAATTATGTACCCAATCTACTATGCTAGTAGGACTCTTAATGCAGTGCACATGAACTACACGGTGACTGAGCAAGAGTTGATGGCTATAGTATATGCTCTTGAGAAGTTTCGGTCCTATTTATTGGGGTCCAAGGTTGTGGTGTACACTGACCATGCTGCATTGAGGTGTCTTATAGCAAAGAGGGTAGCTAAGCCGCGACTGATTCATTGGGTCCTTTTGTTACAAGAGTTTGATTTTGAGGTGAAAGATTGAAAAAGGTCCGAAAATCAGGTTGCTGACCATCTCTCTAGGCTTGAGGAAACTGGGGTGCCAGTAGAAGAACTTGATATTGAAAATGCATTTCTAGATGACCAAGTTTTGGCCGTGTCTATGCAAGTGGCACCTTGGTATGCGGATTTTGCTAATTACTTGGTGACTAGTGTCATTCCTGACAAGATCGAATCTTATCAGAAAAAGAAGTTTTTACGGGATTCTCGTCAATACTATTGGGATGAACCATGCTTATTCAGAGCCTACATTGATAACATTATTCGATGTTGTGTTCTAGAGAGTGAGGAAATGGATATTTTGAAAGCTTGCCATGACTCTCCAGTTGGGGGACATCATAGTGGTACGAGGACTGCTGCACAGGTTCTCGAATGTGGTTACTATTGGCCTACTCTATTTTATGATGCTAATTTAATGGTGCGTTCTTGTGATCAGTGCCAATGGCAGGGTAATATTGGTAGGAGGCAAGAGATTCCTATGAACTTTGTAATGGAAGTTTAGGTGTTCGATGTATGGGGGATTGATTTTATCAGACCCTTTGTAAGATCTTATGGCATGAAGTACATCTTGGTGGCTATTGTCTATGTTTTTAAATAGGTAGAAACTGTGGCTTTACCTAACAACAAAGCCAAGAGTATCATAGGGTTCTTGAAAAAGAACATATTTACTTGTTTTGGTACCCTAAGGGCAATAATTAGTGATGGTGGTTCTCACTTTTGCAATAGAGCCTTTGCGGGATTGATGGAAAATTATGGAGTCAAGCATAGGGTGGAAACCCCTTATCATCCTCAGACAAGTGGGCAAGTTGAAGTCTCTAATCGGGAGATAAAGAGTATTTTAGCCCAAACGGTGAATGCGAACATAACTGATTGGGCCCCCAAGCTCGATGATGCTCTATGGGCTTACCGAACTGCCTTCAAGACTCCGATTGGGACTTCACCTTTCAAGCTAGTTTTTGGTAAAGCATTTCATCTACTATTTGAACTTGAACATAAGGCCATGTGGGCCTTGAAGAAATTGAACATGAATTGGGATTAAGCGACCAAGCTCAGGTCGGCTTAACGAGATAGATGAGTTCCGCTATCAGGCCTATGAAAGTGCGGCATTATACAAAGAGAGGATGAAGCAGTATCATGACAAGAAAATCCTGAAGCGGGAATTCTACAAGGGTGATCCTATCCTGCTATTTAATTCTATATTGAAGCTGCTACCGGGTAAATTGAAATCACAGTGGTCAGGTCCCTTTGAAGTGGTAAGTTTCTCACCCATGGAGCACTTGAATTGAAGTCCGAAGATGGAACTCAAACATTTAAGTTGAACGGACAAAGGGTGAAGCACTACCATGGTTGAATTTCGAGGATAGAATTGTTGACCGATATCAGTGGAAGCACCTTAGAACGAATGCTGACTCGGCGAGTCCTAACCAAAAGTAAATTGGTAACACCGTCGTGCCGCGATGTTAAATCAAGCCCTTCATGGGAGGCAACCCATGTTTTACAGCTTTCCCTAGAGTAGTGTAACGTTTGTTCGTTTTGTAAGAAGCACCAGAGAAAATGTGAAGTTCGACGATCCAAGTACCGGCTGAAAATATGTCCTATACTTTATTGTACGTGGCGTGATTCATGCCCATACTGGTCGAGGAAAACTTGATAAACTCACTGGAAATAAACTCAAAGTACGGGATAAAAGAATGGGTCGTACTTTATTGTACGTCCTGTACGTTGTCCTCGTACTCTGACAAGGATGCAAAAGTGGGCACTGTAAGTTGGAGGTCAAGTACGTGATACAATGTACACCCCTTACTTCATTGTACATGGCATACTTATATCACGTACTTTATCAGGTAAGTCAAATGGGATCACTGGAACTTCACAGCAAGGTGCGTGCTAATAGCACGTCCCATACTTCATTGTACGGGACGTACCTTTTCCGTAAATATATATTTTGGTTATAAAAAAAATCAAAAAAATGAAAATTTCAAATAAAAAAAATGAACGGTTTCTTTCCCTGCTCCACAAGTAACTCACTCCCTAAACGCACTATATAATCTCACAATCACTAAAGCACACACTTTCATCTTTTGTACCCAAAAATAAGTGCAGGGAAAGGAACTTGTATCAACCTTTGTCGTGTAGTCATTATTCTCATCATAGTTTAACTCTCAGGAATGTTGATCTAGTTTATTTGCTTTACTGATTGTAGGGTAGTATGTATAGTAATTTCTTGTTTTAGGATCATGTGTGGGCTTAATTCAGGGTGGGGATTGGTATGCTGTCGTGATTATAGAACTCGTGGGGGCGAATATTTCATATCCCCTCTGGGTTGGAGGGCATTCCAACGAATGGTTTTAGTTTTGAAGCCTAAATTTATTATGCCCGCCAATTGCTCGGTGAATTGTCACAAAGAAAAAAAATTATAAAACAGGTGAAGTCTGAATAACCCGCCCCCTAAAACCCCTTTATTGAAGCATTAAAGAAGTGATTTATGTGCTGGTGATGTTGTGTAATTCGTCAGAAATCAATAGAGGGTCTGATGGCAGTTCTCGAGAGTATGTGATGAATATACGGGCCGTACTTTATTGTACGTCACACATTGATCACGTACATCAGTAGAAGATTACAGAAACTACTAAGTTGTATACCTATAAATACGTGAGCACAGTACATCCCGTACTTTATTATACGTCACGTACCTTGATCACATACTTCAATAGAACATAACAGAAATTGCTAAGTTGTATACTTCTAAGTGCGTCCACAAAGTACGTCTTGTACATCAATGTACGACACGTACCTTTTGCCTATACTTCAAAATACGCCCTGTACTTCGAATACAGCTTACACAGCTGAAACACTGCATTTGCAAGCAAAGAACTTGCCACTTCTTTCGTGATTTATATCCCAACTCTCTAACACACTTAATGTTTTCCTTCACAGGTATGCTGCCCAAACACAGAGGTGGCAGCTCTACAAAGGGCAAGAGGGGCAGGGTGACCACGTAGCTTAAAGATGTCCCCTCCAACCAAGAGTTGTCTGACGAGGACAACAGACCCTTGAAACAACAGAGAGCCTCAACTCGAGGTCGACCTAACCCAGTACAGGTGTCCTCCCAGTCTAAAGAGGAGGACTCCTCTAGCTCAAATGAAGAAGGGTCCGAGCAGGAACTAGTCCGAGCATCAGAACTAGCTTAGAGACCAGTGGTAACCCCTGCCACCCCCCAGGAAGTGGTAGACTATCGAAGAGAGGAGGAAAGTCGGAGAAGGGTGGAAGCGGAGGATGCCTTTCGATTCTCGGTAGAAGGCGCACGAGAGCGGTTTGAAAAGGGCATTGAAAGCATAAAGAAAGGGGGTGCTCCTAGGTGAAATATTTGGGAAGTAAGGTGAATAGGATTCTGGGACTTAGAGGAACACCCGCGGATCAGGGAACTGCTGACCGGCTAAAAATTAGAGGTTTTTAGCAAAGAATCGGGCGAATATTGCCCAATGCTCGTGCGGGAATTCTATGCCAATTATGGTACGCACTTGAGCACCATTGTGAAGCCAGGAATGCTGAAGCAAGATGTCCCACTGGCGGACAAGGTTATGGTTCGAAAGGTGAGCGAGGATATATCACTCGCTACTATAAACAAGTACTATTTTGGGGCTGAGTTTGCTCCGCCTCTTCGCACGGTTAAGTACGATAATAAGATTAATAGGAGGATGACACAATCGCTAATGTAGTGGTTGGCCTCAGTCATAGCCAAGGGTGAAACACGGTGGTTGAGCACAAAGTCAAAGATATTCAAGAACACTCTTTCACTTGAGGAAAAGTTTTGGTGGCATGTAGTACGGTTTCGGATGCTTCCTACACAAAGTGACAATTAACTCACCCCCGATCGAGCGGTGATAGTGGCAGCTCTCATGACCCGCTACCCACTTGACATGGGGCTGATAATTGTGCGGGAGATTCGGGATACAGCACAGCATGAGGCTACTTCGTTGGAATATCCGTTCCTTATAACTGCTCTATGGTCGACAGGCGAATGTGGAACCACTACTTCTTATAGACTATTGTGTCATAGCCACTCATAAATATGATATCCACAAAACAAAAGAGAAGGAGAAAAAAATTGAATTGTTACTCGAGGGTCCAGCCACAGCAGTGCCTGAAGAGCAAGTGGAGGATGAAAACTAGGCAGATTTTTAGGCCACGGGAGCTGACACCACCGAGGCGCCCACCTCTAAGGTGCTTCCAACAGTAGTGACCCAGCCTCCGAACGCTACTGATACCACTACTTCTGTAGGTCCTCATGCTAGCACTGCACCCCTACATCCGTTTGGAGAACAGAAAGCCCACACTACTTCTCCAGCCACGTAGTAGTCTTCCCAAGACCTATTTGTATTCAACAAGGAGAATTTTCGATGAGTGATGGTTCAAGCCGCACAAGCTGACGTGTGGTCAAAGATTTTAGCTCAGCGGATGGAGAGATATGTGAAGAAGCAGATAGAAATCGCCTTAGCATCGGTGACAGCCGCTTCCAACCAGGCCCAGGAGTTATATCAGGCGAGACTTCATAGATTTGAGGTATGGTTGGATACTTTGGAGCGTGCAGGTCCAGGTGGTAATTTGATGGGTATGAGAGCTGAGCTAGCCTGGCTAAAGGTCGATATGCTGTCATTACAGACTCGTGAGTAGAGTGTTGTGGAAGAGCCCCCTCAGCCGAGCAAAGTGGACCTCTCATCATTAGTAAATGTGGTGAGTTTGATGCCCGAAGAGGATACCGTTCCCCGACCGAACAGAGGCTATCTGGTAGTGGGAGATAAAGTTCCTCGGGCAACAGAGTTGGAGATTCGTGTCACGACCAAACCAGAGGGCCATGACGGGCAACCGGAGCTAACCCACCGAGCACCTCTGAACATACGTCTTATAATCATTTCTGGGTGGACGATAAAGATAGCTCATAGATATCATAATTAGTAAGGACATATATCACAACATAACGACACTTCTTTATATAATCTTCAACAATTATGCCCATCATCACCAGCCGACAAGGCTTCTAGAATGTTATACAACAATATGAACCGGTACCGTTATGAAATGTCTAGTTATACCCACATGTCTACAAGCCTCTACATAGAATACATGTGACCATAAAGACCAATATCAAATAGACTGCAGCTCCGAAGTAAGTGGAGTGCTCCTGGGAATCCGCGAATAAAGCACCTACGGATCTTATCCACCTCCCTGCCTACCTGCAGCATGAGCGCAGCGTCCACAAGAAGGAACGTCAATATGAACAGTGTACTGAGTATGTACGGTATGAATAACAACATAAACAAGAGATACGGAACATAACATGAGATAAGGATAACCTGTACATCTGATTGCCTCAGGTGGTTATGCGTATATAATGCCTCACCTTTCCCCATACCCCGTATATATATATATATATATATATATATATAATGTAAGTAGCATGCATAATATAATATAAGTAGCATGCATGAGAGCCCAAATAAAAGCTACAACTCTATCGGAGTGACATAAGGTCGGTAGCCTCCGATTTATATTATGAAACAATTATCATCGCTATATCTCACCTTGAAGGAACAATTATCAGAAGGTAAGATCAACAATATGAAAAAAATCAAGGAAATCATGAAATAAGCTCAATAATCTCATAATAGCATTAAAATCATAAGCTTTGGAATTTCCAGAATTAAAATCATCATCATCATGTTCATCATAGAAAACATCTCATCTTTAGTATCATAAGAAGCTTTTAAGAATCATGAACTTCTAAATTTTGAGAAAAAGGATGTTATGGAAAACATGTGTGGATTCATAAGAAAAGAAGGTTATGGAAACATCTATGGAATCATAACATAGGAATCATGCCTTTTGAAAGAAAGGGACTAGCCTTAACATATCTATCGGTCTCCTTAGCCACTCAACGTTTATCCTTCCAAGCTTGTAAATCTAAATATAAAAAATTCATACTATTGTTAGAATCAATGCCATACGCTCTTCTTAAGCCTTCAATTTAATTCCGTTTAGAATCTGCCAAAATTCGGGCAGCATCTCCCCTGTTTATATGCCTACCCCGAAATCACAGTCCAACAACCAACCACAACAACAATACCAACATCACAACAATATTATCAACACCAATAGGCTCCATAAAACAACCCACACGATGTTTTCATAATTTCTCAACTAACCATAACAATATCCATAATACCAAAATCAATGAATTATATTCAATTTAATCTCAAATTAATCCAAAATCTCCTTTCGAATTCATTCCATAGTCATCATCTTCACTTTAATAATTTGCAACTTTCACTATGATTCTCTTCTTTTATAGGACTTGATAAACCTTCAAGTCAACTTAATCATGAGAAATATGTCACGACCCAAACCTAAGGGCCGCGACTGACACCCAAAACCCTACTCGGCTGAGTGCCATACTACCATTCCATCCATGAGTCACAACTTTTGGTGAACCTTTAATTTATAAAATAATGCTTCCGTCAGGTAAAACATGAAAAACTTTTCAATAAACCTCTTTCGTCAAATCAAGGACTTCTCCCTTATCGTTAATTTAAAGAAAACTTTTAGTCACGATAAAATCTTTAAAAATAAAGCATAAAAACACATCGACCTATATGGTCGCTTTACACAACTGTCGACACCTCGATGCAATATCCACAGGACATTGTCTGCAAAAGTCTCTAACATACACGAGATACCATAACATAAGTACTCTGACTCGGCAACACTCTGAACTGAGATGGAGCTCACCAACCCAGCTGATAGCCTGGGAACATCCTATAGCCAATGTCTTCGACTCATCTGTATACACCTGTATGGCATGAAACGCAGAGCCCCTAGGCAAAGGGACGTCAGTACTAATGTACCGAGTATGTAAGGTAGAACTGAAACAATATATCTCGACTTGGATGATAAAAGAGTAACAGACTCAATCTGTACCTGTAACTAACTCTGATAACATGTATGTGCATATGAACTTTTGATGCAGCATGAGTATATATATATATATATATATATATATATATATATAATGCATGCCCTTACCCTGCTCGCAGCCCCTTCGGGCATCATAATCAACATATACCAGCTGATCAGGTGGTTTACGTATGTAACGCCTTAGCCATTTTCCCCTTCCCCATGAAATTATGTCGTGCATTTATGTAATTATGACAATGCATGAAAATCCTTAGAAACCATCAAAAGACTCCCTTCGGAGAAACTTTTTGTTCAAAACGGGAACTTCTTCCCTTTTCATAAAAATGGGAACTGCTTCCCCTTTTTCTCAAAAATGGGAAATTCTTCCCTTTTTTAACAAAAATGGGAACCTCTTCCCCTTTTTACTTATCTCCTTCGAGACTCAAAATCAAATGTGAAATGCATGGGAATAAGGAACCTTAAGAATATTCCCTTCGGGAATTAAACATCATCATGAAATCGTACAACTTATGGATGCCCCTTCGGGACACAAGAAGTCCAGGAACTCAGGATATCCTACATCTAGGAGTGGATTCATTATGGATATCATTATGCTTCGCACTTGTCACAGATCATGCCAAAAGAAGGAAATTATAGCCTTAACATACCTGGAAGGTTGCTTCTCGACTTTCCAACCTACCTCCTGTCTTGAATCTACATATAAAACCATTCATACTATTATTAGGCTCACCATCATACACTTTTCTTAAGCCTTCAATTTAAATCCATTTAGAATTTTCCGAAATTCGGGTAGCATCTCCTCTGTTTATATGCCTAGCCCGAAATCACAATTCAGCAACCAATCAACAACAACAATATCAACATTAACAACAATATTATCAATATCAATATATTCCATAAAGCAGCCCACACGCTATTTTCCAACTTCCATGACTAACCAACTTACTATACAATAATTTAACGACTTTATCTTCGTAAATAAGCCTTAAATAATACCAAAAGAGAAAGATTCATACATTTTTCCTGTCTAAACGATAATATCTTCAAGATTCCACCTCGAATCCACACTAAAATCAACCGCAGAACAATTCTAGAATCACACCCGTGCGTTATCCGGACCTAAACTACTACTCCGGTACTTGAAAATTGCTCACTTTTTTATTCTGTCACTCCCTCTTCTAATTTTCTGGAATTTTCTGGAATTTTCTGGGTAAATTCTGATGAAAAAGGGGGTTATTACCCTTTATATAGAGGTCAAATTCAGGGGGTCACTGTAGCAGATTACTGTAGCAAGTCGGTTACTGTAGCACGCGTTTCTGCTTTGTCAGCCGAACTTGTAAGGTCCATAATTCTCTACTCCGATGTCCTATCGACGAGCGGTTTGTTGCGTTGGAAACTAGACTCAACGAACTTCATTTTAGGCTTTTGAAACACCTTAAGATATTCTTCCCTCAAGTTGCACCGAAATCTTCACACGAAACTTTACCCATCCTTTCTCCAAAGTCGTACTACTCCATTTCTTCCACTCATTTCCTTATAAACCTTCCGGTATACCTTATATACATCCTCCACTCATTACGTATACTTAATAATGCTTGCTCCTTATATTCAAAAGTGGTTTTACTTAACCCTAACTCAACGTACTTATGTTTCAAATTTGATAAGTGTTGTTCGAAGATACGAGGTGTAACATCCTTCTCTCTTTTAAAACATTAATCCTCGAATGTTCAAACTAGTCTTGTACTCTGTCCCTAATCCCCTTTCTCTAGTACATCCCCTTATCGAATCATTCTTCCAATTAACATATAGTATTTAATCATACCATCTCCATAACAAGTCTCCATTGGTTATATACTCACTCTTTCCTACGCTTACTTCTATCCTTCTCGAAATCTTATTGTCCATTCCCTGACTTTTAACCTGTTTAAATCCGCTCATACCCTTCATAGCCTTATACTGAATTTACTAACATCATAGGTTTACGAACCTTTCTCTACTCTTGTATCTAGTCTCTTTGCTCTTAAAACTCATAAGTCGGAAAACATGCTTCTGAAGAAATCACCAAGATGCCTGGATATCGAACCACGGCGGTTCTAGCCTCTTAAATGAGGTCTGAACCAATTATGACCTCATGTACTCCAATAGTTCATATCTTTCTCTTTTCTACCTTACTTACCTTTAAATCTCATTACTTGCCAGTTGATACTCTCGTAACCCTCGCTCTGCAATTGTGTTAACTCTCTAACTAGTCGTAGCTCAGCTCAACGTAATCATCTCTTCATCAATGGAAAACATAAGTTCTGACTATTTTCATTTTACCGACAACTCCTGATCTGTAGGAACTAAGTAACCCCAATTCGCTAATCTAAGTTATATAAAATCATCTTAATATCTCCAGTATCCTAAAGTATAACAGGAGCAATCCATATCTTTATGACATCCTTTAACTCAGCCTTAACATATAATCAATTCCATAATCCTTTCTATAAATCATTTCTTTTGAGTTAGTCGTGACAACCTTCTCTTTATGTAAGCCACAACAGAACTTATTTGTCGACTTTCCCAGAATCCCCCCAATAGACCTTGTTCCTACAAAACCTCGAATGTAACCCATTTTAATCCTTTGGACTATTAATCATATTCCTCATAAACCATTCTTCATGCACACCAAGACCATCTTAAAACTCCCTTGCATTCCCTTCTGTTTTCTTGTCATATCCTTCCCATTTTGTGGATATTAAGTTCCCCTACTGGAATATCGTTCAATTTCTTTTCTTCCCCATGAATTATTTTCAGTCCAGTCTCAAAAGATACTCTTTAGTCACTCTATCATTTGTTGACTTGCCTTCAGATTTTGTTAATCTTATTTCCACAACAATTCTTACTTTGAACTATCTCTATAATCCATTCTCAATACAACATCTACCACATATTATTTCAGTCCTTGTGCTCGTACACAAGCTTACTCGCTTCCCCCCCTTAAAGGCTTTACCTTATGGTGTTGTATTCCATTGCCATTCTCGATCGAAATTTCATCCCATAATAATCCTTTCGTCATCGCTTTTGCTTTTTCACTTACGAATCCTTCAAGTTTCCTACTTTTCATAACCCAAAAATACTACTTTAAATCTCAAATCTAGCCTATAATAATCCCTAGGGATACTCGAAATAATGAGGTACCCAACTATCTGTCCAGTCGGAATAGTACTTTTTATTCCAATAACTAATGCCCAATGTCCACTTGTAGTGACATCTTAATCTTATCATTCCATATCATCTTGTCCCATACTTTCCCATTAATCAATCTGTAGCAATCATAGACGTACAATCTTCGTAATCTCCTAAATCTTTGGTCCTTGTCCTTCTATTTTAGAAAAATTTAAGCAGAGTGTCCCTTGTATTTCTTACTATCCAAGACCTGTACGCAGCCCATAAAATACATACAGTGCCTCCTAGAGCTAATTATATACATACTTAGCTCACCTTAGCCATACAGGGCTCTCAATATAGAACAAAAATGCAATGAGGACGAAACTTACCTCATGTGTCACAACTCGGAATATACCTGAACCTTTATTGATTGCCTTTTTATACTTCCCTAGTCGCTTCCTCTTCCATTTATTAGCTATATATTTCAATCATACTTGCAACATCCTTACCATATCTGACTTATAATCTTTTTTACTAATACTTACCTCTGTGCTGATTCCTTCACCTTCTATTGTCCCTGTAATCCCAATATCATCATTCACTTCCTTTGCCAGTACCATTCTTCCACTAAAATCAAGGGTTAGTGCAAGGAATTTCATTTCCTATGACTTGGCTCTCATCGCACGATCTTAGATATGAAAGAAGGGTAACAGTCCTAAATGCCCTGTAGCCTCTTTTTTATAAATGTGGCGCATAACACACCATAAACAAGACTCTACTGGACACGACTTTGCAGACAACCCCTAGGATGAACTGCTCTGATACCACTTCTGTCACGACCCAAATCGGAGGGCCGCAACTGATACCCAAGACCCTACTCGGCTAAGTGCCATACTACTAGTCCATCCATGAGTCACAGCTTTTTGTGAACCTTTAATTTACGAAATAACGCTTCCCTCAGTTAAAACATGAAAAACGTTTCAATGAAACTCTTTCGTTAAATTAAGGACTTCTCTCTTATCGTTAATTTAAAGAAAAACATTAGTCACAATAAAATATTTAAAAATAAAGCATAAAAACACATCGACCTATACGGTCGCTTTACACAACTGTCGACACCTTGACGCACTATCCACAGGACACTGTCTGTAAAAGTCTCTAACATACACGAGATACCATGACATAAGTACTCTGACTCGGAAACACTCCGAACGGAGATGGAGCTTACCAATCCAGCTGATAGCCTGGGAACATCCTATGGCCAATGTCTTCTACTCATATGTATACACCTGCGTGGCATGAAACACAGTGCCCACAGGCAAAGAGACGTCAGTATGAATATTGTACCGAGTATGTAAGGCAGAACTGAAACAATATATCTCGACTCGGATGATAAAAGAGTAACAAACTCAATATGTACCTGTAACCAACTCTGATAACATGTATGTGCATATAAAATTTTTGTGCAGAATGAGTATGTATAATGCATGCCTTCACCCTGCTCGCAGCCCCTTGGGACATAATAGCATAATGGCCTCTTCGGGCATCATAATCATCGTATACCAGCTGATCAGGTGGTTCCGTATATAACACCTTTGCCCTTTTCCCCTTCCCCATGAAATGATGTCGTTCATGTATGTAAATATACAAATGCATGAAAATCCTTGGAAACCATCAAAAGACTCCCTTCGGAGAAACTTTTTGTTCAAAACGGGAACTTCTTCCCTTTTCATAAAAATGGGAACTTCTTCCCCTTTTTCTCAAAAATGGGAAATTCTTCCCTTTTTTAACAAAAATGGGAACCTCTTCCCCTTTTTACTTGTCTCCTTCGAGACTCAAAATCAAATGTGAAATGCATGGGAATAAGGAACCTTAAGAATATTCCCTTCGGGAATTAAACATCGTCATGATATCGTACAACTTATGGATGCCCCTTCGGGACACAAGAAGTCAAGGAACTCAGGATATCCTACATCTAGGAGTGGATTCATTATGGATATCATTATGCTTCGCACTTGTCACAGATCATGCCAAAAAGAAGGAAATTATAGCCTTAACATACCTGGAAGGTTGCTTCTCGACTTTCCAACCTACCTCCTGTCTTGAATCTACATATAAAACCATTCATACTATTATTAGGCTCACCATCATACACTTTTCTTAAGCCTTCAATTTAAATCCATTTAGAATTTTCCGAAATTCGGATAGCATCTCCTCTGTTTATATGCCTAGCCCGAAATCACAATTCAGCAACCAATCAACAACAACAATATCAACATCAACAACAATATTATCAATATCAATATATTCCATAAAACAGCCCACACGCTATTTTCCAACTTCCATGACTAACCAACTTACTATACAATAATTTAACGACTTTATCTTCGTAAATAAGCCTTAAATAATATCAAAAGAGAAAGATTCATACATTTTTCCTGTCTAAACGATAATATCTTCAAGATTCCACCTCGAATCCACACTAAAATCAACCGCAGAACAATTCTAGAATCACACCCGTGCGTTATCCGGACCTAAACTACTACTCCGGTACTTGGAAATTGCTCACTTTTTTATTCCCTCACTCCCTCTTCTGATTTTCTGGAATTTTCTAGGCAAAATCGGGTGATAAGGGGGGTTATTACCCTTTATATAGGGGTCAAATTCGGGTCGGGTCACTGTAACAGTTTACTGTAGCAACACTGTATGAAGTCGATACTGTAGCAGTATTGTAGCACGCGTTTTTGCTTTGTCAGCCGAACTTGTAACATCCATAATTCTCTACTCCGATGTCCTATTGATGAGCGGTCTGTTGCGTTGGAAACTAGACTCGACAAAATTCATTTTAGGATTTTAAAACACCTTAAAACACTTCATATGCTCAGAGATATTCTTCCCTCAAATTGGACCAAATCTTCTCACGAAACTTTACCTATCCTTTCTCTAAAGTCGTACTACTCCATTTCTTCCACTCATTTCCTTATAAAACCTTCCGGTATACCTTATATACATCCTTCACTCATTAAGTATACTTAATAATGCTTGCTCCTTATATTCCAAAGTGGTTTTACTTAACCCTAACTCAACGTACTTATGTTTCAAATTTGATAAGTGCTCTTCGAAGATACAGGGTGTAACAAAATAGGATGAATAACAAACCTTACGCTAGAAGAACTTCACCCCACTCAACTTCTTTCAAGACCAAATTTATCACAACATTAAGTAGATACAAGAACAATCCTTCTCCATGACTTAGCTTGGGGTTTTGGAGTTTAATTCTCTTTTGTGATGGTATAGAATGTTTTTGAATGGTGGAGAGCCTTCAAGAATATTCCTATAGTGAAGAGAGAAGTGTGGAAAACTCTAGAGAGGTGTGGAGAGGTTAGGGGAGTTCTAGAGGACTATGGAGTTGAAGAAAATTGACTAAAATGAAGTACAGAGGCACTTTTATAGGTGCCAAATTCGGATTGGGCCGGGTCAAAACATAAGTTGGCTTTTAAGTGGATTTTTTGAATTTCCGCCCAGGTTCGATTTCCTCTTACTGTCCGTTTTAAAATGTCCATAACTCCCTGCTCCGATGTCGCATTGATGAACGGTTTGTTGCGTTGGAAACTAGATCAACGAAATTTATTTTAGGCTTTTGAAACACCTTAAAACTCCTAATATTCATGGAGATATACCCTTCCAAAATGGACCCAAAATTCTGCTAACTTTTTTCCAAATTTTTGACAAACTTATTTTCTTCGATTTACTTGATCCTGGTGTCACGGCCCAAACCGATGGGCCATGACTAGTGCCCGAGTTGGGCACCCATTTACGACCCGCTAGATATAATCAGACTGAACCTGAAACAATATGGCACTCTGTAAAAGCATGTTGTGAACTCATCATATCATACATCAGAAAGAACCTGTCTCCTGAGAAGTCACAGTTAACCCAAACATAACAAACATGCAAGCCGACAAGGCTGCCACTATACACGGGGACGTCCAAGACGATCTACATCGATATAGCTGACCAAACCGTATATACACAACCCACATATGTCTACAGACCTCTAAGAATATAACAAGGCCTATGTCAAAGGATCTGTACCAAAATGACTCAAGCTCCGGAACAATGGAGCTCTCCAAGCAACTGAGTAACAGTCCTAAGTTGGAGGATCACCAAACTGAGTATCTGTACCTGCGGACATGAAATGCAGCCCCCGAAGAAAGGGGGTCAGTACGAAAAATGTACTGAGTATGTTAAGCATGAAGTACAGTAATGGAGATCATGACTGAGTATAAGATGACAAGAGACAAATATGATAATCAAGTAATACCAAATCATCTATACCTTATGAAATGAGTCATGCATATATATATATATAATATACCGTACCCGGCCCTCTAGTGAGGGACTCGGTGAAATAATCATGCATATACCGTACCCGGCCCTCTAGTGAGGGACTCGGTGAAATATAATACGTACCCGGCCCTCTAGTGAGGGACTCGATGAAATGTAATACGTACTCGGCCCTCTAGTGAGGGACTTGATGAAATAGTCATATACCGTACCCGGCCCATTGTGGGACTCGGTGAAATATATAATATACATACCCGACCCTCTAGTGAAGGACTCGGTGAACAATGCAATGAAACTGTGCACGATTACGTACCCGGCCCGGGACTCGGTGAATGATATAATAACGGGATGCACGAGTAGAATATCCTGAGCAACCATATGCAAACTAAATCATCATCTGAGACTCAACAGAATATTCAGAATGAACCAACACTTGATAATTAAGACAACTATCATGTCAAGCACTATTGAGAACTACAGTTCCTTGGAGTCATATATGTTCGTTGTTCGCTCAGTTTATGTAATTCATGCCATAACGAAAGAAAGGGTAATTTTACATACACTTTGGAGCCTTTAGAAGTAGAGTCATCATCATAAAATCATTCCTATCCTTGACATCATCAGAAGTTTTAAGAACCATGGACTTTTAGCTTTGGAAGACGATAAGCTTACGAAAACATTTATGAAGTCATACCATAGGGATCATGCCTTTGAAACAAAGGGGACGAGCCTTAACATACCTGTTCAGCCACCAACTACCTACGCTTATCCGTCCGAGCCTGCAAGTCTACATATAAGGCCATTCATACTATGATTAGGCCCATTATCATATACTTATCCAAAGCTTTCAAATAATTCTTCCTAAAATCTGCCAAAATTTTGGCAACATCTCCTCTGTTTAGATGCCTAGCCCAGAATCGTAATTCAACAACCAACAACAACAACATCAATACCAACATCAATAACATCAATTCCAACACCAATATGTACCATAAAACAGCCCACACGCTGTTTTCCAACTTAACTAACCAACTTACTACACAATTATTTAAAGACGTTGTCTCCGAGAATAAACCTTAAATAATACCAAAAGAGAAAGATTCATACCTTTGTTCTTGTTAAGACAGCAATATCCTCAATATCCATGCTAAAATCCACCGCAAAACAATACTAGAATCACAACCATGCGTTACCCGGACCTAAACCACTACTCCACTACTTGAAAATTGCTCACTTTTTGATTCCCTCTCTCTCCCTCTCTTAAAATTTATAGAATTTTATGGGCAAATCTATGAAAAAAGGGGGTTATTACGCTTTATATAGGGGTCAAATTTGGGTCGGGTCACTGTTGTTACACCTCGGAAAATCTTCCGTTGTTTCATAAGTGAATGAACTAGTGAGGAGTACTAGTATACGATATTTCCATAAGTAAGAAAGAACATTCGATGACCCTAAGTGAGGTTTCAAAGGCATCCGATGTTAGACGAGAAAGTTGGCTAAGATAAGGCAAGGCTTACGATAGGTTATGGAAAGGATATACGAGTAACGAGTTAACGAGGCTTTAATGATGTCTTGGAGAAGAGTGACAACGTCCCTTAGATTGGTATTGAAGTGTTGAACAAGTGTTAAGAAGGTTCCATAAGGATTGGAGATAAAACGAATCGACGAAACGAACTTCGGAACCACTGGGGGTTATACGGCCAAACATACTGGCCGTATAAATTATACGGTCCGTATGTTTGGGACCGTATAATCAGCCCAGAAAGACAAAAGTTTCTGGACCAAATATACGGCCATACATACGGCCCGTATAAATTATACAGACCGTATGTTGGTCCGTATATACGGTCGGGCAGATTTTTCCTCAATAAATGAAGGGGCTAAGTCTTATTTCATTTCACTTCTACATCACACCCCTTCTCTCTAAAACATCTCTCTACATTTATTCCACAAGAATTCAAGGATATTTGGTGATCAACAACATAAACCAAGTGAATCAAGTGTAAGAAAATCATCAAAGATCATTCAAAGTCAAGAAATCCCAATGGAGGTAAACTAGGGTTTTTGCTCAAGTGGAGTATTATCAACCACGGCTTGTTCCTACAACATCTAAGGTAAGATTTATGATATTTCTATGTTGTTTAAGGCATCTGAGAGTTGAAATACTTGGATTGTAGAAGGGTATAGAAAAATGGGTCATGAATGTGGAATAGTGCAATTGTGAGAAATAGTTTGAATTGAGTTATGATTCTTGATATGTTGTGATGTAAATATGTTATAAATGATGTTGAGAATATGAGATGAGCAATGTATCTGAATGAACGTAGTCGTGTGTATTATGACCATGGATATGGGTAAATGAAAGTAAATTAAGAAATCTGGATAATGTGGATGAATCATGACTATTGTGGTGGTATTGGGAATGTATTATTGACGTTTGGGAGTTGATATACGTTATGGAGGAATATCGTATAAATAAAGGAGGTGCTGTCCGATTTTCTCTAGTTTTAGTCATATACGCTAGCTATCGATTCTAATGATAGTATGACTTTAATGAAGGTAGAAACGCGATCGTTAAAGGAGAACGTGCAAGTGTAGAATAGTTCAACGAAAAGGTATGTAAGGCTAACACTTCTTTCATAAGGCATGGTTCTTTGGCCAAACGTCTAAATCTTCCAAAAGTCTATGATGTCTTTCAAATGATTTGATCTTCCGAGCTAGTAAGCTCACGATTCTTAATACGCTACGATTGTACTAAGTTCCTCGTATGACGAGTAGACCTATAAAGATAGATGCAACGAATGACGATAATAGTGATAATGATATCAATGACGATAATGATAATGAGGATAATAGTAAAGATGCTTATGAGCTAATATGTATGTGTGCCTATGTATGACTATTATGAAACCCCGAGCTTATATGGTCGGGTAGAATATATATATATATATATATATACGTATATGACGATGCGCGCGCACCACTGCAGTTGGGTACGGACAACACTGAGCCTTGGTAGGGCCAGGTATGTGTAACACTGAGCCTTGGTTGGCCAGGTATGTATGATCACCGAGCCTAGCTATGGTCCGGTACGTGAAACACCGAACCTTCGTGGTCGGGTATGCTATGTAAATGAGAAATGTATGATATGAATATGTATATGCTATGGTAGATATATGATATAGATATGAGTATGAATACGAATATGATACGATAACGAAATAGAAGATGTATACAATATGGATGTGAATAAGTATGCGTAAATGAGTACGGATATGAATACGGATTCGGATACGGGTGTATGTACCCAATCACGCAAGCGAAATGGAAAGATCCTATGTAGGGAAAGTAAGTGCCCACGATGATGACATTACTGTCTCCTGTCTTATGTTGTTCCTTATATTGCACATTATGGTTCTATATTGATATTGATCATGCTTTACATACTCAGTACATTCTTCGTACTGACGTCCTTTTGTTTGTGGATGCTGCGTCATGCCCGCAGGTACACAGGGAGACAGGCTTGATCCATAGTCACATTCTCAGAGACTACATAGCAGAGCTCCATTTCATTCGAAGCCATAGCTTTTGGGTACTTATTCTTTTATGTACATAATTATGGGCATAGCGTGGTCCGTTCCCGCTTATGTGATATGTTATACTTTCCTTAGAGGCTCGTAGACATGTGTATATGGTTAGATATGTCTGGCCTTGTCGGCCTATATTTTGTATATCATTTTGTTAGCCTTGTTGGCTCATGTACATTGATGTTGCATAGATGCCAATGATGATATAAAAGCATTGTCGTCCAATGGGACTAGTATGATTGATCAATAGAAATGTATGTTTAATTGTGTGGCTCACCTAGATATAAGTGTAAGTGTAAGCCAAGGGGTGCCCGAGTGGGCTAGCACCTGGCGCTCGTCGCGGCCCTCTAGACGGGTCGTGACAAAAGTGGTATCAGAGCCAAGTTCAGTCCTACGGTGTGTCTACGAGCCCTGTCTAGTAGAGTCTTGTTTATGGGTGTGTTGTGCGCCACACTTATAAACAAGAAGCTGCAGACATTTTAGGAATAAATGACCTTCTTTCTTCATAAGAATCGTGCGATAGAGCTATGATATAAGAATTTCCTGTTCCTTAACCGTGTGTTGTGTATTTCGGAAATGTCTGTAAAGAGAAAGGCTACAACAGCCCAAAAGGGCAAGACGGTGGCAGAAAAGCAGGCTGAAAGAGCACCTCAACCGGTAGTAGAGGAAAGTGAGTCCCAGAGTGCAGCTCAATCTCAGTCCTCCCGTTCAGTACCTATATTAGAGGAGCGTGAGGGAGCCTCAGCCCCAGCTCCAGCACCTCCGGCTCCTCCACCGGATGCTTCAGGCCAAGATGTGAAAGAGGCCATACATTTGCTTACACAGTTGGTTGCTGCTCAGACTTAGCAGCAAAGTGCAGGTCAAGGTGACAGGGCTGTTAGTGCAAGGGCCCGTGACTTCATTACTTTGAACCCTCTGGAATTCTTTGGGTCAAAGCCGGAGGAGGACCCTCAGGATTTTATTGATGGTATGTTAAGGACGCTTATTGATACATGCTTCGGACACCGAATCGGTGGAGTTAGCGTCGTATAGGTTGAGAGATGTCTCGATCTAATGGTACACGGTTTGGATGGCTTCACGGGGAGCCAATGCACCTCCCCCGGTATGGCAAGAGTTTGTTGATGCTTTTCTCCAGTATTACATGCCTCCAGAAGTTCGGCGAGCTAGAGCCGATAAGTTCCTAAATTTGAGGCAAGGTAGCATGAGTGCTCTAGAGTATAGCCTCCGCTTCAATTCTTTAGCTAGGTATGCTTCGGCCATAGTAGCGGATATGGGTGACAATGTACACCGATTTGTGAAGGGCCTAGGGCTGCATTTGATGGATAGGTGTTTGACTGCGTCCCTTCAGGACAATATGGATATTGCACGCATTCAGGCTCATGCTCAGAACTTAGAAGAATGTTTACAGCAGCAAAGAAGTGAACGTGAGCAGGATTGGGGTCATAGCAAGAGGGCCAAATCTTTAGGCCCGATGAGTGGGTTTAGAGGTGGGCATAGGCAACAGTTTCCCAGGCATTCGGGCTATTCTATGACTAGTGCACCTCCACGGTTTTCAGGCCAGAGATTCGATAGATCTACTCATTCCGGGCCGAGTCAGAGTTTTTCAGGGTCCCAGTTCAGAGGTGATTTGGGTCAGGCAAGGACACCCGTATCACGATGTTCCTAGTGTGGGAAGTTTCATTGGGGTCAATGCCGATTGGGTTCAGAGGGTTGCTATTCATGTGGCCGGCCGGGCCATATTATGCGTGATTGCCCTTCGATCCATGGTAGAGGTAGGACCCAGCCTTCAGAGTCAGCAGTCGGATCTTCATCTTCTATGCGCCTTATGGGGCTAGGTTCACATGCGCCAGTCTGCCATGGTAGAGGCAGAGGGAGAGTTCCTAGTTCTAGTGGTCCTCAGCACCGTGTTTATGCTTTGGCTGGACGCCAAGATCTTGAGTCTTCTCCTGACGCGGTTACAGGTATATTATCGGTATTTTCTCATGATGTATATGTTTTGATTGATCCGGGCTCCACATTGTCATATGTTACTCCATATATTGCGGGTCGATTTAGAATCGAACGGGAGTCGATCAAACCTTTTGAGGTGTCTACACCCGTGGGTGAATCGGTAATAGCCAGCCGAGTATATTGAAATTGTGTAATTGTGATTTGTGATCGTCGTACCATGATTGACTTGAATGAGTTAGAAATGATGGATTTTGATGTTATTATAGGCATGGATTGGTTGGCTTCTTGCTAACGTTGATTGTAGAATGAAAATGGTTCGTTTCCAATTTTCGGGAGAACCAGTTTTAGAATGGAAGGGGAACACGGCGTCACCAAAGGGTAGGTTTATTTCCTATCTAAAGGCAAGGAAAATGATCACGAAAGGTTGCATTTATCATCTAGTTCGGGTTCAAGATGTAGAAGTTGATTCGCCAACTCTTCAGTCAGTTCCCGTAGTAAATGAATTTCCGGATGTGTTCCCGGAAGAGCTTCCAGGCCTTCCTCCCGAGTGGGAGATTGATTTTGACATTGATGTGTTGCCAAGCACTAAGACTATATCTATTCCTCCTTATAGAATGGCTCCCGCAGAATTGAAAGAGTTGAAGGAGCAATTGAAAGACTTGCTTGAGAAAGACTTTATTAGGCCTAGTTCATCCCCGTGGGGAGCACCCGTATTGTTTGTCCGAAATAAAGATGGCTCCTTGAGAATGTGCATTGATTATCGGCAATTGAATAAGGTGACGATCAAGAACAAATATCCTTTTCCGAGGATTGATGATTTATTTGATCAATTGCAAGGTGCCAAATGGTTTTCAAAGATTGATTTGAGGTCCGGGTATCATCAAGTGAGAGTTAGGGAGAAAGATATCCCTAAGATAGCCTTCAGAACAAGATATGGTCATTTTGAGTTCCGGGTAATGTCATTTGGGCTAACTAATGCACCTTGTATTTATGGATTTGATGAATAATGTGTTCAGGCCTTTCCTGGATTTATTTGTGATCGTATTTATCGATGATATCGTGGTATATTCTAGATCCGAGGCAGAACATGCGGATCATTTGCATACGGTCCTTGGAGTTCTTCGAACTCGATAGTTGTTTGCAAAATTTTCTAAATGTGAGTTTTGGTTGAACTCAGTGACATTTCTGGGACACATTGTTGCAGCCGATGGTATTCGAGTGGACAGTCAAAAGATTGAGGCCGTGAAGACTTGGCCAAGGCCCACAACTCCTACGGAGGTTCGTAGCTTTCTGGGCCTAGCAGGTTATTATAGGAGATTTGTTGAAGGTTATTCTTCTATTTCTGCACCACTCACAAAGTTGACCCAAAAATCAGCAAAGTTTCAATGGACAGATGCTTGTGAATTTAGCTTCCAAGAGTTGAAAGGTAGATTGACTTCTGCCCCAGTCTTGACACTTCCAGAGGGATTGGAAGGATATGTTATTTATTGCGATGCTTCAAGTATCGGGCTAGGTTGTGTATTGATGCAACATGGTAAAGTGATTGCTTATGCTTCGAGGCAACTGCGGAAGCATGAGCAGAATTATCCAACCCATGACCTAGAATTGGCTGTAGTGGTTCATTCGTTAAAGATATGGAGACATTATTTATATGGTGTCCATGTGGATATTTATACAGATCATAAAAGTCTTCAGTACATCTTCAAGCAGAAAGAGTTGAATTTTCGGCAACGACGATGGTTGGAATTGCTAAAAGATTATGATGTTGATATCTTATATCACCCAGGAAAGGCAAATGTTGTGGCTGATGCTCTTAGCCGCAGATCGATGGGAAGTTTATGTGATGTACGACCCGAGAAGAGAGAAATGGCCCGCGAGCTCCAGCAGTTAGCTAGCCTAGGAGTTCGAGTAGTGGACTCAGGTAGCAAGGGAACTACTATTCAGAATTCAACAGTCTCGTCGCTAGTAGCAGAAGTGAAAGAGTGGCAATACGAAGATTCCATGCTAATGCAGTACAGAGATACACTCCCTCAGAAAGAGGAGTCATCATTTGATATCTCAGGAGACGGAGTTCTCCGATGTCGAGGCAGATTATGTGTTCCCTACGTGGCAGGTTTACGCCACCAGATATTGAGAGAAGCTCGTTGCTCCCGTTATTCTGTTCACCCCGGAGCGACGAAAATGTATCATGACCTTAAGTCTATATATTGGTGGAATGGAATGAAGAAAGATATAGCGGAGTTCGTAGCTCAATGTCCAAATTGTCAACAAGTGAAAATCGAGCATCAAAAGCCGGGTGGATTGTTGCAAGCTATAGAAGTCCCAACTTGGAAGTGGGAAGTAATTAACATGGATTTCATTACAGGCTTACCCCATTCTCGACGCAAGTATGACTCTATATGGGTGATTGTGGATAGACTCACGAAGTCAGCTCACTTCTTACCAGTCAGAACGACCTATGTGGCAGAAGATTATGCAATGTTTTATCTTAAAGAGATAGTGAGACTTCATGGTGTCCCATCATCTATTATTTCTGATAGAGGGACTCAGTTTACAACCAATTTTTGGAATTCTTTCCAAGAGGGTTTAGGGACCCAAGTGAGCCTTAGCACGGCATTTCACCCGCAGACCGATGGGCAAGCTGAGCGTACCATTCAGACTCTTGAAGGTAATTGGGATGATCATTTGCTTACAATAATAGTTACCATTCTAGCATTCAAATGGCACCGTAAGAAGCTTTATATGGGCGAAAGTGTAGGTCCCCAATCGGTTGGTTTGAAACAGGAGAGGCTAAATTGATAGATCCAGACTTGGTCCAGCAAGCTATAGAGAAAGTCAAGCTCATACAAGACCGGTTGTTAGCAGCTCAAAGTCGTCAAAAGTCCTATGCGGATAATCGTCGAAGAGACTTAGAGTTTCAAGTTAAAGATTGGGTATTCTTGAAAGTGTCGCCAATGAAGGGCGTTATGAGATTTGGAAAAAAGGGGAAGCTTAGTCCCCGGTACATTAGGCCTTATGAGATTGTGCGTAAAGTGGGCAAAGTGCCCTATGAATTAGATCTACCTCCGGATTTGGAGTCAGTTCACCCAGTTTTCCATGTATCGATGCTTCGGAAATGTGTTGGAGATCCTACTAAGATCGTGCCAATAAGTGATGGGCAAATGACAGAAAAGTTGACTTATGAAGAAGTGCCCATTGCCATACTAGATAGGCAAGTACGGAGGCTTAGAAACAAAGAGGTAGCCATAGTTAAGGTTATATGGAGAAGCATTAAATGAGAGGAAATGACATGGGAAGCGAAAGAAAGTATGCGATCCAGATACCCGCATTTATTTCTGCCTTTGGGAGAGATCCGAGTTGAGACGTCAAGATCATAAGGTGCGTATGTTTTCCTTTTATGCTTTTTGGTCGTGTGTGGCCAAATTTTATTGCAATTATATTGTGCCCCTGTGAGGCATCGATATTATGATTGTTGTGACAGGATGGTAGTGCCATATTATAGGGGAAACTCTGCCGAAATTTTTATAGAATCCCCGAAGACTTTAACATTCGAGGACGAATATTCTTAAGGGGGGAAAATGTTACACCTCGAAAAATCTTCCATTGTTGCATAAGTGAATGAACTATTGAGGAGTACGAGTATACGATATTTCCATAAGTAAGAAACAACATTCGATGACCCTAAGTGAGGTTTTAAAGGCATCCGATGTTAGACCAGAAAGTTGGCTAAGATAAGGCAAGGATTACGATAGGTTTTGGAAAGGATAAATGAGTAACGAGTTAACGAGCCTTTAATGATGTCATGGAGAAGAGTGAAAACGTCCCTTAGATTGGTATTGAAGTGTTGAACAAGTGTTAAGAAGGTTCCATAAGGATTGGAGATAAAACGAATCGACGAAACGAACTTCGAAACCACTGGGGATTATACGGCCAAACATACTGGCCGTATAAATTATACGGTCCGTATGTTTGGGACCGTATAATCAGCCCAGAAAGACAAAATTTTCTGGACAAAATATACAGCCAGACATACGGCCCGTATAAATTATACGGACCGTATGTTGGTCCGTATATACGGTCGGGCAGATTTTTCCTCAATAAATGAAGGGGCTAAGTCTTATTTCATTTCACTTCTACATCATGCCCCTTCTCTCTAAAACATCTGTCTACATTTATTCCACAAGAATTCAAGGATATTTGGTGATCAAAAACATAAACCAAGTGAATCAAGTGTAAGAAAATCATGAAAGATCATTCAAAGTCAAGAAATCCCAATGGAGGTAAACTAGGGTTTTTGCTCAAGTGGAGTATTATCAACCAAGGATTGTTCCTACAACATCTAAGGTAAGATTTATGATATTTCTATGTTATTTAAGGCATCTGAGAGTTGAAATACTTGGATTATAGAAGGGTATAGAAAAATGGGTCATGAATGTGGAATAGTGCCATTGTGAGAAATAGTTTGAATTGAGTTATGATTCTTGATGTGTCGTGATGTAAATATGTTATAAATTATTTTGAGAACATGAGATGAGCAATGTATGTGAATGAACGTAGTCGTGTGTATTATGACCATGGATATGGGTAAATGAAAGTAAATTAAGAAATGTGGATAATGTGGATGAATCATGACTATTGTGGTGATATTGGGAATGTATTATTGACGTTTGGGAGTTGATATACGTTATGGAGGAATGTCGTATAAAGAAAGGACGTGCTGTCCGATTTTCTCTAGTTTTAGTCATATATGCTGGCTATCGATTCTAATGATAGTATGACTTTAATGAAGGTAGAAACGCGATCGTTGAAGGAGAAAGTGCAAGTGTAGATAGTTCAACGGAAAGGTATGTAAGGCTAACCCTTCTTTCATAAGGCATGTTCTTTGGCCAAAGGTCTAAATCTTCCAAAAGTCTATGATGTCTTTCAAATGATTTGATCTTCCGAGCTAGTAAGCTCACGATTCTTAATACGCTACGATTGTACTAAGTTCCTTGTATGACGAGTAGACCTATAAAGATAGATGTGACGAATGACAATAATAGTGATAATGATATCAATGAAGATAATGATAATGAGGATAATAGTAAAGATGCTTATGAGCTAATATGTATGTGTGCCTATGTATGACTATTATGAAACCCCGAGCTTATATGGTCGGGTAGAATATATATATATATATATATATATATATATATATATATGTATACGTATATGACGATGCGCGCGCACCACTGCAGTTGGGTACGGACAACACTGAGCCTTGGTTGGCCAGGTATGTATGATCACCGAGCCTAGCTATGGTCGGGTACGTGAAACGCCGAACCTTGGTGGTCGGGTATGCTATGTAAATGAGAAATATATGATATGACTATGTATATGCTATGGTAGATATATGATATAGATATGAGTATGAATACGAATATGATACGATTACGAAATAGAAGATGTATACAATATGGATGTGAATAAGTATGCGTAAATGAGTACGGATATAAATACGGATTCGGATACTGGTGTATGTACCCAATCACGCAAGAGAAATGGAAAGATCCTATGTAGGGCAAGTAAGTTCCCACGATGATGACATTACTATCTCCTGTCTTATGTTGTTCCTTATATTGCACATTATGCTTCTATATTGATATTGATCATGCTTTACATACTCAGTACATTCTTCGTACTGACGTCCTTTTGTTTGTGGACGCTGCGTCATGCCCGCAGGTACACAGGGATACAGGCTTGATCCATAGTCACATTCTCAGAGACTACACTGTAGCAGTACTGTAGCATGCGTTTTTGCTCTGTCAGCCAAAGTTGTAACGTCCATAATTCTCTACTCCGATGTTCTATCGACGAGCGGTTTGGTGTGTTGGAAACTAGACTCGACGAACTTCATATTAGGCTTTTGTTTTACTTCGAAACACTTCATATGCTAAGAGATATTCGTCCCTCAATTTGGACCAAATTGTTCACATGAAACTTTACCCATCCTTTCTCCAAAGTCGTACTACTCCATTTCTTCCACTCATTTCCTTATAAAACCTTCCGGTATACCTTATATACATCCTTCACTCATTAAATGTACTTGATAATGCTTGCTTATATTTCGAAGTGGTTTTACTTAACCATAACTCAACGTACTTATGTTTCAGATTTGATAAATGCTTCTTCGAAGATACGGGGTGTAACATCCTTCCCCCCTTAAAAACATTCATCCTCGAATGTTGTAGTGCTCCGATCCTCAAGATCCTCAGTGAATTTTTGTTCGATTACCATATACTTATAATATAATTTGGTCGGTTTCGTCCTGTTCTCTCTTAGCTCTTCATCAAATTCATTTGTGAGTTGTACTGTCCTTAATCCTCATGTATACAAGTCAGCTAGTATTGCGTTCTCATTCTATCTTCCTTCTTGTAGTTTAACTAGCCACGCCACGGCTACTCGCCGTCCTACGAGCATCCTTCCTCTTCGTTCCTCGTTTCTTTATTAACTGATAACTCCCTTGCTCGAATACAACACTTTCCTTTGTTGACTCCTCTGATGCTATCTTGGCTATCCCTACTTGTACTTGTTGATCTTAGATACGTGCTAGACTATCCCCTCGTAATTCAACAGCCAAGCTTTCCGATTCATCATAATTTTTTTTATACTAATGTCCCATTGCTTGTTCAGCGTTACTCTGCTACTAACAAATCCTCACTCTTAACAGTTGCATTTCTTCAACTATTCATTTTCAGTCCTTTCCATGATCATTTATAACCATATCCTCAATACGATTTCTTAAATATGTACATTCCTAATGCTCCATCACAATCTCTATTATTCCTCGTAGCAAGATTATATATTGCGATGAACCAATAATCATAGTTTGAACTGGTCTTGTTATAGCCCGTACTTTGTACGTTCGGATGTGTCGAGGTAGTCGTGGAATGTGGAGGGCAAGACCATTTTCCAAAATTATTTTAATGTACAAGTTGTTGATGAATATTATTTATGAATATTATTAGTGTGGAAATATTGAGAAAGGCCAAGGGTAAAAAGGGAAATTCGCAAAATGGTTCATGGTACTATTGTGGAAAGGCTAAGGGCAAATCCGGAATTTTGAAAAATTATTTTTCATGAATTGCAAGACAAAAAAAAAATTATTAGTCTTGAAACCAAAAGGCCTAGTGGGCCGTGTACGGGGGTGTGGGATTTGGCCCACATGGATGCAAATTAAATAGAGAAAAGATGACAAATTATTCATTAATCATCTTTATCACTTAGAAGTTTATAGAAACTTGGAGAAAAAAAAAGGGGGGAAACAATGAACTAGGGCCATTCTGCCATGAAGAAAAAAAAAGGAAAAGAGAATTGATCAAGAAAAATTATTTTTTTCTAGCAAATCAACCAAGTGGAACATCCCTAACAACATGGAGGAGTTATTGGAGCGAGAAAAACACTTATTCTTGCAATTTACAATTCTAGCCAAGAAGGAAGTTGAAGGAAAAAGGTAAGATTTAATCCTCTTTTCATGTGTTATAGATGATTTGTGAAGTGTTGTAGTATGTAGAAATGGGTAAAATTCATGAAAATATGGATGTAGTATGTGGCCGAATGGAAGTGGTGTGATGTAGATGTGACGAATTGATTTTATGTAGTAATTTGATTGTTGCGTTGTGAATTCCATGATGTAAAACGAATGAAAACCATGAAACCTTGCATGTTGGTGTTGAGCCGTGTGGGGTGTGTTGTGGCCGTGTACATGTTGTGTTGTGGAGGTGTGAAGAACTAATTTTATTTAGTATGTTTGGGATGTTGTGTTGTGGATTCTATGATACAAATAACAGTTTAATGATTCAAAGTTGAGGTTATAGTTGTTTATGGCTTGTTGTGGAAACTAATGTGAATCTAATATAGTTTCCTGAATTTATGAGAATGATGTTGTTAACGTGTGAATTGTTGGGGTGGTTGATGAATTAAGAAGAAATAAATGTGTTGTTATGGCTCTTGTTGCTTTTGGAAGGTGTCGGGTGAAATTTGCATATTGGCTAGATCGCTTTGAATATTGTATGACTTGTTTGAAGAATTCTTGAATTGTGTTTGTAAGGTCTTGGGCAAGTATTTGAATGTGTAAGCATTGATGTTGGGTTGACTATATGTGATGGAATCGAATATGAATGAAATGCCGTCAAATTTTGTGACGAGAGTTGTTAATATTAGAATGTACTTTGGATTTATTGTTGAAGTTGTTAATATGATTGTTGGTATTGTTGTTGATATTTTGGCCGAGTTAAATTCTCGGATTTGTTGTTGTATTGTTGGCCGAGTTAGATTCTCGGGGATGGTGTATTTACAGGGGAAATGCTGCCGAAATTTCGGTAGAATATAAGTGAATTCATTTGAAAGACTAAAGTAAATATATGGCAATGTGTTTGATGATTATGTCAATTCTCTTGAATGTAGATTAGCAAATTTGGACAAATAAGCGTAGCTAATTGGATGTGAGACAGGTATGTAAGGCTTACCCTTTCTTTCTTTGGCATGTCCTAGAGCCCAATAAGGTATGATATGCATCTTGGGGTTACTCTATTCTGTGATTCCGAGTTTGTTTATGATTCGTATTCACTCTTTCTGATATGTCTCTATGATTTCTGAAGTTCCATTTAATATGATTCCGAGTCTGCCTATGATTCTGATTCATTTTTTATATAAGTATGTCTGATATGATCGAGTTTGTTATACGATTGAATAACGGGATGAGTATAAATAGTTTTGTTCTGAAAGAATTCTGTAAGTTCTAATGTCCCTAACCTTCGAAAAAGATCTCGGATTTGCTTTGTAACGCTTATAGAATGTTTTGTACTTCAAACATCCATAACTTTCTCATACGAAGTCGGATTGACCCGAAACTTGTTTCTGAGCCGTCAGATGTCGGTAAGTGTACGTATCTATCGGGTCTTGATTTGTGTGCATATGGTTTCGCACTACTCTGTTCGTGCAAGCTTCAGTTTGGATTTCACTAAGCCCGGGCCAGGATATGTTCTCGAGCGTACTTCTCTGCATTGTTCACCACGTCCCTCTCACTTGCGGGCTGGGGCATGTTATATATGATATGAAGACATTATGATATGATGACGGGGTGGTGGCCAGGATGGCACATTCACCGCGTCCCGCAAAAGAGGGTCGGGGCACGTTACATGCATATATGTTACATGACATTGGCATACATGATATATGATTTACCGCGTCCCTCACGGGAGGGCCGGGGCACGTTATATGCATATATGATATATGATTCTGTCATGCATGATCCGTGTCTGGAAAGTGAGCTCTTTTGGCACTTCAGATGATTCGCTTATTTTCTGTACTTTTCTGACATACGCCATCGGTATACATGATTTGTGTCTGGAAGGTAAACATTTTGGTGTCTTGAATGGTGTACCTACTTCTGTACTGTTGTTCCGGATATGATTTTTGTTTTCTGTATTTCATGCTTTACATACTCAGTACATATTCCGTACTGACCCCTTTTCTCTGGGGGCTGCGTTTCATGCCACGCAGGTACACCTAGATGAGTAGAAGTCATTACAGGAGATGTCCCAGCGAAGTTGGCAAGCTCCATTTGCCTTTGGAGTGTTGCCGGGTTAGAGTATTATGCTATGATGTTTTGTTCAGAGTTAGAGACTTTGCAGACAGAGTCGTGGGTATTGGTTGTCAGTTCTGTAAGCGGCTCCATCAGCCGATGTGTCATTTTGTATTATGATATAAGTTCTATATGATTACAGTTTTTGTTTGATTTGAAAGCTACGAGAAAGAATATTTCTGCAAGTTTCCCTATGTATTTCATCCCTATTTGATTTAAAAATTTGACAAGATTATGTGTGTACTAAGAGTCAGAGGGTTCGCTCGGCTCTAAGTAAGGGTCGGGTGCCCATCACACCCTAGTAAGGTTAGGGTGTGACAAAGTGGTATCAGAGCAGGTCTGTCCTAGGGGTTGTCTGCAAAGTCGTGTCAGGTAGAGTCATGTTTATAGTGTGAAGCGCGCCACATTTATAATCAGGAGCTACGGGGCATCTAGGGATTGTTGACCTTCTTTCTGTCATAGATCGTGCGATAGAGCCAAGTCATAGGAAATGAAATTCCTTATGTAAGCCTTACATACGATGGAAGGAGGTAAGTGATGATATGGAAAGTTACAGGGGTAAGTCCTGATATATTTGATCTGTTACATGAAAGTGGCAGTTTCGGATGGCTAGAATGTGATATATAGTCGTATGCCCTGTGAGGCATTGTTGACATTTGCTGTGTACAGATTTTGAAAAGAAAGAATGGTATAAGAGGAACAAGGCCTGATAGAGGATTCAGAAAGTCGACAACTAATTCTGCTGCAGACTATTATGTAAAAGTGGTGAGTAGGAATCCAGACAGGCTGATACCCGAGTACTTACAAGTAATAACGATGGAGGTGTGATCATTACCATCGAGACTTTGGGGACCCAGGACGGAAGGTAATTCTACATGAAAGTAAAAGGTGAATAGTGAGGATCAAAAAGGGCAAAACAGTAATTGTAGAAGAAAAGACGTGTTACGAGAGTGTCTCGGGATCTGTAAGACCTCGACTCGCTCCAGATCATGTAATACAGGTCATGTGAGGAAGCTGACGCGATTATATCAGCATTAAGGCACTGTATTTCATCAAAGTTCGAGGTTAAGTGTGCTAAGGTGGGAGCAATTTCAGGATGGGTGACCCCCTAGGAAGTATGTAAGAAATCCTAAAGATTTAGCCATAAGAGACAAATGAAAAGCTAGAATAGCCGGAGCGAAACTACAGTATACGGGATGGTTGGAGACCATAAAAGGCCACATAGCACGCGACAGACTGTACTAGGGAAGAGACAGAAAGTACGTCACAGCTTTGGAATTAGGATAGGCTTGAATAGAGTTTGGAGGTTTTGGGGGCTAGTTGATAATAATTATATTTATAAATACATACTGTTGACACCCAATTTTGTCCCTCCTTTATTTAATTTTACTTACTCGGGCGTCTAAATTAACTGACGAGCTAAATACTTTATTTTCACTACTATTATTTTCTACTTTGCAAAATATTTATTTTTCTACATATTAATTATCTATTGTCTTTACATAATATATATTGTACCAGCTATCAAATTAGAAGCCCGAAAATAATTTAAATAAAGAAAGATGAACCCATATTTTCGGACCAACATTTGAGCCCAAATGCCCAACCAATGTTTAATTCGGATCAGCCCACACCCTTTAACAGCTTACACGGACCAGACCACAACACCCGGTCCAGCCCATACCATACCCAACCCGACCCACTACCTAAATTAAAACCCTAAACTCTTTAATCCCTAAACCTATTCGCCTCCCTCTTTCTTTCCTTTCCATTCACTCTCTCTACTCTCCCCCTCACCTTCTCTCTCTCGCTGATCCTCTCTCTGCCATCCCACATTCCCCGCTCCTCTCCACTCACTGCTGTCCCCCCCACGCCTCTGCCATCTCCACTTCCCCTTGTTCCCCACGTCGTTCGTCTCTCTCCCACGCTCTTCTCTTTACTTTAACACAAGCAAAACCCTATAAATGGGGCGGAAGTTGAGTCGTTTGAGGGGGGGATTTTAGGAGCAAAAACCTAACAAAAACAGATCAAAAATAGACGAAAATCCCAGAGGGGTGGAAGATTTTCTCTCATAACAGTATTGAGCTCCCCTTTTTTTTTCTTTTTTTTTTCTTTTGAACTTTAAAGATCAGGAAAACACTTTTGTCGAAGATGAGAATTGTGATGGAAGATTAAATTCTTGACGAGTCGATTAACTCTCGTCGTATCTCGGCAAGAATTTTCATTACGCAGAGGTACTTTAATTTTACTCAAGTTCCGAATCGATTCATAACGAGAGAGTAGATTCGACGACCTCGACACCCAGTTCGTTGCACACAAAAGAGGTAAACTTCGATACATTCATTACTCATGATCTTTAGTTTCTGTTTTGGTTAAGATTTGTAGTTTATTCTGCGATATGTTTAGTAGTTATGTAGTTTCTGTGTCGTTACGTTATTTGTTTGATGTTTGGGAGCTGTTAGGATAGAACACTAATTGCTAAGAAATAATTTGAAAGGCGTATACTGTAGTTTTGATTATTTAGACTGAATTTCCAGGACTTGGAACCGATTTAAAGTCGAATATACATAGGATATACAGCGGGTTATCAAGCTAAGAAGAAGTTATACATTCGATATACATCTGATATATACACCGTAGAGTGTATATCTTAGGTATATTGCGTATGGGAACTAAAACTGCCCTGTTTTATCTGTGTCTTTTAGTTGTTCGAACATGATTTTAAGCCTGAACTTGTTTTCATCTAACTATTTTTGTTGGTATTGGACCTTTCTGCCTAATTGCTAAAGATCCGACATATATACATGAAGAACACTAAATGTGATGTGTTGCTTGGTCTGTTGTTCAGAACTCTCCAGTTTGCTGCCTTTATGCATATCACTGCTACTTTGTCTTTTCTATGAGCTGGTCCAGTTGATCTGTGTATATGTAGGTGTTGTTGGTTATGATAAATATATACAAATGTTGTCCACGTTGAAAGAGTACTGATTTTGAGCATGTTTCGGACTGCTGTGTGCTTTTGTGCTCTGTTTGTACAATTCTGTTCATCGTGTCTTTTTTTTAGATTGGTTCAGTTACGTGCACTGTATCTAGGCTTTTGTTTTGTTTCTTTTGTTTAATCTAGTGATCATGCTTAGTACAGTTAATCTTATTACTTGTTTAGCATAATGCTTGTGCCTTGACTAGCATAGTTATCATGTTTAATTAAGGTTCAGTTTGTTTATCATGCTTCAAGTACAATGGTAATTTCTTATTTAGTCTAGCGGACATGTCAATGGTAGGCCAATCTCCTACTTCTGTGTTAAGGCTTGGTTATTATTCTGTTTGAAAACAATGTTGATTTTTTTGTCTCTCTATCCGGTATTTGTTATCTGTTTAATTATGGAGTCAGTCCGTTAAATTTCTTTGTGGAGTATTTCAGCCTGTCAACAGTATTCCTCCATTATAATGGCAGTTTGGATTAAGTAACAGTTCTCTGTATCAACTTGAGTATTAGCAACCACTCAGTTGTTTCAGAACAGCAGCTGACTAAGATTTTGTTCAGCTAAAATGTCGCTTGTCTAAAATCTATTGTTTCAGTTGTATCAAAAATGAATCTTTGTTCACTTTCAAGCAAAGTGCAATTAGTTACTATCATGTAATGTTGAGTATCCCTTCTTTGACAAACTAGTTTGGCGAGGCTATAAGCTTGAGAGGTCGTTTGAAACATGCTTAAACACTTTGAAATTTTCCTCAAACTCGTTTTCTTAAGAATACATTCTTCTCTCCGATACTTTACGCAATCAGTCAATCAGTTCAGTTAGTTAAATATCTTTCAAGGATAATTTAAGGACCTCAAACTATAAGCCTTCAAACATTTGCCTTTCATTTAGAATCTCTATTTGAGGACTGGATATGTGCATTAAGTGTTTCATTTCCTAGTTCACACTTCGTGCCTTAATATGTATCATGAAAATATCAACTGTTTTCTGGTTTTGAAGATTTAGGTGTCAGAAAATAGATATTACGCAGATCCTGTTTTGTTAATGTTATTTCTATTGAGCCAGTTTTGATACATCAGTTCATTAAAAGAGCACGAATTCGGGATTTTATATTTGGTACAAAATCTGGTTGTATGATTTATGTGGAAAATGTCCCTGTGAACCTCATTCTTTACAACTGATAAGATTGATTCCAATTTGAATGACAAAGAGATAGGAAGAGATGTTGATAAGATGGTCTTGCTAAATAGAAATCCTGTTTGTCGGACTACTTCCTGATCATATTCATGCTAACGCTTGCCTATAAAAATGAACAGAAGCAAAATCAGTGAATAAAATGCGTGTCTTTTGCCAACAGCAGTGATAGTAATAACTGGTCAACACTTGTCTACTTTATTTGTTTTTCTTCGCTTTTGAATCATGAGTCTAAAAGGCAATGATAGGTGCTTTGTGTTACGGGGTGGTTCTCTTATATTATTATGATATATTAGTAGGAGAAAATCATGTTTAGCCTCTGTTTGAACAGCCATTAACGACTTTATTTCAGTGTTGCGATTGGAAATTTTGAGTTTATATTCGAATGAGGTTGTGTAAAGCTGATAATCTTGTTTGGATAAATGTCTTTCAGGGACTTGAATCAAATCAGAAATTGTGTAAGGTGTCCGTGAGAAAAATGTTTCTTTGATTCTACTCTTGTAGTATGATATAAGGAAATTGATGTGTGCTATGTTTCAGTATACGAATATCGGCTTTGAATTTGTTTGTTTTCTTCGAGTGACTTGATATTATGGCGAATGTAGTGTTTTGAATTTGTTTGGCATAAGTTCTTTAACTTTCTTATTTATCCTACATAATGACTTTAATTGGGTTTTTCTTCTAATCCTTTTCATTCTCTCTCTTGCATGAACTGGGAATTTCGAATCCCAAACATCCTCGAGTTGCTTCGACAACCTTGCTGCCACATTAATGAGACAATGCTGTGTATCGTTGCTGTTCCTTTAAGACCAATCGCCATGACAGCTTAGGCAAACAGTTGACGTTTTAAGGCCAAGCTTACTGCTTGCCATCAGCTACTGTTATGCCTCTGTTTCCCTCCATAGTCGAGCTAAACAGGAAACATTATAGCTCGGTAGAACGTCCTATTGATTTGTTCCGTTGGTTGTTTCGTTTGCTCTATTTGCTTGTGTGATACTTGTTGAACAAAAGACTAGTAATTGGTTTTATTTAGTCATGCTAAATTCCGTCTATAGCTAGTGATTAAAGGAGTAATTTTAGCACATATAGCATTACACGTCCTTGAGGGCAATAGCTATAATAATTTTCTTTCTCACATAGAATATGACTTGAGTTTAAAGACTAAAACCAATAACTCAACGTCGTTTCTCTAATTTCCAGATTCAAATGGCCTTTTTTATCATATTTAAGAATATAAGTCTAGGCATTTCTACACCACCATATTCATATAATATCATTTTTATCTAAAGATGATATTGTCAAATCATCTTTTAAAAGGCTATTATTCATAGGCAAATTATCCTATTTTCTACAAATCCTATTTTTGAATAACATTACTATATTTTTCGTTTAAGGCCTTAGCAATATCTTTAAGTCTCATTAAACATTTAGAATCTTCTTTTACGCAAATTATTATGTTTTCTACAAGTATTATTTTAAACAACACTATTATACATTTGTTTAAAACTTTAACAACATCGATAAGTCGTATCTCAAAATAGCATTAAAAGTACTCTTTTATACAAATTATTATTTTCTATAAGTTCCATTTTGAATAGCATTCTCAATGTCTATCTGTAATTTTAGCCATACTTACAAAGCTACTTTCTTTTTCTATAATACTATATTTACACTTAGCGTAATTAATTATAAGTCTGGTCGGATTAACCGTTATTAATGGAATTTAGAGGATGCCTGATACCTTCCCTCTAGATTAGTTGAACCCTTACCTAGAATCTTATGTTTCGCAGACCTTAACAGAGTTAACTTTAAACATAATTTTAATAAACTTTAGGTGTCCTAATTCACCATAAATAATTAGGTGGCGACTCCTTAAAATAAACAAAAATAGGAATCACCAATATGTCGTACTTCTAATTTAACCCGGTTAAAATGGGGTATGACACATACGACACCTTATATGTGATCGTATCGACGGACATGTGAGTCCCAGCAACCGGCGCTACGGTGTGGCAAGCATTAATTGAGTAAGGGCACCGAGGCTTAAATGACAACAGAAATAAATAGTGCAAGTGTTATAAGATAAACTGATGATATTTTCACTACAGGATAAGAATGGAAAAGTCTTAACACAACGATATTTGGAAAGAAGGAAAGAGTGTAGATGGAAGATAAAAAGATTAAAGTGTCGGAAAAGGTGAAAGGTAAGAAGCCTTAGTACGTGAAGCCCGAGAGAAATTACCGGCAAAGTATGAGACTATTTGAATAAAAATTCGAAGATAGGCATATGAAAAGGATAAGGTGCGGTCATATGGAGCAAAAGAGGAATGTGTGAAGTTCGAGAACCAATTTCAATAAGTGGGACTAAAGAAATAGTGACTACGACAAGGAATGTTAAGTAAGAAAAGGAACGATAAAGCCTTGTGACGATGACCGGAGATTTGGCATATAAAGGGACAATATGCAGTCGCGTTAATGTGATTACCTCGGACGTAAAAGTGTTCTCCCGAAAGGATGATCTAGAAATGAAACAGATTTGCGAGCTTAAAGTGAAAATTTCGTAAACTTCAGAGTCGATGCCACAAATGGCAAAAGCGGAAAAGTGTTTGAGGAGGAAGGAACCTAGGGAAGGTTAAGGATGAAAGTAGGAAAAATATACTAATGGGATAGTCCAAGGAAGATAAGAACCTTTGGAAATAAAACAATTAGAAATCTTTAATCATAGGAGTAAGAAGGATACTTTGACGAATTAGCGATGGGAAGCCGGTTACGCACCAAGGAAAGAACAAGTATGATGGGTCGACACTGTGATTGGAAAAAAATTAATGATATGGAATAAGAATTCATGCGAAGTCCGAGAGATTTGATTTTGGAGAAAATGGAATGAATGCAAGGAACGAACAAGGGAGACCGCTCGATCATGGCGTCATAAGCATAGTTATAAGCTCAATGAGTGATACTAGAAAGAGTGGAAACTGTACGAATTTTGTGCTAAGAACAAGAGTAGTGGACGCTCGAAAAATACGGATGCGCAGTTGTAACGCAAGAGCATGGCCAAGAAAAATCATGGGTAAGTGAGCTAAATGAGTGAAAGGATAGATAGTGGATGGAAGAACATGGAAATATTGATAAGAATGATGGTATAGGCGCAAAATGAAAGAAAAACTTATGATAAAAATTCTCGATATGTTATGCACGGAGTTGGAAAGAAGGATGGGGAATAAGGTAATTATCGTAGACGAAGGTACTCGAATATTGTTGGCATATAAGGAACCCCTTTAAAAAGGGGGGGGGGGGGGGGAGAGCATATTATACTGGACTTAAAAGGATATCTGAAAGAAGTAGAAGTCAACCTAAGGGGAAAGTATAAAAGACACCTTAAGAAAATGCTTCATGCCAACATGAATTATGCTATGTCCATGCTACAATTTGAATCCCTCACATCAGGCAAATTGCACCGTACCTAAGTAAGCGGTGACGTGTGTTTGAAGAATAATAGAAAGAGTAAGAAAGGGCTACAACCTAAGTTCACAACGGGTGATAAAGAAAATGATAAGATTTGCAGGATAATGGAGAGAATGATAAAAATTCAAAGGGTATTTCGGACGGGGACGACTATTATAACGAGGGTATCAACGATTAGTAATTCAAAAATTTCTGATGGAAAGGAAATCAAAGTAGTGTCTATGAATGAAATAAAAGGGTTCGTCGGATACTAGAAAATAATTCACGGACCTCTAACTATACAGAACATGAAGATATATGCTATGAAGTCATATGAACTATCGAGGTGAAGTGATGCGCGATCATATTTATAAGGAATGTACACTGGAGAGCCAACAAGAAATAGCGATGGATGAAATGAGCGCCAATACAAGGAAATCAAAGACAAGTATACTTGTGTTGAGAAATGTGAGAGAAGGAAATACAGGAAAAGTTGCAGTAAGAACTCAAGGTGTTGCGAGCTAAGAAGTTAGGTGAATTTGGATCATAAGTCACCATAAGCATGACTGGACTGCGAAGGACAATAATTGGCAAGGAAACATTACGTACACATGTATTGGGTAAATATTTGGAATGAAAGATTAAAAGGGATAGTGACAAAAACGTAAAGAAACAAGGGGCGGAGAAAAGGGAACACTAAAAGACCGATGAATAATTATAGCATGATAAGCGAGACCATAATACTGTAGATCAAATGAGAGCAAGGAACGGCCTGCGGCCATATGGATCGTTAAGCGAAGATTGCGTACCAAAGACAGGGCTTCTATTAAGGTGTGGTAACGAAGCAATAACAAGAAAAGAGATAATCTGGGGAGCACAAGGATCATGAGTTGGTACAGCGGATTAGAAAGCCCATGACACAGAATAGGGGACTCAGGTAAAGACCAGGGAGTTCGATTATAAGGAACGGGCATGAAGAAAAAGGATGACTATGAGAGGGACCCTCCCGGAGTGTTACAAGACCCCATGACATCAGTTGAACATTCGAGGACGAATGTTCTAAAGGGGGAGAGGATGTTACAGCCCGTACTTTGTACGTTCGGATGTGTCGAGGTAGTCGTGGAATGTGGAGGGAAAGACCATTTTCCGAAATTATTTTAATGTACAAGTTGTTGATGAATATTATTTATGAATATTATTAGTGTGGAAATATTGAGAAAGGCCAAGGGTAAAAAGGAAAATTCGCAAAATGGTTCATGGTACTATTGTGGAAAGGCTAAGGGCAAATTCGGAATTTTGGAAAATTATTTTTCATGAATTGCAAGACAAAAAAAATTATTATTCTTGAATCCAAAAGGCCTAGAGGGCCGTGTAAGGGGGTGTGGGCTTTGGCCCACATGGATGCAAATTAAATAGAGAAAAGATGACAAATTATTCATTAATCATCTTTATCACTTATAAGTTTATAGAAACTTGGAGAAAAAAAAAGGGGGAAAGAAAGAACTAGGGCCATTCGGCCATGAAGAAAAAAAAAGGAAAAGAGAATTGATCAAGAAAAATTATTTTCTTCTAGCAAATCAACCAAGTGGAACATCCCTAACAACATGGAGGAGTTATTGGAGCGAGAAAAACACTTATTCTTGCAATTTACAATTCTAGCCAAGAAGGAAGTTGAAGAAAAAGGTAAGATTTAATCCTCTTTTCATGTGTTATAGATGATTTGTGAAGTGTTGTAGTATGTAGAAATGGGTAAAATTCATGAAAATATGGATGTAGTATGTGGCCGAATGGAAGTGGTGTGATGTAGATGTGACGAATTGATTTTATGTAGTAATTTGATTGTTGCGTTGTGAATTCCATGATGTAAAATGAATGAAAACCATGAAACCTTGCATGTTGGTGTTGAGCTGTGTGGGGTGTGTTGTGGCCGTGTACATGTTGTGTTGTGGAGGTGTGAAGAACTAATTTTATTTAGTATGTTTGGGATGTTGTGTTGTGGATTCTATGATACAAATAAAAGTTTAATGATTCAAAGTTGAGGTTATAGTTGTTTATGGCTTGTTGTGGAAACTAATGTGAATCTAATATAGTTTCTTGAATTTATGAGAATGATGTTGTTAACGTGTGAATTGTTGGGGTGGTTGATGAATTAAGAAGAAATAAATGTGTTGTTATGGCTCTTGTTGCTTTTAGAAGGTTTCGGGTGAAATTTGCATATTGGCTAGATCGCTTTGAATATTGTATGACTTGTTTGAAGAATTCTTGAATTGTGTTTGTAAGGTCTTGGGCAAGTATTTGAATGTGTAAGCATTGATGTTGGGTTGACTATATGTGTTGGAATCGAATATGAATGAAATGCCGTCGAATTTTGTGACGAGAGTTGTTAATATTAGAATGTACTTTGGATTTATTGTTAAAGTTGTTAATATGATTGTTGGTATTGTTGTTGATATTTTGGCCGAGTTAAATTCTCGGATTTGTTGTTGTATTGTTGGCCGAGTTAGATTCTCAGGGATGGTGTATTTACAGGGGAAATGCTGCCAAAATTTCGGTAGAATATAAGTGAATTCATTTGAAAGACTAAAGTAAATATATCGCAATGTGTTTGATGATTATGTCAATTCTCTTGAATGTAGATTAGCAAATTTGGAAAAATAAGCGTAGCTAATTGGACATGAGACAGGTATGTAAGGCTTACCCTTTCTTTCTTTGGCCTGTCCTAGAGCCCAATAAGGTATGATATGCATCTTGGGGTTACTCTATTATGTGATTCCGAGTTTGTTTATAATTCGTATTCACTCTTTCTGATATGTCTCTATGATTTCTGAAGTTCCATTTAATATGATTCCGAGTCTGCCTATGATTCTGGTTCATTTCTGATATAAGTATGCCTGATATGATCGAGTTTGTTATACGATTGAATAATGAGATGAGTATAAAGAGTTTTGTTCTGAAAGAATTCTGTAAGTTCTAATGTCCCTAACCTTCGAAAAAGATCTCGGATTTGCTTTGAAACACTTATAGAATGTTTTGTACTTCAAACGTCCATAACTTTCTCATACGAAGTCGGATTGACCCGAAACTTGTTTCTGAGCCGTCAGATGTCGGTAAGTGTACGTATCTATCGGGTCTTGATTTGTGTGCATATGGTTTCGCACTACTCTGTTCGTGCAAGCTTCAGTTTGGATTTCACTGAGCCCGGGCCAGGATATGTTCTCGTGTGTACTTCTCTGCATTGTTCACCGCGTCCCTCTCACTTGCGGGCCGAGGCATGTTATATATGATATGATGACATTATGATATGATGACGGGGTGGTGGCCAGGATGGTACATTCACCGCGTCCCGCAAAAGAGGGTCGGGGCACGTTACATGCATATATGATACATGACATTGGCATACATGATATATGATTTACCGCGTCCCTCACGGGAGGGCCGGGGAACGTTATATGCATATATAATATATGATTCTGTCATGCATGATCCGTGTCTGGAAAGTGAGCTCTTTTGGCACTTCAAATGATTCGCTTATTTTCTGTACTTTTCTGACATACGCCATCGGTATACATGATTTGTGTCGGGAAGGTAAACATTTTGGTGTCTTGAATGGTGTACCTACTTCTGTACTGTTGTTCCGGATATGATTTCTGTTTTCTGTATTTCATGCTTTACATACTCAGTACATATTCCGTACTGACCCCTTTTCTTCGAGGGCTGCGTTTCATGCCACGCAGGTACACCCAGATGAGTAGAAGTCATTACAGGAGATGTCCCAGTGAAGTTGGCAAGTTTCCCTATGTATTTCATCCCTATTTGATTTAAAAATTTGACAAGATTATGTGTGTACTAAGAGTCAGAGGGTTCGCTCGGCCCTAAGTAAGGGTCGGGTGCCCATCACACCCTAGTAAGAATAGGGTGTGACAGGTCTATAGCTCACAATATCTTCGAGTTCGTGTCAAAACTCTCCATTTAATTCCTTTGCCTCAAATCTTGCAATATAACTTATAATTATAAATTTAGGGAAATTATCACTTTACCACAGCTTCTTTTCCAACATCAATATGGTATACTTACCCTTGACTTCCTCATTCCATTGATCACTTAGTTAGATCTCATTCTTGTTGGCTTTCCGGTGTGCCCATTCCCATCTGTGAGGTATAACCTTGCGCTGATGGTTCATGTAATTCTATAATACATGCCCTTATGCTCAGTATAATTAGTGACTCCTGATATACTTTCTAATTTCTGGTGATGTTGCTGCCTTTCTATCTGCACCCCCATCGTTCTTCCTCTTTTTAGAGATCGCCACACCGCTTATCGTTACTCCCTTGTTAAGATTCTCATATTTTTCCTTCAATATCAAGATTTTCTTCCGTTGTAACCCAAAGTGTCCTTTGTACTCATCATCCATTTCGTCATTCTCTTTGTGGTTAGCTTGCAGAGCTTTCCTACTCTCTTTATTGCTCTTTAGGACACGTCACTACCTATTTAGGTGTGGCACAAACTTCCCTGGTCTAGAAATATCATATCTCACGTCCGTATGAAGTATTCTCTTGTTCCATTTTATTTCCTTTTCAAACCTGCTTTATGGTACGCTTATGTTTAATTCGTTTCTGCTCCCTCTTAATACATTCTTGATATGCCACTACGTCCTGAATTTTGGCCTCCTTAAGCTAACCTCTTTCTTTCCTTGGACTTTTGACAATGCCATACCTCATTTCAGGACTAGATATGCTCTTCCCCCCTTTTTAAAGGTGTTCTTATACACTAGTAACTCCCAAGTATCAGTAGTCATCGGCCTACCCTAACGATCCTCCGATTCTTTTGGTCTCTTATAATACCGGAATTCTCTCATCGTATAGCTTGACTTATTTTCCTTTCTGCTAAACGAGGGCTTTTCATTTGAACGAACCACTTATGCATTACTTCTACCTTTTATGACTGAACATTTCCTGAATCAGCGGGTTAATAGGAACATTGGAATCCATCAAAACATTTTACGGAGCGTTTGGTCACACTTTGCCCTTTTATCCCTCGTCTTCCTCCACAACTATTATCACCGAAATTCTTCATACTTCGAGTTTCCGGTTTCACTCTACATCTACAATATATCATTGAGGGTTAATGTGCTACACTCTTCCACTTCCACTATCAATCATTTTATTCACTTAGCTCAATTATCCTAAATTTTCCTTGACTACTTATTTGCGTCCCACCTATGCGTTGTAGTTCTTCCAATGTTCTGCCACTTGTTATTTGTGTCGTGAAATCCTAGCAAATATACTCTCTTCTTGCTTCTCCTTCCTGCTGCCAAGGCTAGTCCATACTCATGAATATTTCCCATACATCCTTCTATTTCCCTTATAATTAAATCTCGGTATTCCTTATCCTCATCCCATGTCATTGATATACTACCTCCCGATTAGCTTTGTTAGCTCATTATCCTCTCGCTTGTCCTTGTTGATTACTCAATTTTTCTTTTCTTCCCTTCTCCTTCTCTCCTCTCCTTCTGACCAACCCATTAGTGTACCTTTCCTGCTTTCATCCTCAAACCTTCCTTGAGTTCCTTCCTCCTCGAGCGCCCTTCTCCACTTGTTATTTTATAGTATTGATCCTGAAGTTCGTGAAATATTCCTTTTAACGTGCAAATCCGTTCTATTCTTAAATCATCTGTTAGGAAAGCTTCTTCGTTTCCGAGGCAACCGTGCCAGTATGACATTTATCCCTTTATACACCTCTCGAGAGATGGAAATCTCTTAATATCATTGCAAGGCCTGATCATTCTCTCTCTTACTTCACATCCTTATTTGTGATTACTATCCTTTAGTCCCACTTATCGAAGTTTGTTTCCTGACCCCACACATTCATCTTTTGTTTCAAACTACCATACTTTATCCCTTTCGCATGCCTACCTTCGAATTTTATCCAATAGTCCATTGCCTTACCCGTCGTCCCTCTTGGAAGCTTCACTCACCCTCATTTCTTATACTTTACTTTCTTCCTTTCCCTGATATTATCGCATTAAGGCTTTCCAACTCTAACTGGTAGTGAAAGTAACATCGACTTACCTTGTAACATTTGTCACTTGAACTTCACTACCCTATTCGATTGATACTTTTAGTATACCGCAACGTCGGTTGCTAGGACACATATACCGGTTGGCGTAGCCACATATGGGATGTCATACACTTACAAAGTACTTTCCAATATTATTCGAACTCATCGTTATTATAGAGCGGTGATGCACCTTCTTTCTCTTTGCCGGTCTAGTCCGCCTCATCCTTCGCGATCTTTTAGAGTTTCCAATCACTCTGCATACTCCAATCTCCCTTAGGCTAATCTAGCTTCTTATCTGTCTCTTATGTCTGAATTTGTAGGACTCTTAATATACTTCCCAGGGGGTCACCCATCTTAGTATTTCTCTCACCCTAGCACGCTTAACCTTGAAACTCTAATGAAATCCAGTGTGTTAGTGCTGGTATAATCGCATACACCTTACTGCGTGACCTGCCTCACATGACCTAGAACCAGTTGAAGTTCTAACGGGCCCTAATAAATTCTCGTAAAGCATCTCCCTCCGGATTAAAAGGATCTCTTACTCTTCTGACTAAGAAAATTCTATTTTTGCCTTTGAAATCCTCAATAATTACCTTTCATCTGTGTATATGACTACCTTCCATCCTAGATTTCAAGATTCCCAATGGTGGCAACAACACCTTAATCACAGCTACCTCCAAATACTTAAGTCACTGATCCCCTTTAGGATTTCCGCTCATCACTATTCAGTATTACCCTGAAGTAATTACATACGCACATAGGAAATTCCAATAAGAACTCGTATACCTATAGCCGATCAGTCCTTAGCCTGATCTGGTCGGCTATAGAGTGAAGTGTGCTCTTCATCCTTGTCTTCCCACCATCTACTAGTATAGCCTAACATAATGCTAGAACGTAGGGAAAATCTAGATGTGCCAAACACTGTACTTCCTCAATTACGTCTTCACCAACAGGAGTCTCGTGAACCCTTAAACAGGTCTTTATCATATGATTTCTCAGTCGGGTCTCCTCCTACTGGAGCCACATCCTTCGAGGGGTCCGTCTCTATGGAATAGCTGATGCTCTTTCCTATACCTCTTGACATCCTCGATCCTGAGTCGACGGGCGATACGAGTCTCATGCCCCCCTTCGGAGCCTTACTTACGCTCCCATTAACTGAACTTGTCCTCTCCTCCAATACAATCCTGCAATTTAACAAAAATCGTACCAAGAATGAGCTTTCCTATCATTGGCTCTACTGCACGATCTATGACCAGAAAGAAAGATGACATCCTAAATGTCCTGTAGCTTCCTGTTTATAAATGTGGTGTACAACACACCGATAAACAAGACTCTACTAGATAGGGTTTGTAGACACTCCGAGGATTAACTGCTCTGATACCACTTTTGTCACGACCCAAACCGATGGGCCATGACTAGTGCTCTAGCTGGGCATCCATAAACAACCCGCTAGATATAATCAGATTGAAACTGAAACAATATGGCACTCTATAAAAGCATGCTGTGAACTCATCATATCATACATCAGAAAGAACTTGTCTCCTGAGAAGTCATAGTTAACCAAAACATAACAAATATGCAAGCCGACAAGGCTGCCACTATACACGAGGACGTCCAACACGATCTACATCAATATAGCTGACCAAACCGTATATACATAGCCCACATATGTCTATAGACCTCTAAGAATATAACAAGGCCTATGTCAAAGGATCTGTACCAAAATGACTCAAGCTCCGGAACAATGGAGCTCTCCAAGCAGCAGAGTAACAGTCCTAACCTGGAAGATCACCAAACTGAGTATCTGTACTTGCGGTATGAAACGCAACCCCCGAAGAAAGGGGGTCAGTACGGAAAATGTACTTAGTATGTTAAGCATGAAGTACAGTAATGGAGATCATGACTGAGTAAAAGATGACAAGAGACAAATATGATAATCAAGTAATACCAAATCATCTGTATCTTATGAAATGAGTCATGCATATATATATATATATATATATATATATATATATATATATATATATATATATATATATATAATATACCGTACCTGGCCCTCTAGTGAGAGACTCGGTTAAATAATCATACATATACCGTACCCGGCCCTCTAGTGAGGGACTCGGTGAAATATGATACGTACCCGGCCCTCTGGTGAGGGACTTGGCGAAATGTAATACGTACCCGGCCCTCTAGTGAGGGGCTCGGTGAAATAGTCATATACTGTACCCGGCCCATTGTGGGACTCGGTGAAATATATAATATACATACCCGGCCCTCTAGTGAGGGACTCGGTTAATAATGCAATGAAACTGTGCACGATTACGTACCCGGCCCGGGACTCGGTGAATGATATATTAACGGTATGCACGAGTAGAATATCATGAGCAACCATATGCAAACTAAATCATCATCTGAGACTCAATAGAATATTCAGAATGAACCAACACTTGAGAATTAAGACAACTATCATGTCAAGCACTATTGAGAACTACAGTTCCTTGGAGTCATATATGTTCGTTGTTCGCTCAGTTTATGTAATTCATGCCATAAGGAAAGAAAGGGTAATTTTACATACACTTTAGAGCCTTTAGAAGTAGAGTCATCATCATAAAATCATTCCTATCCTTGACATCATCAGAAGTTTTAAGAACCATGGACTTTTAGCTTTTGAAGACAAGAAGGTTACGAAAACATTTATGAAGTCATACCATAGGGATCATGCCTTTGAAAGAAAGGGGACGAGCCTTAACATACCTGTTCAGCCACCAACTACCTACGCTTATCCGTCCGAGCCTGCAAGTCTACATATAAGGCCATTCATACTATGATTAGGCCCATTATCATATACTTATCCTAAGCCTTCAAATAATTCTTCCTAAAATCTGCCAAAATTTCGGCACCATCTCCTCTGTTTATATGCCTAGCCCAGAATCGTAATTCAACAACCAACAACAACAACATCAATACCAACATCAATAACATCATTTCCAACACCAATATGTACCATAAAATAGCCCACACGCTGTTTTCCAACTTAACTAACCAACTTACTACACAATTATTTAACGACTTTGTCTCCGAGAATAAACCTTAAATAATACCAAAAGAGAAAAATTCATACCTTTTTTCTTGTTAAGACAGAAATATCCTCAATATCCACCGCAAAATAATACTAGAATCACAACCATGCGTTACCCGGACCTAAACCACTACTCCACTACTTGAAAATTGCTCACTTTTTGATTCCCTCTCTCTCCCTCTCTTCAAATATCTAGAATTTTATGGGCAAATCTGATGAAAAAAGGGGGTACTGTAGCAGTACTGTAGCACGCATTTCTGCTCTGTCAGCCAAACTTGTAACGTCCATAATTCTCTACTCCGATGTTCTATCGACGAGCGGTTTGTTGTGTTGGAAACTAGACTCGACGAAATTCATTTTAGGATTTTGTTTCACTTCAAAAAACTTCATATGCTAAGAGATATTCGTCCCTCAATTTGGACCAAAAGTTTCACATGAAACTTTACCCATCCTTTCTCCAAAGTCGTACTACTCCATTTCTTCCACTCATTTCCTTATAAAACCTTCCGGTATACCTTATATACATCCTTCACTCATTAAATGTACTTTGAAAATGCTTCTTCGAAATACGGGGTGTAACACCTGGAATCTTCTGAAACCCTCCATACATGATATTTATTATTAATCATACTTGATAATAGTCATATCCTTTGGTTCCAAGGTTGTCCGCCCCGATTACGACTTACGAGATCGTAGTTCATCCTTTAGTTCATTGTTATGTACTTCCCATGACTTGTACCTTTCAAAACTTCATGGGACGTCTCTGATACTCCATTAATATGGTGAAATACATGGCGTGCTCATGCTCTGAATTGCGAGGTGTAACATCCTTCCCCCTTAGAAACATTCGTCCTCGAATGTTGTAGCTTGCGAGCTTACGACGCTTTCATTAGTTTCTTGAAATAGTTGTCCTCCTTTAGTTCCTGATGTCCATGTCGTTACACTATGGGATCATTAGTCTTCTTTCATATTCTCCCAATTATTTGTCGAATTCATTTATTAGTTTCATATCCTCATGTTCTTATGTATGTACCAAGTGTTCACCTGATATTTAGCTACCGTCCTGGGACCTGTTGCCATTAAGATGGTCTTAACTCATGATAGCTACAGCTCCCTGTCGATCTGTGAGCACTCTTAATTGTTGTACTCTTTTTCCTTGCTCCTTATTTCTCTACTAGTAAACAAATTCTCTAGTTTCGATATGGCACCTTTCTTTGTTTGCTTTTTTTTTGTGCTATTTTAGATATCCCTTTTTGTACTAGTCACCTTATATACATACCATATCATTTCCTTTTAATTCCTTAGTCGAACCCCCCTTAACTCCTTACAATATTATCATATTCATGTTTGAACTTTTTCTCTAATTTCCTCTCCTCAGTTTTGTATAATTACAAAATAAACTCGTGAACATGGAACTAAGATAAAATCTTACTTAATCATAACTTCCTTTCACTACGAGTAGGCTTTCTTCTTAAGCCGTTAGCTCTCTTATACTGGTGACTAATTGAGACTTAAACTAACCTCTATTCTTTTTCGGCTCCTTATCGTCGTCTTTGCACTATTCTGTTAGCCATTTCATCATGGTGATTTTTTATATGGTTCTATGTCATACACTCTCACGATTGATATAACCAGCGGCTTGGAATTTTACAAATTACAAGGTACTCCCTAATCTCAGGCAGTACTGCTATCTTGCTATCCATAGGAACACTATCTTCCTTTCCTCTGAAGATTATTGAACTTCCTATGGATATTCCTCTTTTAAAGCTTTCATCTCTTCTAGTGCTACAAGTTCTTATTAGTAGTCCCAATTGTCCCTTATATTTATTCCTGGTCAGCTTGTAGGCCCTTCTTACTCTTCCTGTTACCTTTTAGAGTACTTTACTGCATATTTAGTTGTAACCAAAATTTCTCCGGTGTGAGTAATTTGAGTCATCGCCCAGAACACAATGTATCGCGTTGACAAAAATTATTCTCTTTGATTCGCTAAACCTTCATCATCTTGTCATGCCTCCCTTTCCACATTTGTCTCATAATATACTTGCATTTAGTCCATTTTCACTTTTCTTTAGCGCATTCTTGATATATCGGTTCATCCCAAAATTTGACTCATTCAATACAATATGTTTCCTTCTTTTGAGCTTAGGCATATTGTAGCTCATCTTAGAACTGAATATGTTCTTCCCTCCTTTTAAAGGATACTCTCATATACGAGTAACATTCAAGTATTAACCATCTTTGATAGTCATCTGACCGACCTTAGCGATCCTTCAACTCCTCTATTCCATATAATGCCGGAGTTTTTTTCATCGAATGGTTTAACTTATTTTCTTTTTGCTAACTGGATTCTTGTACTAGGTAAAATGTTTACGCATATCGGATATAATTCAGATGCTTTCTTTATTGATCACATCTTCCTTTCATAACTAACAGTCCCCTAGGCTCATGAATTAATGGGGACATTGAAATTCATTAGGCCCCTTATCGAGTGTTCGACTCTACCACGCTCCTTTAGCCATAGTCTTTCTCCACGACTATCTTCTTAATATCCTTGAAATTCTCCTTGCTCTAGATTCCCAATTTCGATTTATGTCTATACTATACCATTAGAAGTTGATACTCTCTACCATTCATTCCTACGACTCATCCTTTCATTAGCTTAGCTCATATTGTCCTATAGTTCTCTTAACTACTTATTGGCATCATAGTCATGTATCATAGTCCTTCTAATATTCTGTCGGTTCCTGTTCTTATCATGAAATCTTCCCGAAGTACACCTTTTTCTTTCTTCTTGCGTCAAGTCCTCATCTTCCCTTATGATACTACAACTTGTTCATATTTATATATACCCCGTACGTTCATTTATTTCCTTTATGATCGAATTTCTGTACTCCTTATCAAGACTCTTATCCCATGTTACCGATGTTTTGCCTCTTGGCCAGACTTGTTGGCTTATTATCCTTCCTCTTGTCCTTGATGGCTACACAACTTTCTTTTCCAATTCATTAGAACACATTACTTACTTTTTCCCTTAGGGTCTTTCTTGACTTCCCTTGCTCATAGAGCGCTCTTGAAGTACTCTTTTCCCCTTGCCATTTTATAGTATGTGCCTAGAAATCTGTAGAACATTCCACTATAAGTTCAAACCCGCTATCAACCCGTCCGGATCTTGTGTGCATATATATATATATATATATATATATATAAATTTTTAGAGTAAAAATTTTCCCTACTCGTTAACTTCCTTTCCCATATCAGTATCTCCTCATCATCTCTTACTCACCAATCTATAAATCGTAATACTGCATTTGAATTTTTAGTGTCAACTTTCCCTATATCTTCAATAAATCTCAATTCTCTGAAATATGGAATGCACTCATTCCAACTCCTTTAATTACTAATCATTTTTCCCCTCCAGGGTTCTTCCCTTAAATTAAAATCTTTCTAAAACTTTTCTTTGAAAGCGTCTCATAATTATTCATTCAATCATGACTTACCAAACATCCGATTGTCACATTTTCCCTTCATTTTTTCTCTATAGCATAAACATTCAAACAATTCAATTTGTAAAAATTTCGGCAGAGTTTCCTCTATACTTCTTATTGCCTCATATCCAATGCCTCACAGGAATTGGTAACACAAAAAGAATTGTAAGTTGTGTAGGAATAAAATCACATCGAGGTTGAAAACCTGAAGGAGAATAAAAGGGGTTAAATAAGAGGCAAATTAAGGTGAAGTGATGTTGTAGTGTTCTTGAAGGGTGATTCACTAATACCCAAAAAGTATCCTACCCGTCCCTAAGCCTACATTATAAGCCAAAACAAGTCCTAATGTGATCACTACCGAAAGAACCTATGATGAAAACCTAGAAAATAAGGGCAAGCCTATGGTATTTGCATGTGTAGATATGAACTTCTCTGTGAGTGTGAGTGTTTTTCTCTTCTTTTTCGTTTTTGTCCCATGATTGTTGTATATGTGTGTTGGGACATTCTTTGGTCTATGTAAAAGCATAAGGATGAGAATTGATCAAAATGAACTGACCGCCTAAAGTAGCGTTTGTGTGCATCATAATATGTTCAATAATGTAATGTCATGCATTGAAGATCATTGTTAGTCATAGCATTCTTGAGTTGTGCATATTGTTTGAAAATAGAAAAAAGGGGTGGTCCTTGGAAGAAAAATGTGCATGCCGATAGTTCAGAGTCAAAACCAATGTAGAAATTATTACTCTGTGATATCTAGGTGTTAGATTGAGTCATTGTGTTGTACGACTTTCTTGAGGACAAGCAAAGACTTTAAGTTTGGGGTGTTGATGTGCCGTGAAATTATGGCACATTCGATGCTTTTTTGCTATAAGTTTTACTTGTTTTTGAGCAAGTCCTGGTCAATTTGATGTGTTTTTGTTGTGTTCAGGTGATTGGCATTATAGGAGTCCAAAGATGGAAATTTCAGAGAAAAAAAGATGAAAATTCGAAGAAGGACGGGACGTACATCAAAGTATGCCCCGTACCTGTTCCCCGTATTCCAGCGGAAGGTGACTTAAGGTTCTGTTAAAATATCGCAAAGTATGGGTAGGAATATACGGGATGTACATCAAAGTACGACCCCTACTTTTTGTCCCGTACTTCACTGAAGGATGGCAGAGAGTACTGAAGCTCAGAGAGAAAGGACAAGATAAAAGTACGTCCCGTACAAAGGACGAGATGAAAGTATGTCCCGTACTTTAAAGGATGGGCTGCAGTCACTGTTGTTGTCACCATCACCATTGCCCTCAGTATCAGTCAGAAAAGAGTACTGCTCATTGTCATCCCTGTCCTTGATTGGATGCAGCACATTCGGGTTCATCATCTTGAATAGTCCTTTGACACCCCTCTAGAACTTTATCAACAACTTGCCCCGACACTTGTTCTTCATCTTCTCATCGTCGAAGTCCCCACGAAGCTTACCATGGGCATCATCCATGGAGGTATAGGCTGCCTCAAGGGTGCTAAACGAAGTCCCCAGCCCTTTCTAAGCCTCCAAGTATTGCTTCATTTCTTTATTAATGAAATAGCTAGAAGCAGCCTCTAAAGTACCGGCCCTGGTGGGAGGTTTGGAAAGTCCGCCTATCAAGTTCTGCAAATCGTGCATCTGGTAGTTCATGAATTCAAAGGGCCCCTGTAGTTCCGAAGGTGTAGCATCATCCTCGTCATCACCGTCCCCTTCAGACTCATCAATCTTCCTCTTCTTGCTTTATGTCGTGCTACCCTCTCACTTCATCTTCAAGGGGTGGAGGCATTAACTGGATCATCACATTATTAGTACACCTAGGAACCCCTACCCTCTGACATAAAGCAGTAATCAAGAAGGAGAACATCAAACTCAGTCTGGGCTTGAGCACATAACCCCTCACTCCCAAACCACATGATAACCAACATCGGCCGGATGTCCTCCAAACTGCAAGCAATTATCAAGGCACGAACGTACGTACGATCAGTAGTGTTACCCGAAGGACATATCCTACGAGTGATGATGTTTCGCCACCTCTTGGCCTCGGCAATGAAATGAGTATTCTTGATTCCTTTCTTCTTGTTGACCCAAGTGATCTTGCTGCTTTTGCTCTCGACAACCAGCTTCGAAACTAACCAAGGCCTGTTACCGTATATGTCCTTCTCCTCCATAGCTCTCACTGGGTGTTTGGGAAAGTCATAAAAACATTTATCATCTCGGCACCTATTTTCACCATTTTTCCCCAAATCATGATTTCTGGATTCGGTTCAGTCACATTCACCTGCTTGAGGTTAGCATAAATCTCCCTCACCCATGCCTTATTTACTTCGCATGGTTCAGCAATAAAACAATGCCAGCCGATTTTATATAGCCGCTCATAGAATTTCGAGGCACGTTCCTTCAACTTATGCATGTTGATTCCCCTTTCTAGCAAAGGTTTCTTATCCATCATATATGTGAGGTAACAGTGTTCGCAGTCAGGGGACATAAAATGATGGGCGTCATACTGAGCACCACCGCCCCCTCCGACATTCTCTTGGATCGGAGCAACATTCCTTTCCTCATTTTTAGCCATTTTCACAAAATCCGTACCTGCATTGATCAATTAAGTTAGTTCTGCCTTTGAGTCATGTACGGTTATTATGTCAAACAAGCTAAAGAAACTAGCAAAACTGACCCAATTCAAACCAGTATGAAGCTACTAGTTTTTGATTTTCTAATCAGGTCTCACCTCTGCGGACCAGGTGCCATGGAGCAGCTTCAATGAAAATACGCCTGCGTAGGCAGACAGTCTAATTCGTGCAGGCTCCGCGTCTGCGTAACAACCAACGCAGGAGTGAGCATGCATCCGCGGCAATGTCCTGCATCCGCGTAAATCCCTAACCCCAGTTCTTTTAACCTTCATGTAGGGTAATGCGTCGATGCAGAGTCGCGCCTGCAGAACTTATTCTGCGAAGGAGAACTCATCTTCAACCTCCGAAAACCCAAAAAAAATCTGAAATTTTCCCCTAATTTTGGACCCGAAATCAGTGTATTTACTCCCAGATCATCTAACATTCAAGCATGCATGGCTATTATACTTCATAAAACATGGTTTCAAGCAACAAACACACCAAAATTCTAAGAATTTTGCCCCAACCACCATGAACACCTACCCCATTGTTCTTCAAGTTTTCAACCTAAATTTTGAGCAATTCTAGTACATTACACAGTGATGAACATCTTATGACACTAAGCACCAATCAAATCTACAGATTTTCCACCGCTCACCCACAACACCCACATCACAAAAATTTCAAATTTTACCCAAAATCTCAATATTTAGGCATGTTTTAACTCAGATTTACAATTAGAAATTGTTCTAGAGTGTAATGGGAGTGATAAACTTACTAATGAGTAGAGATAGAGGAAGAACGATGGTGGTCGGAAACCCCTTTTTGCTTTGGAGAAATTCTACTGATTTTTGTATAGATTTTTGTGTTTATGAGTGTAGTTTGGGTAGAAGATGGGGTAAAGTAGATTTTTATGGATATTGGGAAAGAGGAAGGGGTGTAACATTTGGGAAGTGGGGAGGAAAATTTGGGAGATGGAAGTAGTTGTAAGGGTGTGGGAAGTGTCAAGTTTTCCTTACTGATTCTTTTGAAACTGCCGACTTCCGCTTCAGCAGAAGTGGCCCGCTTTAGCGCACCCGTTGGTGCGGATTACCATCCTGCCCCCACGAGTTCTGTTTTCGCTAAACGAGCCTCCTCAGCGGCTGACCTTATCGCTTTCATGGACTATCACAACCCAAATCACTGATCCTGCGGGCACCTACCCTTTTCCCACCTGGTAGGCGAGCCTGTCCCGTAAAGACTCATCAAACAACATAAATAATAAATAAGAGCAATAGAAATCTAAAATCATAAATAATTTGTAATGCGGATTACAACAACTACCCAAGGAATCTGGTCTGAATAGTACAAGTGCTTCTAAGTATACAATTTGAATAAAAGTTACAACCTCAACCTGAATACAACTTTTGTTTAGAATGAGAATTAAACAGAAAAGTCTAGATGAGCTCCATTAGATCCTTGAAGGCTAATCGAATCTCGCTCATATACCTGGAACAACTCTACACCTCGAAAAAAGTGTAGCAAGAGTAGTATCCATACAAACACTATGTACTGGTAGGTATCATAGGCCGACAACAGTTAGCTAACATATATAAAGAAATAAATATAAGAATAGACATGTTCGCAATCAAGTACAAACACAACACAGTCCAACAACAACAACTCAAGTATAGAAGTATCACGTCGGAATCCATGAAGTGTGAAAATGAAGTAATCACTAAGTACATCCACGTAAGGCTTGTAGTAATGTGAACCACACTAGATCGTAGTAGTCTACATCCATAGCCTAGGCGGAACCTCTAGTCCTGGAATCTATCAAGTGTCTACGTGTAATGACTCAGTCGGTCATTTTGAGAATCGATGATCTAGTTTGCGTGTCGTCTATTCCAGAAGCTCCGTTATAATTATTTTGACTTGCTAGCAAAATTTAAAGTCAAACGAATATGATTTGGTTCACTTCGAGAGAAGGTTTCACTTTGGAAATTCCGGCATTCAATTATTTAGATATATTATTTACTTTGGGAAAACGTGCTCTGATTGTCAATCTGAAGATTCCATTAGACTTGAAATATTAGTTATGATCTGTGGAAATTAACGGGGCTAATTTTAGAGTTCGTCTGGTTGGTTTTGACATTTAAGTTGGTTAACGTTTAATATGCCTATTTATGGTAAAACGATGGTCATAGGAAGAAATTAGACCTGGATCCAAGATTTGTTATTTCTGTTAGCTTTATTGTGATGTCTATGACTTCTGGGGACGGGTGACTCGATTCCCGAGGTGATCGGATGAGAATCGAATAAGAAAATCTAAGTTTTGGAATTTTGAAGGCTTAAGTTTGAGAAGTTTGACCAAAAGTTGATTTTTGGGTAAACGTGCCCGTTACTGAATTTTGACAGTTTCATTAGGTCTAGAATGTTATTTATGACTTAGTCGAGTCATTAGTTCGGTTCCTGAGAGGTTCGGATGTGATTTGGGTAGTTACTTGAGAAACTAGCTTTTGGTATGATTTGGAGTTGACCACGATCATTATCGGGTCAAGACGGTCCCGTTCAGATGTTTTGAGAGTTCGAAAAGGTTTGTATGATGATTTTGCACTTGTTCACAAATTTTGGCTAGATTCCGATGAGTTTCAGATGTATTTGGGTTGTATGGCGTTTGTTATTTGTTTCGACGCCATTTTGAGCAAAAAGGGTACCATAATGAGAAACCAAGCTTTGATATGTGTTTCGATTGAACCGTTAGATCCATGTCGTAATCTTCTATGCCAGCCGGGAATAACGGCTCTCTTATGAAAGAAAGCGGCAGACGGGCCTACCAACCCTTTCTTAATCTAAGGCATCTACCCCTGGCAGAAAAGAAGAAAAGAACGGCTTTAGCGCTCATCCCTTGCTTGGTTCTCCCGTGAGGGAAGGTCAACAAGAATCGTTGCGTTTCTCCATAGTATGAGAGAGATATGGGAATTTTAGTAAAACTTTGTTGTGCAGATTTTTCTGGTGTGATTTTTGCTGAAAATTACGAAATTGCCATTAAGATCGTCCTTTAAATTTTTGTCTTCTTCTAAAAATTGAAACCATCATATCTCACTCATTTTAAGGCCAAATGAGGTGATTCAAAATCCTAACTTGAGTGAAATTCAGCAAGGAATCTATTGTAGTAATCAAAAGTGAGCTTTGCGATCATTCTAGCACCAGATATGGGTCGAACAGCTGAGCGCTTTCATTCTTATTATTTGGTTGGGATTTATCACAATCTTAGAAGCTCAATTTTGGGAGACTTGAAGAGACACTTTCAAGAATTATCATTTGGTTAAGATTGCAAACACCATTTTATGATTATTCCATCATTTAGTAGGATTTTTCATGCTAAGATTCTTGAATTAAGGGAGGTAATTTGGGGATTTTTTTTAAAAAAAATTCAAATAATTCTTGCATTACAGAAGTACTCTTCCATCCTACAAATATCCGTAGTAAACTAGTCTTCTCCAATCATGATGTCTGTGAATCAAATTTTACAAACAAAACAATGGCGAAAACTCTTGTAATGTAACTGATGTCATCGTCTACTTCTCAGAAGAGTTTGGTCCTCTCTTCTTTCCAAACCCAACAACAGCAGTGACGAATCTGCGATTGTATTGCATATGCTTGTGGGCACGTCCTCTTGGCGTCTTTTTCTTATCCTGCTTTGCTACCTTTGGTGTTTGTCCTCTTACCTTACCAGCACGTGATAGCGATCCGTGAACCTTACCCATGGCTGATTGATTACAGAGTAGTCGGTAGCCGGTTGTAGGAGAAGATATGCGAAGGTTAGATTGCTAGATTTGGGGATTTGAAACCCTAGGCTTGAACATGGTTTTTCTTCAATTAATCATGAATTAACAGATGGATTTCACTCATTTTTGATATATAGGCTCCATAAGTAATGGGTAAAATGATTTTGAACAAAATTTTCTATTTTGCCCTTCGTGGCTCGGATTCTTATTTTTAGAGACTTTTTGGGTTCGGATTTAAAGTATGTCAATATGGGTACCATTGGATTCGTATGACTTCCTAGATTAATAATTTAACCTTATTAAACCCAATTTTCTTACGAAATGAACATTTTCCCCTTGATATTTGGAATGGGTTTTTGAACAAACTTTTGATCCGAAATTCTTCTAAGACTATTAAGGGTGTCCTTCAAATTCCCTTATTTTCCTCATTCCAAGAGTTATGGTTTGGGAATTTATTAGGAATATGGTTATTTGGGTATTTTCTTATTGATTCTAATTTCATATTCGGATATTATTAGACTTTCATTATCACAAGGCACAAAGGAAGGGCAAGACTAAGGTTTGACTATTGGAGACTTTGTTGTTCGGCTCTCCAGGTAGGTTACGGTTTACCCTATGGTGAGACTTCGATTAGCGAAGCATATTTTTAGATGATATTGTCAGAGAATGCATGTAAACCTTTGGGTATGAAGTTGGGTTGGATATTGCCTTAGGTTGGGCCTAGTTGTATAATTTGGGGCTAGCCACCCTGTTGTGTTTTGACTTATCTTGTTCTAATTATTGTTGGTTCGTTGCCACGTAGAGATAGTAGATATCGGTGACTAGTGATATATCATGATGATGATATTATAGCGCCTTACTTGTTATTGTTTTGAGACGAGGATTGTGATTTTATTTTGGCTTATTATGTAGTCTTTTTATTGATGTTATTGGTGTACCCATGTGTGGTACTGCTGAGATTGATTTGATCATTGACATTGAACTCATACATTACACACATTCTCATCCTTCATGATATATTGTTGATACATTGATGATATATAAGGAAACACTGTTATGAACTGCGCTCAGTTAGATGAGAGTGATGTGAGGAACGATGTCCAATGTTTATCCCAAAATTAAAGTATGAGTGCTGGTAGCAATTACCGAGGTCTTTACCGAAATCGTGAGGATTGGTAAATGGACTTTGCGAGTCCCCCATGGGTTGTGCTTCCGAGATGTGATGTTCCATCATCGGAGTACATGTGTATCAGTGCATATGCATTGCATCCATATTTCATACATTATGCATTGCATTGTACCTTGGCTTCTTGTGATATAGTTGTGATATACGGATTCAAAATGGATGTACTGAGACTTGGCACAGTTGGGTTTAGATGCTATAACATAAGTGATGACTTGTACTTGGTTAGTGGCTCGTGTTGACTTATACCTTGTGATTTACCTGTTTATCTTACCTTATTGTCTTGGTATATGTTAGCTAATCTTAGTCGGCCTATGATACCTACCGGTACGTATTGTGATACTGACCTGCACTTGCTGCATTCTTTTATGAATGCAGAGTATCAAGTGGGATCGACGTCTACCCCTCGTGACTGAGAGTTCAAGGCTCTGATTCAAGCCTGTTGGGATGAGCATGTGGACGCTTCGCTACCCGAAGACTCTTCTTCTATTATGTCTTATCTTGCTATTCTGAGACATTATTGAAACTATTGATGTATTATTATTACTTCCAGACTTATAGATTTTAGTTAGATGCGCTTGTATAGCCAAACCAGATACTGGGGTGGTTTTTGATTTACTTCTGTACTTATTATATATGCATATGTCAGACTTACGTTACTTTATCTTCTTCCGCTTTTTATACTGTGTTTGTGAATGTTGGGCTAAGGATTCGCCTACTGAGGTAGGATAGATAGGTGCTCGCGCGACTTTCTGAAATTAGGTCGTGACACTAAGTAATTAACAAGCACGCCGCATCTCAAATGAATCAACAACCGAATAATCAAGACCGAAATGCATCATGCAATACAATAGATACAACAACCAGAATTAGAGATGTGAATGGGTGTAATATGAATGCATGTGATATGCAATGTAGTGATATGCACTGGCCAAATGTAAGTCTACATAAATACATGCTACGGACGGAATACCTCTACGTCTGAATAGTCATGACCCATGGAGGACGCGTGAAATCCATGTACCACTCACACGATCCCGACTAATACCTCTGGCATCGAACACTCCTAAGATCTCGGCAAAGACGTCGGGCATCAGACACTCATCTCTCTCTTCATCATCAGTGCCAAGTCACAACTCATATTAATGTATCATGAAAAATAAGGATGAGTGCTATGCAACAATGTCAATTCAACAATAATCATGAGGATGAATAAGCACAACCACATCTGTAAATCAACTGCCAATACAACCTCATTCCCAAATCTGTGAAATGCCACGTTTGGAACAATTTCCCTTTGGACCACATAGGTAACACTAAATAATATATATACAAGAGATACCATATGAAATATGCGTGTATGAAACACCATAATAAGAAGCCTCGAATGTTTCACTTTCACTCTTATCCCTATTAATATCAAATCACAGTTCATATAGAATGTGTATGAATGATAGGCATGATATCAATATCAAGTGTAAATCATAACCAATTCCCAATCATGTCACACATGGACACATGTCACAATATCAATATCAAGTCAAGTCCTTTCCTCTATCCAAGATAACGTCAAGATAAGTGAGAGACAACCGTATCAAAATCATAATATGAAAACTAAGTCCAAGTCCAAGTCCAATATCACACACATGGCAACAAGACAATAAATCACAAAGAGGCAACAAGCCCACCAATCTGTCAACAATACCAAAACTAAGTAATTCATCCCATCTTCATACCCGAAGGCGTAACATGCGATCTCCGACAATCAGTAACCCTATATATGCTTGGCTAACCGAAGTCAAACCAAAATGTAAGCTGTAACCTACCTCGATGACGAACAAGTGCCACGAACTAATCCAATTGAGCCTTTCCTTTTCTCTTCGAAGGGCCTCAAAACGATTAATGTCTATAAAATATGAATTCTATGTCAAAATACGAATCTAAGAATACCCTTATTGCCATAGTTTTACCCAAAATTCAAAAATGGATCCAAAAAAGCCAAACCCGAGTCACAAGGGGAAAACGTTAATTTCAATAAAAAACAATGGGTTCAATAGAGTCAAAATAGTACCCTACGAGTCTAAACGAGTCCAATGATACCCATATTGCTATACTTTAAATCGAAACCCCAAAACGAACCCAAAAAGGTAACCCCGAACCTGCAAGGACAAAAGTGGAAATTTATTTCAAAATTATATGCCCAAAGATTAATTAGTCTAGATCCAGAAAACCCATTCAAAAAGCCGTCATCTTGATCTTCAAAACCATGATTTACCACTTTTCAACTTTTGGGTTCAAAACCCCAATTTTCCCCAATTAAACTCGGATAAAATCGATAACCAATGAAAATAAACTTGAGGAAACATCAAAATAAAGGTTAGACTTACCCCCTTATTGAGACGAGAACAACGATGCAAAAATCACCTCAAACAGAGCTCTAGAACTCAAGATATGCCCATAATGATAAATGAACACAATCTGATTTTTAATACATAACGATTTCTAGTCCGGCAGACCAATTTTGTCACGACCCATCCCCGTAGGCTGTGACTGGTGCCCGCACTGGACACCCGTACCTGAACCTGTTAAATATAACCAAACTGAAACTACGACAATACGGAAACTTATAAAGGAACTCCAAAGTTCGTAACATTGTCAGATATATATATCTCCAGATCAACTGTCTCCTGAGGAGTCACAACTAATCATATCATGAAACAATACACAAGCCGACAAGGCTGCCATCACATATCAATATCATATGCGAGCCGACAAGGCTGCCACTATAGACGAACATCATACCACAGCACATCGTATAGACACAGCTAAACAGAACCCATACACAACCCACACATATGTCTACAGACCTATAAGAGTACTAACAGTGAAATATGACGGAACAGGGCCTTGTCGTACCCCTGGATAACCATATATATATATATATCGTAAGATCTGTACCAAAAGTCTAAACTCCGAAACAACGGAGCTCTCCAAGACAGCTGAGTAGAAATCCTATGCTGAAGGGTCACCAAACCGACTATCTGTACCTGCGGGCATGAAACGCAGTCCCCCGAAGAAAAGGGGTCAGTACGGAATATGTACTGAGTATATAAAGCATGAAATACAATAAAAAGGATCATAACTGAAATAAGGAGTACAGAAAACAAGTACAATGTCCAGAATACCAAAACACTTGCCTTTGAAACATAGATCATGCATGTCAATATCATATATCATACCCGGCCCATTATGGGACTCGGTGACATAATCATATCATCATCATATACATATATACCGTACCCGGCCCTCTAGTGAGGGACTCGGTGAATAAAGTCATCATATGCCCTCATGGCCGCCATAACATATGATCATATCATCATATCATCACATCATCATATCATATATATATATATATATATATATATATATATATATATATATATATATATATACCGTACCCGGCCCCCTAGTGAGGGACTAGGTGAACAATGCAGTGAAGCTGTGCACGATAACATACCCGGCCCGGGACTCGGTGAAAGACATATTGAGGCATGCACAAGCAGAGTAGTGAGCAACCATATGCAGTTTAAATCATTATCAAGACTCAAACAGAATAAGAAGAAGAGATTAACACCTGAGTATCAGTAACAACAATTATATCAAGTATCCCTCGAATGTCATCATAGTTCATATCAAAAGAGTCTTAGGAATCGTAGACACATGTCAATATAGTGTGAAATAGCTTATAGAAGTCAGAGACATTAGTCATTACAGAATCCTTTAAGAAAAGGAATTTTCACGCATCAACTACTATCCAACGTACAAAGGACTCGAGGGGAAAACCCAATCACTTAATAGCTCTAGCATCAAGAAGTAAATAAGAATCATGAATCACATTAGAACTTATGAATAGAGTTACCCCAAAGTTCATATCATTCATCACTTACATCTAAGACATGCCAAAAGAAAGAAGGGACAACTTTACATACCTGCTGAAGGTTATTCGTAATCTCGCTCGCTTTGTCGCCCCTTTAGCCTATTTAATATAAAAGTAGCGCTATCGTTAGTAACTATACTTTCTAGTTCGTAAATCCGTAGCCCATCGCTTATAGAACCTATTTTTTTTTAACTTATATTTTCTCGTTTAGGGTTTTTCATTAGTTAAGGGCTTAACAAAAATCGGGCAGCATTTCCCCTATATATTCACCTAACCCGAATTTCCAATTGTTCTCCTGTTGTCACAGAAATACCAATAATAGAGATATACATACGAAATTCTCACAATTCATCCCATAACAATTCTAACAACTCAACAACTTCTCTAAATCCATTTCAACCCGCGATTTCGTATAACATCAATTTTTGCATTTTCTTACTTCCAATTTCGTCCAATCCAATTTTAATAACTCCATTACAACGCTATTAACACGATTAAACCATAAAACAAGAAAATCTTACCTTAATTTTCTCGGAGGAATTTCTACTCTTAATTGCTCCAATTTCGCAATTTCTTCTTCCTCAATTCAATATCCAATGTTGCTATCACCTCCATGAACTTGTAAATCACTTGGAATTAATCTAAGCAAGCAAAAACCTTTTTTTTTTTAAACAATGGGCTGCCATGGCCGAAAGCAGCCATGGCCGAACCCCCTTTTTTTTTCTCTAAGTAAACTTGCCTTTCTCTTAAGTTACTTAATTGAAAATGAAATGTGTACATGACTAGTCTTAGTCATCCATATCATTTATAGGGAGTTTAATACTCCTACACGTGCCCAACTATATGACTCATCTTTTTCTTATATTTTATTTATTTTATATTTTTTTAAAAGAATCGGGTGGGGCCCACTCAAGTTGTAATTAGCTTAATTAATTATTAATCTCCGCTTAATAATCTAATCATGGTTAGTTAATCCCTAATCTCCAATAATATTTCTACACTAAATAAAATTTATAAGCAATTCGTATACTAATTAAAATTTAAAATTAAAGGTTCCTACTTCATGTCCGAAAATAATTCTGCCTTTAACTTGAGTCGATGTGCTTATGGATAATTTGACGTATAAATATACGGGGTATAACATCCTTCCCCCCTTTAGAACATTCGTCCTCGAATGTTAAACCGATTCTGAATTCCCAATACTTCCTCAAGTGTTTTCTTATTTAATTATGCCCTTCGCATACCTCTTTCATTGGTCGATTCGCTATAATTCATTATAATGCATTCCAGGCCTCTACATGGTCATTCCTGTAATATCTCCTCCTTCTGTTGCTTCTCGAGGTAATTATTCCACGTCGTTGTCTTTGCCCCTCTCTTTATTTCACAGTTGGTTATCAGCTGTATTTCGAGCTGTTCTGCTGAAGTGTTACTGTCTCTCTTATCTGCATACTGTTCGGTTGTACTGTCATTGATTGATCTGGACTTGTACTCATGGTGCGTGTAGTCATGGCTCGACTCCCTTTTATTCCCCATAGTTACTCCCTTAAGGTATCATTTCCTTTATCTTACCTCTCAATCTTTAAATATGATTTTTATAACGCGTAGACGTCCCTCGTCGATTCATTAGGCCCTAATATCCCTGGAGTATTGCATGCCTCTGGTAACCTGTAGATCCTTCATAGGTTCTACGAGTAAAACGAAATTTCCCAGAGGGTAACATTTTTGTACTCCAATATCCTTGCTTTACTCCGCTGTTATAGTCCGTACTCTGGAATTCTCGGCATCATGTGTCACTTTCTGACTTTCCTTTAAAGGTCTTTAACAATCACTTATTTTTACTTCTTGATCTTGATCTTTAGGGTTGGCTATTAAATAGCACTAGGGTTCCCTCATATTATAACTTTACTGTCATCGAGTAACCCATAACTCGCTTATTCTGATTGTCTTGGTTAAACCATTTCGTAATTTCCTTTACCCTAACTGGCAATACATTAGTCATATTATCTCGTGTCGTTCCTCTATTTTTGACTCAAACTCTTCTATTACCTCTTTATTCAAATTTGCTCTTAGTTCTCCTACCACGCATCCTATTGCAATCTTTACACAAGTATGTGTAGGTGCTCAAATTAGCCCTGAAAATACCTTAGCGTTGCCTCGCTAGTCTTTATGTAGATCCTATATTCTTCTCTTATAGCTTTCAATTGATATCAAGGCTCAACTATGGCTTTTGCCCTCAGTACTAATTATATCTCCGTAGTTTTGCCTCAAACCATCTTACACCTTTCCTTGATGTATCCAAAACATCGCAACCGCATTGTTGTTACTGAATTCTTACTCTTCGTATCAAGTATTCGCTTGGTCTCATTCTTAGCATACAAATATTCGTAGGTTGCATAACTCTTCTTGTACAATTCGTACAAAGTGCATGCAATCTTAGTCATAGTCTTTCCTTCTCCTGGTTTATTCTGCTCTACATATCTTATTGTACTAACACTTACTTGCTATCTACTTTGCCATACTCCTTTCCCTTCCTCTATTCACCATTTGGTTTTCTCATATCCTTCTATAGGAAAGTGTTCCTATCCTTTCTCCTTTGCTACTTATGTGTCACAATATCATTAGCCAATAACTCTGTTGCAAACATCTTAACCTCTAGTCCAGTATAGCCTTGCTATCCTTTATAATACCTTTTAAGTTACTCGTTACCATTTTCTTGTCGTATTTTTCCTTTTTATGAGCCTCCACCTTCTGATGTCATATTATCCAAGGTCTTTACCAATAATTCTCAGCACTATTTCAAATACCATCTTGACTTCTATCAGTTTATTGTTGGCTTTCAAATCTTACTAACTTGTTTCAGCAAGGGATCTCACTTAAAGTTTAAGTATTCACATTAAACGTATTGCAGTGCCAGTTGATTTCATCTTACACTTACATTTCTCTCGTCCGCTTCCCCCCTTTTGGGTGTACTCACATCATTATCTATTTATACTCTGCTCTATGTCCCTATTTCTAATCTCACATTCATCCGATCCCTTTTTCCAATTCACTTGGTATACTGCACCATCCTCATATCTTTCTTTATAATTTATAACTTGATTATCCACGTACGAAACCTTAACGCAATCACGAGGTGATGAGAACTCTCGATATATAGTACAAAATCTCATCTGATGGTTGGTACTCGAGTAATATAATTAATGTAGCAATTTATCCGAAGCCACATTCCAATCAATAATTAGCTAGTGCTTATAGTCGTTTCAAATTCTCATTTAGGTAGCACTTATATTCTAATGATAAGTGTCCCAAGCTTTCTTATAATACTATCTTTATCCCAACGGATATCACCTGTTTCCTCTAGTAAACTCACAATGCATCAGTTGTTTCACAAATCCACAATTCTTGTCCTTTAAGGATGTCACTATTTTCGAGGTGAGGTCACATATACACAGTACCCCATTATGCCTTATACTCTTTCTCGCTTGTTATATATCCAACGCTAACTTCTAACTTACTCAAAATCATATCAAATTCGTCTTAATAGTGGTCTTGTCCTATCACCTTGTCGTTATACTATACCTCTAAGTTCATAGCTTTATATTTCCCTTTTTATCCTATACTCATACTCAATTAATTACGTCTGTCTTGAGTGCTTACTTTGGTATTCCTTTCATTTCTCCAGTCTATGTCCATCTTTTATTTTGTGCACGAGGAATCTCATGCTACCCCTATATCCTTCAGAAACACTACTCCGGCATAACCCCTTTCTCATTTTCATAGTATATTCTGTTCATCCCCATATATTTTTATCATAACTCATTTCTGGCATTCATTCTGTCTCGTTGCTCATCTCCCTTTAGGTTGGTCTTTCACAATTCTGTCACTTATATTACCCATCTTCTTAGCTATACACGTCATACCCCTCGCTACACTGTAATCCCACTCGCCTTCTTTCAATCTTCTTCTTTCAATCACTTCTTCTCTTTCTGTGCTCGCTTCTACTTTCATTACCACTTGATCTCTATTCTGAACTTTCTCTATAGGACTTGGTAGGTCTTCCTTATTCGTTCTATATTTGTTTTTCCGTTTCCCACTAATCAAATCATATCCTTTAGTTACTTCCTCGCTAGGCTTTACTCATTTCTATAACAATCCTTATGGTATTCACATTGCATCCTGTTCGTAATCCATCCTATAACGTAACACGTCTTAATCTTATTCATGATTCTTACTATATTTTAATTACACTCTGTGGGCTAGGCATACTTAACCCTTCACCCTTTCTGATAAATCTTACCCTCAATATCTCACAAGCTGTCTTATCAATACCTTCATAATTTGTCATAATTCTTCCTCCTCCGTACTTTTATCTCAATCATACTATTACTCCTTTTAACTGTAAACTCGTTGTAATTTATCTCTACTTATCAGTTCACTCGATACCTCAATAAAATGTTCTGTTACGAGTTGCCACCTTTTTCTAAATCATCCCCTAGTATCACAAGCTCTTCCGAATCATCCTAGCATTTCATCAATAACACGTGGAACACATGATCCAATTAGTTGGTTAAGAACTAATAAAATGTTACTATGAAGAATTCTCCAACCACCACCAGAAGAAAACTAGAATCCGACAAGCACCACAGGACTTCTTAGTGCTTGATTCACATGGTTTAGCTCCAGGTTTATTCTTGAGTCGTGAACGAATTATTTAGTTCGTAACTACTTGTTGTATGCCTTGTACTCTTCCAATAAAGTGAAACTTAATTACTAGACGTTTTTACCCTTCAACATGAGCTTTTCTAAGGCAAAATGTGGTTGGAAAGTATTCTGGTCCGTCCAAATGAATTCCAAACTTTGCTGCTCATATATGCTTTTTTGGAATAAGATTTTCCAGATAAGAATGGTGCCCCTTACGGATTACATGGAGGGTATCTCTTAAAGCTTTAGTCCAACATAATAAATTTACCCTATCGGTATCAACTTTCAAGACATGTTATGAACCTATATCTCATTCTCTTATTTTTCCTATTTCTGGGAAAATTTGGGCAGAGTTTCCTCTGTATTTCTTACTATCCCAGAACCTGCACGCAGGAAATACCAACAATGCCTCACAGGGCCAACGTATATACATATATATCATATCGTACCATAGCCACACAGGGCTCCCAATTTCCAGAAAAAAGTATAGAGGTGTCGGGACTTACCTCACATATCGCACCTCGAGACGTACCTGATCCTTTAACGATCTGTTCTGTTATACTTTCCTATCCAGCTTCTCTTTCGTCCTCCAACTTTACATGTCAATCATATTTCAATATTCCTACCTTATCCCACATACCTCTTTCGCACCGTTACTTACCTGTGTACTTTGTAACCGCCAATATCGTCAGTCGCTTCCTTCTGTCGATGTCATTCTTCAGCTGAAATCAAAGGTTAGTATAAGGAATTTCATTTCCTATGGCTGGGCTCTATCGCACGATCTTAGATATAAAAGAAAGGTAACATCCTAAATGTCCTGTAGCTTCCTGTTTATAGATGTGGTGCACAACACACCGATAAACAAGACTCTACTAGACACGGTCTGTAGACACTCCGAGGACGAACTGCTCTGATACCACTTTTGTCACGACCCATCCCCGTAGGCCGTGACTGGTGCCCGCACTGGACACCCGTACCTGAACCTGTTAAATATAACCAAACTGAAACTACGACAATACGGAAACTTATAAAGGAACTCCAAAGTTCGTAACATCGTCATATATATATATATATATATATATATATATATATATCTCCAGATCAACTGTCTCCTGAGGAGTCACAACTAATCATATCATGAAATAATATGCAAGCCGACAAGGCTGCCATCACATATCAATATCATATGCGAGCCGACAAGGCTGCCACTATAGACGAACATCATACCACAGCACATCGTATAGACACAGCTGAACAGAACCCATACACAACCCACACATATGTCTACAGACCTCTAAGAGTACAAACAGTGAAATATGACGGGACAGGGCCTCGTCGTACCCCTGGATAATCATACATATATATATCGTAAGATCTGTACCAAAAGTCTAAACTCCGGAACAACGGAGCTCTCCAAGACAGCTGAGTAGAAGTCCTATGCTGAAGGGTCACCAAACCGACTCTGTACCTGCGGGCATGAAACGCAGCCCCCCGAAGAAAGGGGGTCAGTACGGAATATGTACTTAGTATATAAAGCATGAAATACAGTAAAAAGGATCATAACTGAAATAAGGAGTACAGAAAACAAGTACAATGTCCAGAATACCAAAACACTTGCCTTTGAAACATAGATCATGCATGTCAATATCATATATCATACCCGACCCATTATGGGACTCGGTGACATTATCATATCATCATCATATACATATATACCGTACCCGGCCCTCTAGTAAGGGACTCGGTGAATAAAGTCATCATATGCCCTCCTGGCCGCCATAACATATCATCATATCATCACATCATCATATATATATATATACCGTACCCGGGCCCGGGCCCCTAGTGAGGGACTAGGTGAACAATGCAGTGAAGCTGTGCACGATAACATACCCGGCCCGGGACTCGGTGAAAGACATATTGAGGCATGCACAAGCAGAGTAGTGAGCAACCATATGCAATTTAAATCATTATCAAGACTCAAACAGAATAAGAAGAAGAGATTAACACCTGAGTATCAGTAGCGACAATTATATCAAGTATCCCTCGAACGTCATCATAGTTCATATCAAAAGAGTCTTAGGAATCGTAGACAAATGTCAATATAGTGTGAAATAGCTTATAGAAGTCAGAGACATTAGTCATTACAGAATCCTTTAAGAATAGGAATTTTCACGTATCAACTACTATCCAACGTACAAAGGACTCGAGGGGAAAACCCAATCACTTAATAGCTCTAGCATCAAGAAGTAAATAAGAATCACGAATCACATTCGGAACTTATGAATAGAGTTACCCCAAAGTTCATATCATTCATCACTTACATCTAAGACATGCCAAAAGAAAGAAGGGACAACTTTACATACCTGCTGAAGGTTATTCGTAATCTCGCTCGCTTTGTCGCCCCTTTAGCTTATTTAATATAAAAGTAGCTCTATCGTTAGTAACTATACTTTCTAGTTCATAAATCCATAGCCCATCGCTTATAGAACCTATTTTTTTAACTTATATTTTCTCGTTTAGGGTTTTTCATTAGTTAAGGGCTTAACGAAAATCAGATAGAATTTCCCTTATATATTCGCCTAACCCGAATTTCCAATTGTTCTCCTGTTGTCACAGAAATACCAACAATAGAGATATACATACGAAATTCTCACAATTTAGCACATAACAATTCTAACAACTCAACAACTTCTCTAAATCCATTTCAACCCGCGATTTCGTATAACATCAATTTTTGCATTTTCTTACTTCCAATATCGTCCAATCCAATTTTAATAACTCCATTACAACACTATTAACACGATTAAACCATAAAACAAGAAAACCTTACCTTAATTTTCTCGGAGGAATTTCTACTCTTAATTGCTCCAATTTCGCAATTTCTTCTTCCTCAATTCAATATCCAATGTTGCTATCACCTCCATGAACTTGTAAATCACTTGGAATTAATCTAAGCAAGCAAAAACCTTTTTTTTTAAAACAATGGGATGCCATGGCCAAAAGAAGCCATGGCCGAACCCCCCTTTTTTTTCTCTAAGTAAACTTGCCTTTCTCTTAAGTTACTTAATTGAAAATTAAATGTGTACATGACTATTCTTAGTCATCACATATCATTTACAGGGAGTTTAATACTCCTACACGTGCCCAACTATATGACTCATCTTTTTCTTATATTTTATTTATTTTATTTTATTTTATATTATTATTAGTATTATTATTATTTAAAGAATCGGGCGGGGCCCACTCAAGGTGTAATTAGCTTAATTAATTATTAATCTCCGCTTAATAATCTAATCATGGTTAGTTAATCCCTAATCTCCAATAATATTTCTACACTAAATAAAATTTATAAGCAATTCGTATACTAATTAAAATTGAAAATTAAAGGTTCATATTTCATGTCCGAAAATAATTCCACCTTTAACTTGAGTTGATTTGCTTGCGGATAATTCGACGTATAAATATACGGGGTATAACAAATTTCCTCCCCAGCGGACCAATTTCCGCTCCAGCGGACCAATTTCTTCGCTAGCGGATCCGTTCCCGTGCCCAAAAGTCTGCCCCAGCAAACACACTGTCCGCGCTAAAATGACCATAACTTCCTCATACAAAGGTGAAATGCGACAATTCTTTTTGCTATGGCTTCGTAATTACGATACAGATCTAATGGTTCAATCAAAACAGAAAACAAAGGTCTTTTGATTAATATGGTACCCTTTATGACCAGAGAAACTAGGCCAAAATATCGAATATGAGAGTGACACAATCCGCATCCATCCAAAACTCTGAGGAATCTCACCAAAACTTGTGGACAAGTCAAAAATCATCATACGAACTTGTTGGAACTTTCAAAACATCGACACGGGGTCATATTGACCGGATGTTGACCATGGTCAACTCTAACTCTTTAACTTAGCTAGTTTCTCCACCAATGACTCAAATCACACCCAAACCCTTAGGGAACCAAACCAATGACTCCACTAAGTCATAAATCACATTTCGGGCCTAATGGAACTATAAAAATTCTATTACAGGAACGTTTACCCAAAATTCAATTGTTGGTCAAAGGTTTTTCCCTTTAAGGCTCTATTACACATACATCATCATAGATCTCACCCGATTACCTCGTGAACCGTGCCACCCATCCGTGCAGGTACAAATCGTACTAATAGGACTCGGGAAGGGTCAACAGGGATAAATGGGTCTAAAGCACTATATCAGCCAAATAGGTTATTACATGAGATAGCAATTAAACAATCGTTCATCCTCGAACGAAAAAAGAGAGTATGAGAGCTGATGGTAACCAATAAATCCTTATTATACCCACACGGAAGCCTCCACATCAAAAAGTACGCCAAAATAACTGCCCATTCACCTTAACAGTCAAAACTTCCTCTAATTTAACTAAAAGACCCAATTTTCATATTTTCATACTCGAATTTCTCTCACAACTAATCCCCGAATAAAAGAACTACTTTTGCTAGAATTCTCTGATTCGATATAACCATACCTCTGAACGCGATTAATAGGTCCCACAAACATTCACCGAAAAAACACAAACCTTTAGATATAGATACAATCATAGCCCACTCTGAATTGGGAAGATATTCTAATTCTGCTAACCTTTTTTCACACCTTCTAAAGCCGCTCTTCGCACAAAATTTCTTAGAAATACACTAACACACTCCACAAGTTTGAAACTACAACTTGCTCTCGCCATAAAAGAATTCTTGCTCCATCTGAGGACTCTAAGCAATTCCATCAAATTGATCTTACTCACTGCTGACTTCGCTAGTTCCAAGACCTCTTAAACTTTCAAATCACAATACTGAAAACATACCCACTAAATGTCACACCCCAACCTTGGTGAAGCGTGAATAGCACCGAGCACCTTACGAACACCGAGCAAACCAACTGATAACTCGCATCCTCTATGTCTCAAACGGCGAAATAAGGCCAAGAAGGCCAACTATGAATATAATATCATGCATACGTATATATACAATGGGCCTACGACGTCCATATATCCACTAACAAAATATAACTGAGCGGTACGCAGGAATCTATCTGCAAAGACTCTAGGAATATCACTGAAGTACACAAGTCGACAGGACCCCCAACATACCCTCTTGTCACAAAAAAAAACATATACAACTTAGACTCGGCAATGCTCCCAGAAGAAATGGAGCCCGCCAATCAAAACTGGTACCTGAAAGCGGCCTACTGTGGAAGATTCTCGTCCTGTCTGTCTACATCTGCGGGCATGAACGCAGCATCCACAAGAAAGGACGTAGTATGAATAATGTACCGAGTATGTAAGGAGAAAATGTAACATCATAAATATATGTAAACTGCCGGAAGGAAAGATAAGCATCAACTTGGCACTTCTGACTTGCTAATGAGAATCTAGTACATATTTCTCTTTATGCTCTCATATCCTTAACTCAATCTATGTATAATACTGTATCTCTAACTTACTTACTGTCCTAGTGCTAACTGCCCAACTGATCAGTGGTAACTGCCCGACCGGCCATAGCTCGATGGTAATAACTGCCTGACCAGCCATAGCATGGTGGTAAACACATATCTGCCCAAACCGGCCAAAGCACGGTGGTAACATCTGCCCGAATGGTCATAGACCAGTGGTAATTATAATCAACATCATAACTAAACTTCTACAAGTAATCTCTATACACTTCCTGTGGTCATCACATAACCCGTAGGGTCTACATAATCACATAAAACTTATAAGCACAGCTCAGGCCATTAGTACTTCTTCCCACTTGACTAGACCGTAACCAAATCCTAAGATACAACATGAACCTCTCTTCGAGCATTAAACACCTCATTAGAGATCCTCTGCTAGCACTCTATTCATGTCCTATGAAACATTCCTTAAGAACCTGTTCCTAAACTCATTAGATTATTATTAAGGAACTGTCATCATGAACACGTCTCACCTTGAAGGAACAAAGTCATAAGTTGAGATCGACATCAATGAATAACATCAATAGCCATGAAATAAGCTAAGGATATCACAAGAACACCGGGAACTGTAAGCTTTGGTACTTTTAGAAATGATTTTATTGAAGATGTCATATATAGGTTCACAATAAAGGAATGATTCCTTAAGAAAGAAAGGTTTAGCCTTAACATACCTGGGAGCTTACTTTTTGACTTTCCAACCTACCTCCTGTCTTGCAATCTAGTTATGATCATTCGTAGTCTCGTAATCTACATATAAGACCATCCGTACTATTGTTAGGCGCACCATTATACACTTATCTCAAGCCTTTAATTAAAATTCATTTAAAATCTGCTGAAATTCGGGTAGCATCTCCCCTGTTTATATGCCTAGCCCGAAATCACAATCTAGCAACCAACAACAGCAACACCAATACCAACATCAACAACAATATTATCAATACCAATATATTCCATAAAACATTCCACACGATGTTTGCCCAATTTCTCAACCAACTATAACAATACCCACAGTACCATAATCAAAGAATTATATTCAATTTAATCTCAAATTAATCCAAAATTCTCTTTCAAACTCACCTCATGGCCATCAACTTCAATTCAACACTTTATGATTTTTTTTCCTCCTATTATTCTTCCTTCTTTAAGACTTGCTAAATATTTACATCATCTCAATCATGTAAATAATAGGAAGAACATACCTTATAGTAGAAGAACTTCACTTTATTCAACTCTTTCCAAGATCAAGTTCATCACCGCCTTGAAGAGAAACAGGAATAATTACCTTCCATTATCCTTGGGTTTTGATGTTGATCTTATCTCTTGATGATATGAAAAGGTTATGGAAGATTATGGAAGGTTATGGAAGATTGTGGAAGGTTATAAAGGATTATGGAAGGCTATGGAAGGTTAAGGAAGATCATGGAAAGTTATGGAACCCTCAAGAACTCTTTAGAAGTGTGGGATGAGAATATGGTGAAAAATGATGAAACATAATGAGTTAGAGGGGTATTTATAGGTGTGTGGGTCGGGTTAGGCTCTATTGGGCCGAATTAGTGGGCCTTAAGTGAGTTTCTAGAGAATTCGCATAAGTTCACAGGCTTCTGGCAGTCCGTCTTAAAATGCCCATATCTCCCTACTCTGATGTTGAATTGATGAATGGTTTATTGCGTTGGAAACTAGACTTGGAGAACGTCATTTTAGGCTTTTGAAATACCTTAAAACTCCTGATATACCTAGAGATATACCCCTCCAAAGTTGACCCAAAATTCTGTCCAAAATTCTGCGAACTTGTTTTTCAAATTTTCGACAAACTTTCTTTCTTTGATTTGCTTGGTCCCAGAATCTTCCGAAACTCTCCATACATGATATTTATCATTAACCATACTTGATAATAGTAATTTCCTTTGGTTCCAAGGTTTTATTTTCCCGGTTACGACTTACGAGATCGTAATACATCCTTTACTCATACAATATACTTAATAATGCTCTGTTCCTCATAGTCCAAAGTTGTTTTGCTTAGCCATAACTAGACATACTTATGTCCAAATTTAATAAGTGCTTCTCTGAAAGTACGGGGTGTAACACTAAATACGTCACCGAGACAAGTTCATAGGAAATCATCTGATCAATCTAAAGACCTCTCGCAACTATAGTACCTCATTCAATCATTACCAAGTACCGACGTAAACCATTATATTTGTCCGAATAGCTGTTCTCGGTAAAATATCCTCAACTCCACTCGCAACCCTACTAAGGCTCGGTAAACCTGTCATACCTTAAATTTGAACTGGAACTCATCGAATATGTGAAGGTGATTTACTGGGAACCCATACGTCCTCCTAGAAATATAAACATAGCCCATCAAGCTCTAATCGAACAATTCTGACCCGAAATGAATGCACAACCCATAAATACCACCAATAGTCACTCGAACTGACTCCAACTTTATGAATCCAATCACAGTCTTATTACACATCTGTGGTGACCAATTCTAATCCTTTCTTTGTGCATAATCAGTTATGTCTGTCACCCTTGACTCCAAAAGTTGAGTTCTATCCAAGTTGTCAACTTAGTACCGAAGAACTATACCTTGTGATTGCAATCTTCATGTTGACCTTTATCTGATATGCAAATCTGATATGACCCCGAACTTTTAGAGGCAAAACCTGTAGCCTCATATATACCCATTTAACCATTGAATCTCCACTTGTAACACCTCGATATATCTATCACCATTTTGAAAGTATCAAATCCCAAAATCTCTTGTGCCACCCTTGCACAGCTATTCCCAAGCCTTTTATATTTCGAAAATGCTCACCCTAGTTATCTGATCAGTAATACCCACGATATAATACACTACCACAAATACAGTCTCCTCGAGATAATATAACTCTAGCCGTCAAATTATAGGGATTTCTAGAATTCCTTTCCATTAAATCACACAACTCGTCCATCGAAGAGCACTACAAAATTACCCATTTGAGTACCACACCATCCACTTCCCATAAACCTTAACATGTCGGCTACCTGAAATTTTCTTCTCATAGTCGCTGATCACGAAACCTCACGAAATTTAATTCTATCACTTAGTCTATTTCTGTAGGCATCCTTCTTTAAGCTTACTCAACAATCATACCTCATCAGAATTTTGCGAGATAACAACACCACAATCAATGTAGACCCAAGTAACCGAAAATGTACCTTATTCTTACCGATTCTCGATCAACTATACCTTTTCTTGACTTTTTTTAGGGGAACCACCCAGATCGAAAATCAGATCCTGGGTAGTATTTTATTAATATGAAAAAAATACAACGAGGGGGGGACATAAACCTTACCCTTATGAAAATGAAGTAAACTGGACATTTCCAGTTTAATGCATGATATTTACAACCTATATGTATTGAATGATGCATGCTCCTACTGTACCTCCCCTTTAGACATGTAACCAAGGTTCGGACAGTAATTTATGAGGCAGTCTATCCTGTTGTTGTTGCTCAGAAACTGGACTCCTTCAGCCGTGTTGATTTCTTTGATAATCAAACATTGTAGCAACATGTTACGCCCTTGGAAGTATCGAAAATGATTCTGGCATTTGTCTAAAGCATCGAAAATGTCCGCCAGGATGATGGCTGCCATGTCGAAATACTTGGGTTCCTGATCCTTATACCATAGAAGATAGCATGGGCCAAGTAGATTACTCGGATGTCTATGGCCAATGACTCATTCTCCGGGAATACAATAGTGCCTAGTAGGTTTATGGCAAATGCCAAAAGTATAACAGCTTCCCATTCTTCTCTACTCTTGGACTCGCTCTAATATAGATTATACCCGGTGACATCCCCGAACCTCCGCTATAGATCACTGAAGTCTATAGTGGGTCCTTTTACTAGGGTGCCTCAGTTAAGGAGAGGAACTTCATGATTTGGCCGACGGTGGGCCTTCGTGGGAATAACTGTTACACCTCATAGTTTGTACGTTGAGATTCGCTAAGTGCTAATTGTTTAATTATGGACATTGGAGATTTTACTGAAGATATATGAGATTATAGGTGCTTATGTTTGGTAATGAGGGTTTAACCTCATGCAATGGGTCATGGAAGGACTGGAGAATAGGTGAAATCAAGGAGATTAATTTTTTGGAACTTTGGAGGAAAGTTGGGCAAGATTTCATACGATAATTTTTGTCTAACTTGGGGAAAGAATATATTTTATTGTATTAGGAATTTGAACTGAACCAAAAGCTTAAATTGAAATTCGGGAAATGTAGTTTCCAACGCAACTAACCGCGCGTCGATCCGACATCGGAATCAAATGTTATGAGCATTTTGAGATAGGTTACCATAGCAGGGATTCACTCTGCCCGAACGCGCCTGGAGGTGGCGCGAACAGGCAGAGGAGCAAGGGAAAACTCAGCGCGAACGCTCCCCATGGTGGCGCGAATGCGGTGAGCAAATTCTAGGTTGGTGCAACCCGATTCTAGAACATTATAACAGGGGGTTTACCCCCTCATTTTCATCAAAACACCCCTCAACTTGTCCTAAACTTCCTGGAACCTTCCTCCAACTTCCGTTCATAAAATTTTAACGCGAATTACGTGAAATCTCCGCATTTAGGTTCGGACAACGTAAAGTTGCGATTACAATATCATATTGCGGGGAATCCTGGCTTGAAATCAAGGTGAATATTTAAGATATTGCGGCTCTAGTGGGAATAAGGTAAGGATCTCTCCTTATTGATATTGATTTAGGGAGATAGAACCATTAAAAAATCGTATAACGAATTTGATGGTGGAGAAATGGGATAAATATCGTGTGGGATGTTTTATGGAATAGTTTGGTATTGAGGATAATGTTATTGATGCCAGTATTGTTGTGTTGATGTTGGTTATTGGTATTGTGATTTCGGTCTAGGGATATAAATAGGGGAGATGCTTCCTGATATTCGGTAGACTTTAAAGTGTTATGAAATCTTAAGACAAGCATACAACGATAGGCCTATAGATAGTATGAATTCTCTTGAATGTAGATTTATGAGCCCGGGAGGATAAACGTTAAGTAGTTAAGGAGACTAAAGGTATGTTAAGGCTAGTCCCTTTCTTCCAAAAGGCATGATTCTTTTCCTATGATCCCATACATGTTTTCATAACGTTTTTATTCTCAAAAGGCTAGAAGTTCATAATTCTCAAAGTTCTTATATTTCTAAAGATAGATATTTTCTATGAAGATAATGATGATGATGATGATGATTCCATTTGTAGAGATTCCAAAGTTTATGGTTTGATGCTATTATGAGATTATTGAGTTTAGTTCATGAATTCCTTGACTTTATTCATTGTTGTTGATCTCAACTCATGCTACTTGTTCCTTCGAGGTGAGGTATAGCGATGGTGATTAATCCATAATATGATCGGAGGTTACCGACCTTATGTCACTCCGATAGAGTTGTAGCTTTTATTTGGGCTCGCTAGACTAACCTTATTATGCTAGTTCCTTCAGGTGAGACATGATGATCATGACTACTCCATAACAGAAGCGGGGGTTCTCGACCTTACGTTACCCCGATAGAGTTGTAGCATTTAATTGATTTCAAATCATGCTTTGCGATAGGTATATAATGATGATATTACACCGTGCCTAGATGGTCGGGCATGATACCGTTAAGGCAGGCGGCTTATGAATACACCGTGCCTAGATGGTCGGGCATGACACCGCTAAGGCGGGCGGCTTATGATTACACCGCGCCTAGATGGTCGGGCATGACACCGTTAAGGCGGGCGACTTATGATTACACCGTGCCTAAATGGTCGGGCATGACACCACTAAGGCGGGTGGCTTATGATTACACCACACCTAGATGGTCGGGCATGAAACCACTAAGACGGGCAGCTTAATATAACACCGTGCCTATATGGCCGAATATGACACCACTAGTGGGCGGCGTGTGACAGTTACCCGGACGCGGGTTAACAGTGATGGTATATTTGATATGCATAACATGTGTTTTCCTTTAAAAGCTAAGCAGGTTATGTCTTAGCCTCATGTTTCATCATTTCTTTATTATGTTAGTATTATTCATGCCTTACATACTCAGTACACTTTTCGTACTGACGTCCTTTTCTTTTTGGACGCTGTGTTCGTGCCCACAGGTAGACAGGGAGAAGGTACAGGCCCGTAGGAGCTTATCTCATCAGCGGATTCATAGGAGCACTCCACTACTCCGGAGGTGCTACTTATAGTGGTATTATCTTATGTATATATTTTGGGTATGACGGGGTCCTGTCCCATCCAGATGTCACAGTACTCTAGTAGAGGCTCGTAAATACGGATGCGTGGGTAGTTGATGTCTTATGGATACATCAATGTATATTCTTGTATATCATTTTTGCAGCCATGAAGGCCTGTGTATATTTATGTATTACCTTGGGGAGCGCCAGTCCTATTTGTGCGAAAGAATGATGGTTCCCTACGGATGTGCATCGATTAAAGGCAGTTAAATAGGGTGACGATAAAGAATAGGTATCCTCTTCCAAGAATTGATGATTTGTTTGATCAATTACAGGGTGCCAAATGGTTTTCCAAGATAGATCTAAGGTCAGGTTATCATCAAGTGAGAGTTAGGGAAGAAGATATTCCCAAAACAGCTTTTAGAATGAGATATGGCCATTATGAATTTCGGGCAATGTCATTTGGGCTGACAAATTGGCAGTATTTATGAATTTAATGAATAATGTATTCAGGCCACTCTTAGATCTGTTCGTGATCGTGTTCATTGATGATATTCTTGTATATGCTCGAACAGAATCCGAGCATGCTGACCATTTGCGTATTGTTCTTGGAATTCTTCGAACACGATAACTGTATGAAAAAATTTCAAAGTATGAGTTTTGGCTGAATTCTGTGACATTTTTGGGTCATGTTATTTCAGATGATGGCATCCGAGTGGATACTCAGAAAATTGAGGCTGTGAAGACTTGGCCAAGGCCCACAATACCTACAGAAGTCCGTAGTTTTCTGGGACTGGCAGGCTATTATAGAAGATTTGTGGAAGGGTTTTCCTCCCTTTCAGCACCATTGATAAACCTAACTCAGAAATCAACAAAATTTCAGTGGAATGATGCTTGTGAACGCAGTTTTCAAGAATTGAAAGATAGGCTAACTTCAGCTCCATTCTTGACGCTTCCAGAAGGGCCAGATGGTTATGTTGTATATTGTGATGCCTCTGGAGTGGGGATAGGATATGTATTAATGCAGCGGTAAAGTCATTGCTTATGCTTCAAAGCAGTTGTGGAAACATGAAAAGAACTACCTAACTTATGATCTCGAATTAGCCGTGGTTATTCATGCATTAAAAATGTGGAGGCATTACTTGTATGGTGTACATGTCGATATCTATACAGATCACAAGACTCACCAATATATTTTCAAGCAGAAGGAGTTAAATCGACGGCAGAGACGATGGTTAGAACTTCTAAAAGATTATGATGTACGTATTTTATACCACCCCGGAAAGGCGAATGTAGTGGCTGATGCACTTACCCGTAAATCAATGGGAAGTCTATGTGAGATTCCTCCGGAGAAGAAAAAATTAACCCGTGAGCTTCACCGACTAGCCAGCGTTGGAGTTCGCCTAATTGATTCAGGCAATGCAGGAATTGGTATTCATAACCCAACTGTTCATCCTTACACACGGAGGTGAGAGGACGTCAATACAAAGATCCTCAGTTGAGCTATTATAGAGATACATTTCATGAGAAAGAGAAGTCTCCCTCTGAAACTTCTATTGATGGAGTTCTTAGATACCGAGGCAGGCTATGTGTTCCGAATGTGGCAGAATTACGTCGCCAAATTCTAGAAGAAGCTCATTATTTTCGGTATTCTATCCACCCAGGTGCAACAAAGATGTATCATGATCTCAAATTGATGTATTGGTGGGATGGAATGAAAAAGCACACAGCAGAATTTGTAGCACAATGTCCAAATTGCCAACAAGTGAAAATCGAACATCAAAAGCCAGGAGGATTATTGCAAGCAATGGAGATTCCAACCTGGAAATGGGAAATGATCAATATGGACTTTATTGTAGGGTTACCTCGCTCCCGAAGCAAGTATGACTCCATATGGGTGATCGTGGACAGACTCAAGAAATCAGCCCATTTCCTTCCAGTCAAAACTACTTACTCAGCAGAAGATTATGCAAGACTATATCTTAAAGAAATAGTGCGACTCCATGGTATTCTAATGTCCATTATTACTGATATAGGAGTGCAATTTACAACTAAGTTTTGGAAGTCTTTCCAAGAAGGATTGGGTACTCAGGTGAAGCTTAGCACAGCATTTCACCCACAAACCGATAGGCAAGCCGAACGTACTATTCAGACCTTGGAAGATATGCTACGGGCATGTGTACTAGATTTAGGTGGTAGTTAGGATAACCACTTACCCCTAATTAAGTTTGCATACAACAATAGCTATCATTCCAGTATTCAAACGGCTCTGTATGAAACCCTATATGGAAGGAAGTGTATATCCCCAATTGGGTGGTTTGATGTAGGAGAAGTGCAGCTAATAGGCCATAAGTTGATTCAACAGGCAGTGGAAAAGGTCAAGGTCATCCGATATCGATTGTTGACAGCCCAAATTCGTCAGAAATCTTATGCGGACAACCGCCGGCGAGACTTAGAATTTCAAGTTGATGACTGGATAATCTTAAAGGTGTCGCCAATGAAAGGAGTGATGATATTTGGTAAGAAAAGAAAGCTGAGCCCTCGATACATTGGACCTTATAGGGTTGCCCGCAAGGTGGGTCAAGTAGTTTATGAATTGGACTTACCCTCGGAACTGGAATTAGTCCATCCGGTTTTTCATGTCTCGATGCTCAATAAGTGTGTTGGAGATCCTACTAGGATTGTCCCAGTAGATGATGTTCAAGTGACAGAAAAGTGGGGAAGTACGACGACTTAGAAATAAAGAGGTAGCTTCAGTCAAGGTTCTATGGAGAAATAACAATCGGGAACAGATGACTTGGGAGGCGGAAGAAAATATGAACGCCAAGCACCCACATTTATTTCAGCCCCGGAAGAAATCCAAGATGAAATATCAAGATTATAAGGTATGCATGATTTCTTTTTAAGCTTTTGGGTTGCGTGTGGTCAAACTTTATTACTGTGATGTTATGGCCCTGCGAGGCATTGTTATTATGAGCTGTTGTGACAGGTTGGTAGTGTCATATTACAGGAGAAACTCTGGTGAAGTTTTCATAAAAATTTTGAGAACTTAACATTCGAGGACGAATGTTTCTAAAGGGGGGAAGAATGTTACACCTCCCATTTTATTTCAAGGATATTTCGGCTTATTGGTGAAGTATACCTTCTGCACCAGAATTTTGGTCATGAGATATTCTGCTTGGTATGTGTACAGGTGTATAAGTATGTATTCTTGACATTTCGAGGAAATTGGAAATGAAACGAATCGAATCAGAACAAAGCGAAGCAAGTCAGTGTCGACGGCCCAAGGGACGGACCGTCGACACGTCAAAGAGCCGTCGCCTGGAACCGTCAGTGAGGTTCTACGATCAGACCTCTCAGGCAGAGAATCGACGGCGCACATCAACGATTTGTCGACACGTTGACGAGCCGTCGACCCTGCACGTCGACTCGTGGATCTGAAAGCTTCCAGCCCTGATTATAAATATAAGCTCCCACATTTTATTTCATTATTTCTCCCAAGAACAGACCCTATATCTCTCTAGAACCCTCTAAAACTCTCTCTCTATTTCTACAACAATATATACTAGGAAATCAAGATCAAAAGCCATGATTTAAGAGATTCATATACTAAGAAGCCTATTAGGGTTTGTGGAGAGTAAGAATTTCTTTGGCATGCAAGTGAAGGATTCCATTCTAATGGAGTAGAGTGACTCAAGGCTTGTTCTTTAGTGTTTAAGGTAAGTTTTATGTTTATTTCTTATCATTGAGGGTATTGAGGGGTTGAAAGACTTGGATTATGAAATAACATAGAATATGGAACTTAAATGTAGAATCAATGGTATTTTTGAATAATAGTTGACATGAATCATGACTCTTGATGTATTATGAATAGAATCTTGTTACAAATGACATTGAGAACATGGGATAAACATTATATGTGAGTAAATGTAGTAGTGCACTATGACCATGATTATGGATGACTTGAAATGAAATGAAATTGGGGAATGTTGATAATGTAAGTGAATGGAGATTATTGCTTAGGATATTGTGAATGTTATTATAGACGTTTGGGAGTTGATATATGATATGGAGAAAGTTTTATAAACAAAGGAAATGTTGTCCAATTTTCTCTAGCCTTAGTCCAGCATGTTCATGTGATCGATTAGCTAATGTTAATATGGACACTCTTGAAGGTAGAGACGTTAGCGTTGGAAGAGAACGTTCAAGTGATAGAGTAGCCAAACGAAAAGGTATGTAAGGCTGGTCCCTTCCTTCTAAGGCATGATTCTCATGAAATGAATTCCCTTTTCTTTCCATGACTTTCTTACATTCCGGAAAATATGAGTCAACGTTTTATAGAGCTCATTCTGAGACAAAGAATAAGAGATGCGTTTTGAATTCGATAATGGTAATGAGAAGCCTAAATCTAGAGATTCTAAAGCCTATGATATGACGTTAATTATTATTGCTAGACCCACCTTATGATACTAGTTCCTTCAAGGTGAGGTACGATGATTATGATTTTCCCATAATAGAATTAGGGATTCTCGACCTTACGTCACCCCGATATGGTTATAGATTATCTTAGGACTCTAATGTATTTTTTATGATGAGTTTATGAGATGGATGCGACGATACGATTCCACCGTGCCTAGATGGCTGGACATGTCACCGCTAATGCGGGCTGCATATGATTCCACCACGCATAGATGGCCGGACATGTCACCGCTAATGCGGGCTGCTTATGATTACACCGTGCCTAGAGGGCCGGACATGACACCACTAGTGGGCGGCGTATGATGTTATCCGGACGTGGGTAAATGAGGATTATAGATGTGATAGGTCGATGTATGTGATATGTTTAAAATGCATTTACTATTAAAGGCAAAGCAGGTTATGTTTTCACCTTATGTTTCATGATTTCTCTATTATGCTCATTTTATTTAAGTCTTGCATACTCAGTACAATGCTAATACTGACGTCCTTTTATTTGCACGCTGTGTTCATGCCCACAGGTAGATAGAAAGGTGATGCGGACTCGTAGGAGCTACCAGCAGATTTTGAGAGCACTCCATTATTCCAGAGGTGCCACTGATTTACTATTTTGTGTGTATATATATGTTTTGGGCACGACGGGGTCCTGTCCCGTCTATATGTCTAGTACTCTAGTAGAGGCTCGTAGATACGTATGTGTGGGTAGTATGGCCTCACGATTTCCCATTTGTATATGTATATTCTTTTGATAGCCAAAGGGCTTATGTATATAAAAGTAATTATGTTTCAAAGTGATAATGGTTTCTCTATGATTAGAAGTATGAGATTAATGAATGAGCGCAGGATGAGTATGATGAATAGTAGTATGAGCGGTGCTCGGCGGTTAGCCCCGTATACCCGTCATGTCCCCTAGTCGGGTCGTGACACTAACTGGCATACTGAAAATCATGACGACGGGACAGGACCCCGCCATGCCCCAAATATGTACACAAAAGAATGTACCAATAACCTGCAACTCCGGAGTAGTGGAGCGCTCCTGTGGATCTGCTGATAAAAATCCTAGGTGTCTGGGCCCTCTCCCTGTCTACTTGCGGGCATGAACGCATCGTCATAAAGAAAGGACATCAATACGAACAATGTACTGAGTATGTAAGGCATGCATAACAGCATAATAAAGAAATAAGAGAGCATAAGATGAAGAGATAACCTGTAACTGATCGCCTCTCAAGGGTAATCATGCATGCTAACTTTTATATTTAAAACATCATCATATCATATCATATCATATATATATATATATATATATATATAAACTGCCCGACCATATAGATACGGTGTGATTATCATTAGCCCGCGTCCGGGCCTCCTGCATCTGGACCTCCCGCATCCGATGCCACCCACTAGTCGTGACTGCCCGGCCAACTAGGCACGGTGTAATTATCATCATAGCCGCCCACTACGCCTATCTAAGTGGTGTCTGCTAGGCCAACTAGGCACGGTGTAACCTTATATATACATAACATAAAGCATGCATGAGAGCCCAAGTGAAAGCTATAACTTTATAGGAGTGACGTAAGGTTGGTGACCTCCGATTATTTTATGGAACAATCATCATCGCTATGTCTTACCTCGAAGGAACTAGTATCATGAGGTGAGATAGCCAACAATGAATAACATCATGGAAATTATGAAATAGGATCATTAACCTCATAGTAACATCAATTCATAAGCTTTGAAATCTCTAAAAATAGAATCATCATCATCATCATTATCATATAACACATCTTATCTCTTTCTCATAAGAAGCTTTTAAGAATCCTTAACTTTCAACTTTTGGGATGTAAGAAGGTCATGGAAATGAGGAAATCGTAATATAGGATTCATGCCTTTGAAAGAAAGGGACTAGCCTTAACATACCTTTGTTTCTCCTTAACGACTAAAAGTTCTCCTTCCAAGCTCATGATTCTACATTCAAGAGAATTCGTACCAAGGTTATGCCATTGGAAACATACTTAAGTTTGAATTAAAGCAACTAAGAGCTAACAGAAGTTGGGTAGCATTTCCTTTGTTTCGACAGCTTTATCCATATAATAAACAACTCCCAAACTTCAATAGCAACACCCATAATACCATAATCATTAGACTTTTTCAAGTTAAACAATGTTCAATCCTCAAAACCCCTTTTCAAATTCATTCATAACCATAGCTACAACATAATACCATGTTCATTTTCACATAATACCTAATGTCATTAGTATCATCCACAACAAAATTATATCCTAGCATACCAAGAATCATGACTCAAATTAACTTACTACTCAAAATACCATTATTACCATGTTCGAACTTCATATTCTTCTTCCTTTATTCATTCAAGTTATTCAACAACCAAATACTCTTAATAACAAGAAATAGATGTAAAACTCACCTTTGATTATGCAAGGATGAACTTTGGATGAATATACTTCACCTGAGAGAAACCCCAACTTCAATACCAAAGGGAACCTGGACTTCTACAAACCCTATTGAGCCCTTTTGCACTTGATTCTCTTGATTCTTGGTATTAAATCCTTGATTTCTCTTGGATTTGTATTGATATGGTATGAGGAATGTTCTAGATCTCTCAAGAGGAATGGAGAAGATAGGAAATGAAAAACAAGAACTTGGGTCATCTATTTATAAGTAGAAAAAAATCTAACCCGATTGAGTTATACGGACACTTATATTGTCTGTATAATTTTATACAGTCCGTATAAGTGTCCGTATAATGCTACCAGGGATTGAACTTCTCTGGAAAGGTTATACAGACCCTTATACGGACCGTATAAAGTCATACATACTGTATAAGTGGTCGTATAACTCAACTTTTCCGAAATTGTTTTGTCAAATCCTTACGGAACCTTCTTGGCACTTGTTTAACACTTCATTAACCATATAAGGAGCCCTATAGCTAGTCCTCAAGACATTACTAAATAATCATTAACTCAATAATTGCGAAATCTTCCCAAACACAACTTATACTTTACTTCCTTCGATGAACTTAATTTCTCTGATGTGTAATACTTCAAAAATCTCGTAGTATATACTTTAAAGCTACTAAATACCCTCTTTAAAGTCATAAGGACTTCATGTTCACCTTAAGCTTGCGTTAGTCTATTCACAGCACAACAACGCGAAATGTTCGAGGTGTAACAATTATTAAAAAAAAAAAGAGAAATCAAGTTTGGTGGGTCAAGAGATAAGGTCCATATAGGAAAGGGAACAGATCTTCCATCGTGAAAAGGCCTAAATTTTGTGTTTAGTTGGTTTGCTCAGCCAGGTTAAGGCACTGAGTGTTGGTCCGCCTTACCAAGTTTAGAGCGTGACATATTTTTACCTGATTTAGTTGATTATTATGTTACTTATTTGTATCACTTAGTATTCCATTTGTTTTTTTGTTTCTTT